>NC_137676.1:27443148-27778148 GCF_963989245.1 Nansenia antarctica
GATATGCTGGTGCTATGCCAGTGAGAGCTTTATAAACAAGCAGAAGGATCCTGAATCTATTCTGAACTTAACAGGAAGCCGGCGTAGAGTCTCTAAAATAGGAGTTAATTCATTGGATTATTGTTGACTTGATCTCCTTGTCATGTGTCATGTTGTTCTGAGCTATGATCTGAGCATTTCCACACAAAACTTCAAGGCGTTCCGTATCAAATGGCATCCTGCTTTTGCAGGTCATCATATTTATTTTTACGAGTAGTTTAGTTTGGATCTGGTTGGCGGAAATTCAGCAGAAGACGTTAAAAGTATTCTAACAGAGCTCCTACAGTAATGTCACCTAAAACTGAAGGTGTTTAGAAGTGCTTAGTATTCTCTTTTTTACTAGGCGGTGCCTCTGTCCTGGTTATCTACATTCCACAGTAAAGAGAGTAGCTGTCTGTGTGAGGAGCTGCATTTCTTGTGAAAGGTGCCAGGCGTGTTTGTGGGGCTGAGGTATCTGAGGTATTTAGCAGTAGTGGCTGTATGGGAGCCTGTGTGGAGGTCATGTGGGTAGAGAGCAGCAGTGATAATTGGAGAGTTGGTGCATGTGCTGACGGGTGACCAGCTGCTGCGGTGTGTCATCTTTGTGTGTGTGTGTGTGTGTGTGTATGTTTGGTGTGTGTGTGTGTGTGTGTGTGTGTGTGTGTGTGTGCAGAGCATGGAAATACAATGTGTGACTATATAATTAAATGTATCCGACAATCTAGTCTCTGTGATCACAACAGTGAACACACAGAGGTACGCACCCACCCACTCAAACCCCTAAACATCTATTAGCTGATCTAACACTACTATGTCACATAATGGTAATGTCATGATACTCACTGACCATTTGAGAGAAATGTTTTTGACGTTGGTGTATTTTCACTCTCAACAATCTGTACTAAACAAAACACGACATGTTCTCCATGTACTCATGAAGACATGTTGAGTCTCCCTCTCTCTCATGTGGTCTTGCCATGGTTTTTTGATATCTCAAAATACATATCAATCAATCAAATGTAGTTGTATTGCAGTTTTGTTTTACAAAGATAATCGCCTCAAAGTGCTTTATAACAAGAAGAATACAAACACTATCAACAATGAATACAATACAAACTAACACCCATGTTTAGATCCCTAAAAAGCAAGCCAAGGAAAAAAACACCCCAGTGGGGGTTAATGAGCTGATTACGGACAGGTCCCGAAAGGGGAATCAGCTGGGTGTGACGCGCTGGAGCAGCGCACACCAGCATTCAGCGGCAGAACTCCATTCTCGCAACCTCTCCCCAGCACGTCGGTGACGTGGCTGGGCTGTGTTATTGAATAAATACGTGTTGATTGCACCGTTTCTCTGTGTCGACCTCCCTCTGTGCC
The DNA here is from genome assembly GCF_963989245.1 of Nansenia antarctica. Lineage (NCBI taxonomy): Eukaryota > Metazoa > Chordata > Actinopteri > Argentiniformes > Microstomatidae > Nansenia > Nansenia antarctica. Next base: position 27,444,541 of record NC_137676.1, read on the forward strand.
TACTAGAGACCTTTACATCTGGCGCCCTACGTGGGGCACAGAGAGGGGGTCGGCACACGCCGGGATGACGGATGCAGAACTAGGCCAGGTGGTGGCGCACCTGGCCCGTATGCAGGAAGACCAGACGGCCGTGTTCCCGGAGGGCGGCCAACCCTCCCTGTACGCCCATCAGCTGCGGGACCAGGCCCGGCGGTGGCTGAACCCGGAGGTGAGGTCGGGGGCAGAGGTGGTGGAGGCGCTGGTGCTGGAGCGCTTTATTGAGGGCCTGCTGGCTCCAGCCCCGGGCCCAGCCCCGGTCCCGCGCCTTACCGATGGGCCGGCTCTGCGCGGCCTGGGGTACGGCCTGGGGTGAAGCCGCGGCGGGAGCCACCAACGCCTGCCCCGAGGACGGGGTGGGCCACCGGGGGGAGGGACGCACACAGGGGGCCAACCTCCACCCCACAGACGGCCCCACGAACGGTAGAGGAGGGATGCTGGCGATGCGGACAGCCTGGCCACCTCCGTCGGGACTGCCCCGTGATGGAGGTGGGCCAGGTAGTCCGCGTCGTCGGCGGTCCGACCCCTCCCCCGTGTCCGGGACAGGCGTTTCGCATCCCAGTAAGGGTACAGCGCGAGACGCACCAGGCGCTGTTGGATTCTGGTTGCTTCCAGACCATGATCCACCAGCGCCTGGTTCGACCCGGGGCATTGTTAGAGGCATCGCGGGTTTTGGTGAGGTGTGTGCATGGGGATGTTCACGAGTATCCGGTAGTCACCATCGAAATTCGTTATGGGGGGAAAAAACATAGTGTTCGGGCGGCGGTTAGCTCGCGCCTCACGCACCCTCTAATTTTGGGTTTAGATTGGGCTGGGTTTCCGCAGGTATTAGGGGAAACTACGGGGGTGCGTGCACGACCGACAGGGACATGTGAGGCGTGCGCAGTGCTCTGCGCTGATGCGAGGGCGTCCGACGCTGCCGAGGAGCCGGAGGAGGCGGCGGGTCCAGCACCCGCTGATCCGCCGCCTGCGTTCCCTCCCGTGGCCGACTTCCCCCTCGAGCAGTCTCGTGACGTCACTCTACGCTCCGCCTACGACCAGGTGATCAGTATTGATGGTGTGCTGGTACGGCCAGACGCTGTGCGCGCCCACCCGTATTTTGTATTGATTAGGGACAGACTGTATAGAGTGAGTCGTGACACTCGCAGGGACGAGGAAGTGACCCAGTTGTTGGTACCTAGAAACCGCCGGGAAGCTATATTCCAGGCGGCGCATTATAACCCTATGGCAGGCCACTTAGGATACGACAAAACACTCAATCGGATAATGGCTCGATTTTATTGGCCGGAGATTCGGGCAGAGGTGCGGCCGTGGTGCGCATCCTGCCGCGAGTGCCAATTAGTCAATCCCCCGGCCGTGCCCAGGGCGCCGTTGTGCCCCCTCCCCCTGGTAGAGCCACCATTCGATCGGATTGGGATATAATCGGGCCATTTGAACGTTGCTCACAGGGCTATCGGTTCATGTTAGTCCTCATAGACTACGCGACTCGATACCCCGAGGCAATACCGCTTCTTACTATCTCTGCAAAGAGTGTAGCACAGGCGTTATTCCAGGTCATCTCCCGGGTGGGGATCCTGAAAGAGATCCTCACCGACCAAGGCACTAACTTTATGTCACGAACACTTAGGGAACTCTACGGGTTGTTAGACATTGAGGCGGTCCGAACGAGCGTGTATCACCCGGCCACCGACGGGCTGTGTGAGCGGTTCAATCGGACGCTTAAGTCTGTTGTTCGCAGTGCGGGAAGTACCCCAGGCTTCCACAGGGTTTTCCCCCTTTGAGCTCCTGTATGGGCGCAAGCCACGGGGCGTCCTAGACCTGATTAAAGAAAGCTTGGAGGAAGGGTCTAGTGACAGTAAAAATTAAATACAATACATCCTGGACCTACGAGCAAAGCTCCACTCACTGGGGGTTATGTCACGGGAGCATTTGCTCGAGGCCCAGGAGCGTCAAAAACGGCTGTACGACAGAGGAACTAGACTACGCAATTTCGCACCGGGAGACAAAGTCCTCGTATTACTGCCTACGTCTAGCTCTAAATTACTCGCCAAGTGGCAAGGGCCGTTCGCAGTCACACAGCGAATTGGGGATGTAGACTACGAGGTAGTGCGGTCGGATAGAGGGGATAGCACACAAATATACCACATTAATCTCTTAAAAAAATGGAACCACGTGGTCCCTGTTTCCCTGGTGATGCTACTTCCCGAGAAGGATGAGTTCGGGCCGGAGGTCCCAAAAACTAGTACTAGCGCCCCGGCCTGCTTAGGCGACCATCTCTCGGCGAACCAGCGGGCGGACGTTGATCAATTGCAACATAGGTTCGCGGTTGTGTTCTCCCCTATACCCGGTCGTACTCGCCTCATAGAGCATCATATAGTTACGCAACCGGGTGTTACGGTACGTACGCGGCCATACAGGCTGCCGGCTCACAAACGAGATGTGGTGAGCCGGGAATTAGACGCTATGCTGAAACTGGGCGTGGTCGAGGAGTCGCACAGCGACTGGTGCAGCCCCATCGTGCTGGTGGCAAAGCGCGATGGGTCTGTACGTTTCTGTGTTGACTATAGACGGGTGAACGCTGTGTCAAAGTTCGATGCCTACCCTATGCCCCGGATCGACGAGCTCCTGGACCGACTTGGCACGGCTAAATATTACACGACATTGGATTGCACGAAGGGATACTGGCAGATACCATTATCGCCAGTATCCCGGGAAAAAACAGCATTCTCTACCCCGCGGGGTTTATTCCAGTTCACCGCGCTTCCGTTCGGGTTGTTTGGGGCCCCGGCCACGTTTCAGCGGCTGATGGACCGTATTCTGCGGCCGCACTCTGCGTATGCTGCGGCATACTTAGATGACATTGTCATCTATGCGGACACCTGGCCGCAGCATATGCAGAGGGTGGCTGCGGTACTACAGTCGCTGAGGCAGGCGGGGCTGACGGCTAACCCGGCGAAGTGCGTGATCGGGCAGGGGGAGATCCGGTATCTGGGAAGAAGTGTGTATTCGCCGCCCCAGCCATTGACTTTGTGGGGTTCCGCCTCTCAGCTGATGGCACGTACCCGCTGCACTCGAACACCGAGGCCATCCATCATGTCCCGGAGCCCACCACAGCCGCTCAGGTGGCCTCCTTTCTAGGCATGACGGCGTACTACCTCCGTTTCCTGCCACAGTACTCGGCCACAACCACACCGCTGCGGAAGCTGTTGAAGCATGACGAGCCCTGGCTCTGGACGTCTGCCTGCTCAGACGCCGTACGCCTCCTGAAGGCCCAACTCACCTCGCCACCGGTCCTGGCGCATTTCGACCTGGCCAGCCCCACTCTTGTCACGTGCGACGCCTCTGCCACAGCCATTGGTGCGGTGATGTCCCAGCTGCAAGGGGGGGTGGAGAGGCCGATCGCCTTCGCCTCCCGTGCTCTCAGCCCCACGGAACAGAAGTACTCGGTACATGCCTCTGGGCATGTGAGCGCTGGCACATGTACCTCTATGGACGGCTATTCACACTGAGGACAGACCACCAGGCCCTCATCACCCTCCTGGCCACGTCTGGCACCGGTCACAAGCCACTCCGCCTCCACCGCTGGGCCGACCGCCTGCAACAGTACAACTATCGGCTACAGTTCACGCCAGGACGAGACAACGTGGTAGCCGACTTGCTATCACGCGCAATCCCCAGCCCACCCACAGCCCCAACCTTGACCCCCGGACTGGACCAGGCTGAGCATGACCTCGTCCAGCTCCTCCACACACCCCTTCAGGAGACGGTGTCGCTGAAAGAGCTCCGGGATGCCTCAGCCGATGACCCCACCCTCTCTACACTCTCAACCTACATCACGCAGGGGTGGCCGGTAAGAGTACCTGACGAGCTACTCACTTACTCCAGGATCAGGGAGGAGTTGTCGGTTTGGAATGACACCTGTGTCGCTCGCGGGTTCTGCACTGTGGTCCCAGGTGTCCTTCGGGCGCGTATCCTTGCTATGGCGAACGAGGGTCACCTGGGCATAGTCAGGCTCAAACAGCGCTGTCGTGAGGTTGTGTGGTGGCCAGGCATCGACAGGGAACTCGAAACCCTGGTCAAGGATTGCACTGCCTGTCTCCTTAGTGGTAAGACCAGGGCTCCAGCTCCACCCCCGCCCATGCAGCCGTTGGACTGGCCATCTCAACCCTGGGAGCACCTGCAACTGGATATCTGCGGCGAGCTGCATGGGGTACCACATCACCAGCGTTTTCTCGTTGTGACCTACGACCTCCACTCTAAGTGGCCAGAGGTGACACCTGTGGGCTCGGTCACAGCAAAGGTGCTGATCGGCATTCTCGACGCTCTGTTTGCGCGTTGGGGCCTGCCCAAGAGGATCACGACTGACAACGGTCCTCAAATGGTTTCCCATGAACTGTCCTCCTATCTAGTGGGTAAAGGGATCCACCACATCCGCACAGCGTTCTACCACCCTGCTGCGAACGGGGGGGTGGAACGGCTGAACCAAACACTGAAGAATGGCATCAGGGCCCACCTGGCACAAGGGTGCACGCTCACCACCAGCCTCCTCCAGACGCTGTTGCATTATCGGGCCACGCGACACGCCACTACAGGAGTCTCCCCAGCCTCCCTCATGCTGGGGCGGGAGCTCCAGCTGCCTCTCGATAGGCTCCGCCCTACACTAGCTCAGCTCCCGGTCCATCCAGTTCAAGCCACAGTCACCAAACACCAGCGCTTGATGAAGGATCGTTTCGACAGGGCCAGACGTGCTAGGCCACCTGTCATCGCTGTGTCGGACTGGGTCAGGATCCGACGACCTCATCGGGACAACAAACTCCAGTCGTTTTGGTCTGACCCTGTCCAGGTCAGCAAACAGCTTGGCCCGGCCTCGTTTAGGCTCGCCGACGGCACTCGCTGGCATGCTACCCGCCTGCGTAAGGTGCAGCCTCCCCCTGGCCCAGCGCTGAGTGTGGCCTCTTCCACAGTCTTGCCAGCCGCACGGTTGGATGAAGCAGCAACCCCGGCGTACCAGGCTCAGCCCCAAGGCGTGGAGCCGCCACCAGTGGCTGTGGCTGCACCAGAGCCACGTCTGGTTCGAGCACGCAACAGGCCCGAGCACTTGCGTGATTACATGACTGAGTATCACACCTAGGTTGTGTGAGGGGGGGGGGAAATGTTACGTCTGTGTTTACGACAGTTTGGGCTTTACGACATGTGCCGTATTACGTTTTGTGTTACACTCGTGTTTGATTAAATGGAGTTGCAAGCTCCGACTACAAGCTCTGAGTTCGACTCCGTTATTGAACATAACATGTAAGTCGCTTTGGAATAAGACGGCCAAACATGTAAACATGTAATCACTGCTGAATCAGATATCTCTGATCATATCCTGCTGATGGTGTTCAGATATCTCTGATCATATCCTGCTGATTGTGTTCAGAGCAGACTGTTTTTCCTGAGAAGGCTGAGGTCTTTCGGCGTCTGCAACAAGCTGCTGCGAATGTTTCATCAGTCGGTGGTTGCCAGCGTTCTGTTCTTCGCCGTGGCCTGCTGGGGTGGAAACATCTGTGCCAGGGATGCTGCGAAGCTAAACAAACTGGTGAAGAAGGCCAGCTCTGTGGTGGGGACCGGGCTGGACAGCCTAGAGGTGGTGGCAGAACAGAGGATGGGGAAAAAACTGGCGGCCATGCTGGCCAATCCCTCCCACCCGATGTACTGCGAGCTGGCGGGGATGAGGAGCAAGTTCAGCCACAGATTTGTTCTCCCCCGTCAAAGTACAAAAAGATTTGGACAGTCCTTTGTTCCAGCTGCACTCCGACTCTACAACCAGGCCCTGCAGGGTGGGGGAGACCTGGAGCTGAGAGGCCGTTAAGACTGCTACTTGGACTACATGCACTTGAGCACTTTATCTTGCACTTATTGAGCCTGCACTGTTTTATCTATTTATCTGTTTTATCTATTTATTTATTGAATGTTTTCTGTCTGCCCTAACTAAGCTGTTTGACAACAACATTTCCCCATTGGGGACAATAAAGGTTTTCATTCATTAATTCATTCAGATATCTCTGATCATATCCTGCTGAATGTGTTCAGATATCTCTGATCATATCCTGCTGATTGTGTTCAGATATCTCTGATCATATCTGGTGTCACACAGCAGCGACACATTAACCCACTCATCTGCTTACCCGCTGTGTGTTGTACATCAGAACATTTTGTCTGGGATTATTCCAGATGAACATTGCTGCAGACACCCTGAGGGTAACCTCTGCCTGCTGGGGAGATGCAGTAGGGCAGAGAGAGTCAGAGCAGACAAGAGGGTAGACCGCAAAGGAGGGCACTAATGCCTGGGGGGGTTACAGCTGGCAATGGCTGGCCCCCTCTCCCTGCCCCCGTCCCTGAGCCTGCTACACCACCCAGATGACCTCAATGCCATGGAAGAGCAGGAGAATACAGGCCCTGGTCTGACCCTAATCCATTACAGCAAGATTACAACCTCCTGTAGTAGGCGAGGCGGCGTACAGGGATGAGGTAGAGCAACTGAGCAAGCTGTGCAAGGTTAACAACCTGCTGCTAAACAAGTCAAAGACCCAGGAATTCATCGTAGACTTCAGGAGGAAAAAGTCCGAGATCCAGCCCCTGCTCATCGACGGAGAGAGCGTGGAGAGAGTCTCAACCCTCCGATTCCTGGGACATCACATGCGGGATGACCTGGCCTGGAAGGACAACACAAAAGGCACCATCAAGAGGGCACAACAGCGGCTATACACCCTGAGATGCCTCAGGAAAGAACACAACAAGCAGGAGATACTGGTGGCCTTCTACCACGGCGCAGTGGAGAGCATCCTCACCTACGGCATCTGCAACTGGTTCCACAGCTGCACAACAGCGGAGAGAAACGCGCTACAGAGAGTCGTGAGAACAGCACAGAAGATCACCGGCGCCCCCCTCCCCTCTCTGGAGGAGCTGTACAACACACGCTGTCTCAGGAGGGCCTCCAAGATCTCCAGGGACCCGACCCACCCTGGGCACGTACACTTTGTCAGGCTGCCCTCGAACAGGAGGTACAGGACCCCGGCCGCTAAGACAAACAGACTGAAGGACTGCTTCTACCACAGGGCCGTCAAGGCCCTGAACACAGAAAAGGCCTAAGTTCTGGGCCCAGGACAGTCCGGACGGATTGTATGCGGCTAGTGCATATACACATGTACATTTTCAAGCCTGCAAACTGTGACACTTTAAAATAACGTGAAAAAATACTTTTGTGCAATATGACAACCCTAGTTGACTATCTGTGCAGTATAGTACAGTGTATTGTGTACATAGCCTTTATTGATGTAAACCAGCTCCTTACCTTCTTGTGATTTTATGCTTTTATGCTTTTTCTAAAAAAATTAAAATAAATCCCTTTCCTAACACCAGGGGAGCCACCCCTCCTAAATTTCGTTGTTTGGTACCTGTACTGTAGCAATGACAAATAAAGTCCATTCCATTCCATTCCAGTAGGATGATCCACTGTGACATTCACACGTACCCCATACTTGATTGAACATAAGCCCATACTCAACCCTGTTCAACATCTCTTTGTCATGGCACCATCTGCCCACTAGAGGGCGGCAGAGACTGCCCAAGAGACTAATTGACACACAGGTGTTTTAGATTTGGATTCACTAAGGCTGCATTTAGTAAATGACTGAGTCAATCCTAAAATCACCACTAGACAACAACTTGCTTCAGTGCTACAATAATTGGGTTAACTAGTTCCTACATTAAGTAAGTGACTACTGTTGGGAATTTGTATTAAAATCACTAGAAGTGATAAATCATGTACTATGTGCTCATTTAAATAATATGTGAATGCGGTCAGTTGAGAACAATAGGAAGGTCACGCAAAGCCAAAAGAGAGGTTCTGTTTTTGAGCGACAAGAAGAAGACAAGCTCCTGACTAAAAGAACGTTTTATGATTCAAACTGCCTATAAATTACTTATTTTTACCTATGTGCTAACAACCATTGTATACCTGCTGTTATGATATTCTATTTTTCTGTACTGATTTTATACTTTCATAACTAATGATTAATGATAAGTCTATTCTTCTATACTATACTTTAACTTGTAAATCGAATCCTAACTCATATAACTGTGCAACTTCAAATGTTTTCACAAGCTACTGATAAGAACTCAACTCACAGCTCTGCTCACAAAGTATGATATCACCATGGGAACGAGACGCTAGCAGGACACTCAAGCTGATAACATACATACACTCTCGCACCCACATACCAGAAGAATTGAAGGCCAACGCTAACGAGAAGACCTTCTGCAGCTGCAACGGATTTGTGCTGACACTTGGAAAACTACCAGATAGAGGGGGGGGCATCACCCAGCCCAAAATGTTTGATGAATGGTATAAAGACTATGTACCAGGGCTAAACGGGAGTCTGGTCTGGTGGAGCTCTTGCAGTTAACTTGTTGACGGCTAGCTGAGACGGGCCTGCAGAGGTGAAACTAGATGAGACCACTTTTCCATGGAAATGAACTAATTATTGCTTGCTGATGTGCTTGAATAAATATTATCTTAATGAACAGTTCAGTAGTGGTGCCTAATATTTGATTGGATCATATCATCTTAAGAAGTGATATCAAGGACGTCTCGTTGAGATTAAACGAACTCGCTTGTAAAGTGACGACTCAATTAAATCGATACTGGAGAAGTTGATCGCCTTACAAAATTGGTGACCCCGACGTGATCTTCAACGGGATGCAAGGAGGAGTGGGCGAGGCTGGGTTCGGACTAAGCACTTCCACGGTACCAACACAAAAGAGGTGAGCAGAGCCATTTAATGAAATCTGCTTAGGTAGACAATAGTATTCTAGCTGGAAGTGCTGGGTCCTGGAATCGTCAAACCCATTCTGATCTGTGTCTTTGGAGATCCGTCAAAAGTAAGGATAATCATTAATTAAATTGACATTCTATACATTATTGAACACCACTGTCTGATATTTAAGCACATCTTGTATTAACGTGTAATAAGACCCGCCGAGGTCTAAAAGAAGGGACAGTAGCTAAGTCCATATTAAGGGGTAACCAGGGGTAGACAGGCCCAGGCCCCAGGAAAGGACACTATAGTCCTATTAAGGGGTAGCCAGGGGTAACCATGCAGGCCCAGGCCCCAGGGGTAACCAGGGGTAATCAGGCCCAGGCCCCAGGGGTATCCAGGGGTAATCATGCAGGCCCAGGCCCCAGGGGTAACCAGGGGTAATCAGGCCCAGGCCCCGAAGGTTGAAATACCTTGCAAACCAAGTGAGGAGTGTAGGACATTGCGGATAGGGTAGCGTTCACGGCAGGACTGCAGTCCGGTGAAGGTCCTATTTAGCGTGCCTCCCCTCACAGCGGGCGCTAAAATAATTGTGGCGTTAGGATTATAAGGTTCTATCATCATTTTAGTCAAAATTGAGTTTTTTGCATAATCTGATCCATTAAGTGGTTTATTAATGTGTGGTGGTATTTTTAAAATGTTGACATTTTGAGTGGGTAATTCATAAAATACAAAGGTTCCATCTCACAAAACATAATGGAATGTAAAAACTTTGACGCTCAGTGTCTCTGAATTACCCTAAACGGAGATAGAACCTTATAATTCTAAACTCATGCAAAGGTGTTACGTAATATTGTATGTAAATCATAGATGGAATTGTTATTATTATTGTAATTATTACTATTAAAAGGGATAGTTGTATGTTATGCCTCGTTCAAGGTGTTTAAAGAAGTGTTGTGCTGCGGGTGTGACCCACCATTGAAGCGCAGACAGCAGAAAAAAAAAAAAAAAAGGAAAAAAAGGCTCACTAGGAGTGTCTCTGACGCACGGTGATTTGTGTCTCGTCGTCTTTGCAATAGTGGTATATTTGGGGTGTTTGATTAAATTGTGGTTTTGTTTAGTTGTTCAGTTTGTTTAGTATTGGTTGGCAAAAATCATATTGATGATACGTGCAGCGTGAGAGGTTGTTGAAAATGCAGGTGACCGTAGTTATGGCTACGACAAGGAAGAAGGAATGTAAAGAATGCAAGATATTGGTCCAGCTTGGAGAGGTGCCGCAGGCCTCTGCAGCACCACAGCCCCCGGCTCAGTACCAATCCTTCCCCGAATATCAACAGAGAGGCGGAGGGAGAGGACGTGGGCGAGAAGGCCGCGGAAGAGGTGGTGGTGGGAGGAGAGAAAAAACAGTTCATGGTAGATACTGGAGCAGCAGCGTCCACCATGACAAACCACAAGGGTAGAGTTCCTCCTCTGTCGGAAAATCTGGCCATGACGACAGTAGGCTACTCCGGACAGGCACAGACACAGAAATAAACAATCCCCCTAGAAACAGAAATAGGCCACCAGAAATTGTCAAACAACTACCTGTTCGCTCCCCAATGCCCCGTAAACGTAATGGGGAGGGACCTGCTATGTAAATTGAACGCGGAGGTAACTTGTGGACCAGACGGATTAACAGTAACACTTCCCGGCGGCAGGAAAGTCACCGGGGAAACCCCATGCAGAATACTAATAATGAGAGAAATGTATTGACTTCACGGACATGGGAGTGATTGATAGATTGTCAAGGTGGCCTGAAGCATATCCGTGTAAACGGGAGGATGCCGCATCTGTAATAAAGTGCCTCTTAAAGGAATTCATACCACGGTTTAGTTTCCCTACAATAATACGCTTTGATAATGGGTCACATATAAAATAAAATAAATGTCCATATGGCTGCAATTGAGACAGCAATGGGGATTAAGCATCGATTTGGTTCAGTCTATCACCCCCAATCACAGGGGCTGGTTGAAAGGGCTAACCAATCTATTAAAAGAAAGCTTGCTAAAACCTGTGCCTCGACAGGACTATCGTGGGTGGGGGCATTGCCCATGGTGTTGATGGCAATGAGAAATAAGACCAATTCAGTGACTCATTTGACACCCCATGAGATCATAACTGGTAGACCGATGTTGGTGCCGACAGGCATGATACAGAGAGAGAGGGAGGTGGCTTCGACCTCCTCTCCATGAAAATGAATATATGTCAAAACTTTAACTAATCTCAATCGAGTTTTCTCTTCACAGGAACTGAATGCTGCGGAGAGAGCAGACAACGGCAAAACAGACTCCTATTTTAGACCCAGGCGACGTGGTGGACAAGACCGTGGGAGGTATATTGACCACCTCACACGCTGTCAGAGTCGAAGGTAAACCGGGTACAGGGTGGTCTCTCTTGTCACACTGTACCAAAGCAGACCCACCACATGTATAACATTTTCAAATTCCTGGCGACTCTGTCAGCATGCACTAAGCCTCAAATAATGTGGAAAGTAACACAACAAGTGGACTATTAATCCATGATATTAGCGATCACCTGCCTGTCTTTTCATTTTATGAATGTAATTATAGAAAGAAGAGGGAGTTAAAGGAAATGACATACAAGACAGTAGAACTGAGGAATCCATATCTGCTTTTAGAAATGAGTTATTAAAATGGAATTAGAAGAGTATTAGGGAGGGGATTGGGCACCCCGAACCTTAGTACTCAACAGGCGGCGGTGGAATTGCAAAGTTCCGAGGGCACGTTAAAGACTCTATATAGTGCTGGGGAGAGGACTGAAGGCCCCCGTGTCTGATGAAGTATGAATGAACATACTACCGTGGTACCGTCTAGTCGGCGCAGCTGTCGCATCTAGGTGTGTGGGCAGTGCGTGGTACGTGGGCGACAGCCCACACCTAGCGGGATGTGAAGGGAAGTCACACCCGTGAACAGGCAAGGCTGGTGTAAACGGTCAAAGTTTCTAGACCCATAGCGAAGTGGGCTAGGGATCAGACCGTCGGTTCCCAACTGGGCGGCCAATCACCGCTACAGGGTTGGTGTTTAGACACTGACTGGGGATCGCTATCGACTGGGTCACCGGCCGGTTGGGTCGCAAAAGCCTTAAGCCATAGGGAAATGGTGGCTGCGCTCAGCTCAATGTACAGTCAGGCCACTGTAAGCTGAAACCGAATGCGTTAGTAAGCGAGCAGTGCTTTCCGTGATCAGAGCTCTGAAAAGGAGACGTCTGGGAAGCGGAAGGGGTGGAGGTTGACTGACTCTGACCCAAGAAGGGGTTGGAGGGCAGTGAACCTCCATCGGAAAGGGTTCCAGCCTGAGACTGCACCCTGGGAAGAGGGGAGGTCTGAAGGAACAAAGTGATATGAAGAATCAGATGTGGACAAAGCGTATGGGTTATTCCTAGAAACATTTAAAGTTCTATATGACAAAAACTGCCCACTAAAACAATGTAGCAATAAGAATAAATATTCTGAAAATCTGTGGGTGTCCAGGGGCATTCAAAATGCATACAAGAAAAGGTATACTCTATAAAGTGTATGTATAAAGCATCAAACAAAGGAGGCAGGGGTTACATAGAAGAAATACAAAAAAACAAACTAATTAGTATTATGAGCATAATTATGTAAGAAAGATTATTATACCAGATTATTAGAGGAGAATAAAAAATAATGTTAAAGGAACAAAACAGATAAACACCTCTTCACCAATTACAGACCGGTATCCTTATTATAACAGTTAGGGTTAGGGTTAGAAAAACTATATGATGAAAGACTGGCCAATTTCATTGAAAAACATCAACTATTAATGGATAATCAGTATGGTTTTAGAACAGCTAGATCTACTGACATGGCATTAATGGAGCTAGTAGAAGCAAATAACAACTTGTACAGAGAGAAAGAAATATGCATTGGGCATATTCATTGACCTTAAAAAAGCATTCGACACAATAGATCATGAGATTCTACTTTAAAAAAAAAAAAAAAAGGACAAGTATGGTGTCAGAGGGGTCGCACTTGAATGGCTTAAAAGCTATATTAGTAATAGACAGCAATTTGTTCAAATAGGCCAGAACAAATCAAGGTGCTTAAATATTACCTGTGCCCACAGGGGTCGAATTGGTTGTCTTGGCAGATGACAGAAATATGTTATGTTATGGGGAAGATCTGCAGCAGCTTTTAAAGGTGGCAAAGAAGGAATTGTACAAATTAAAATGCTGGGTTGAGACAAACAAGCTATCATTAAATCTGAATAAAACCAAATTCATGCTATTTGGAAATTGCAATATAAATACAGACCTCCATCTGGAAATTGAAAATGTCTAAATCAATAGAGTATATGAAATCAAGTTTTTGGGTGTCTTAAATAGACCACAAACTCTGCTGGAAACAAAGTGAAAATATCTGTGCACAAAGATTGCGAGAAGCTTGGGACTTCTGGGTAAAATTAAATACATCTTAAATCAGAAATCACTATACACTCTATATTGCATACTCATTGTACCCTATCTGTCATATTGTGTTGAAGTTTGGGGAAATACAAACCAACCTAGAAAAGATATGCACATTGCAAAAAAGAGCTATAAGAATTGTACTTCATGCTGGGTATAGAGGTCATACCAATTATTAATAAAATAAAATAAAAGTCAAACTCTGAAATGTTGAGAATTGGTTAAATTCAGAGCTGCACGATTCATGTTTAAAGTAACACAAAATAAGGTCGCTGGCAACTTACTAAAATTGTTTTGTTCATGAGCAGAGATAGGGGTTGTATAGTCTAGGAGGGAAATTGAATGGAGAACAGCCTGTTGTCCGTGCAGCGCTCAGGGGCAGGTGCATCTCAGTTTGTGGGGTGTCCATTTGGAATGGCCTTGATGTAACAATGAAAACAAGTAATACTATTGAGTGGTTTGGAGGGATATAGGTTGGAGGAGCTTGAGAATGATGTGAACTGGTATTTTTGTGGATATTTGGTTCCTGGTTAGCTATAGTGGATAGCCATATTATTATAGATATTGATAGATAATCTATTGCGTAATGGTATGATATTGTGGGGAAGGGGTAGGACCATGGGTTTTGTTTCTTTCTGTCTTTTATCAAACAGGGCAATTGCCGACTGTTGCTTCCATGTCGAGGAAGATATATTTTATTTCAATTTATATCTTATTTTATTTGTATTTGTATTTATTTTTTGGGGTTTGTTTTTGTTGTTGAAGTGTTCGAGATAAATGGAGAAGCAAATCAAATTAAAATGTTTGGTACAACTGGGTTATAGCCACAATTATTTATACAATTTATTAATTAATTATTAAATTAACTGGGTTAACTACACAATATCCACCATTTATAAGGTAACATGTTTAGTCTGCTTGAAACAACCTAGAGAGAGTACAAGCCTGATAATTGTTCAAATTCTCCAGTAGAGATGGGACGAGGGGGAGAACATGCTGCCCCGGTATAAATAGAACTAAAGGCCCCATGATATATGAGGGACATCACCCTTTACACTTAGAAAAAGCCTACGACTGCCTTAACAGGACGGGAAAGGGGGGCGACGTGGGACGCCTTAATGCTACGCACTTCTGCAATATGTTCATGAGTGCATGGTCAAGACAGGGAAACATTTGTGAACAGGACTTTACTTGCGCATGTTGGCGGGGGGGTTCAAGGATACCAAACAAGGGCTGTGTTTAGGCCTCTGTTTTTATACTTGTTAATCATCTTATTTTTTGTGATTTTTTTAGTCCTTTTGGTGTGCTGCACATTTTCATTTCCTTTTCGGCGGTGTTCCATGGGTAGGCTCCTTTAAATGTTATACATCTATGTTTTGCATTTGTTTTGATCTTTGTTTTCATAAATATACATATTCCTCTGAGTTCGTAATTAGTCTGTCTAACTTGGAACAGCCTCTGGATAAAGTCTGGAAGCATCTTATATATATTTTTTTTACTTTGTAGAATTACTTGTGCCATTTTGAAGTCCACCAATTCTTTAAATTTGAGATCATAGGGGTTTATGAATAATTTGTTAGTTGGGTCTTGATAGGCAGCTCTGTTTATTTACGGTAATAGCATTCTACTTACTATTTTACTCCCAATTTCATTGGTAAAAATGTTATCTATTAAAGGAGCACTGTTAATTGTTATTCTAGTCGGTTTTAAGATGGTAGGAAATACACATATACTGTACATTGTGTCCATGATGTCTGTAACATTTTTTTTTGTGTTCATTTGGGTTCAACAAATCTATATTTAAGTCCCCTCATACAAAGACCGTCTTTCTGTCATTTAGTTTATCATACATATCAACCATCATATCTTTGAATGTGTCAAGACAGGATCCTGGAGTTCTATATACAAAGTGTATTATTATGGTCTTAGAGTTCTCCTTATTTTATTTCTACAGTGACACAATCCATAATGTTTTCTATTGTTATTGACATATGTTTTACTATTTTACAGTCACAGTCATTTTTTACATACAAGGCAACTCCTACTCCTTTCTTGTTTGTTCTGTTGGAGGTAAATAGTTCATAGTCCTCATGTTCCACATCGGCTTCTTTTTCTTTACTGAGCCATGTCTCCGATACAGCAATGATGCTGAACTTGGTGAACTGTCTCAAATAGTCCTTAGTTTTCTTAAAGTTTCTCTAAAGACTTCTACTGTTGAAGTGTATTGTTGATAAAATACCATCCAATATTATATTACTTTTGAATTGTTCCTCTGTGTAATAGTCACAGTTGCAGACGGTTATTATTGTTGTAGAAGTGGTTCGATGTTATTATCAATGTCATACATTTTGTGCTCTGTAAAGTCAAAAGTTTTCAAAGTTCAACTCTTCATAGTTTTTAGGTGCAGGTGGATTATAATCCACACAGTCCAGTGATCCCATTTCTCGAAACTCATAATCATTTATATCGTTTAGTGGAAATGAATAATCCTTGTCCATTCCCATTTTGTCAGTCATTGTCTGTTCAAGTATTTCCACTCAGATTTGAGTCAATTGTCTGTTCAGGTATTTCACAGTCATTATTTGTTCTCTCACCATAATCCCTTTGGAGGTTTCAGGAGATCCATTGGGCCTAATCATCACTTTACAGTTTCTTGTCCAAATGCCTTGCAATTTGTTTTGCTTCCTTAGAATGCGTGACTGCCAGGCAATTTTAGTAAACCTGTAGCAGACATGTTTGGAAAGGTGGGGGCTCACCCCATAGATATCTGCTTTTAGATTAGAGGCACCGCTGAAGGGACGCTCGAAAGCCGACACAGACGAAGAAAAAGGAAATTATGCTGCAGATGCAGCCGCTAAATCAGGAGGGGGTGGCTGTGATGCAGGAGGTAGTAGAGCCGCCATCTAATGATCGCAAGGTTGGCAGATCGGCGGTTCGAGCCCCGGCAGGCCACATGTCAGAGTGTCCTTGGGCAAGACACTGAAACCCGAATTGCTCCCAGGGCCGGCGCCTTGTATGGCAGCTTGCCACCATTGGTGTGTGAATGTGTGTGTTGGTGAATGAGAAGCCATTGAAGCGCTTTTGGATAAAGGCGGTATGTAAGCGCAGTCCATTGATATGTCCCCAGAGAACATCAGCTGGTCTCAATCCAGCTTGACAAACCGAAATGCTCTGTACAGACTATAGATGACATACAGGGGGCCGCCTCCCCCCAAGAAAGGTCAGTGTGGGTAACAAGGGGGGTGACGCAAAGCTGGTTGTGGAGAGCGCATGACGGAAGAATAGTGGCCCGTGCAGGTCTAATGAATGTTATTGGTGCTGAGGCACATGGTAATGAGAAATTTGGAAGATGGTGATGAGGATGTTTACAAGAGGTGTATGCAAACGCTGGAGTTAACAATGTTATTGGAGAGTGGTTCGAATCTGTTTTTGGTAAATGGAAAAATCTGGCTATGTCTATGCTCTCTGCCCTCCTCATCTCTGCCACAGTGCTGATCCTGTTTGGCTGCTGCATTGTCCCTTGCATTAGAGGCCTGGCACAGCGACTGATTACTACGGCCCTAACCAAGGTTGATGCTGGAACACAGATGCACTTACAAATGCTTATTGCTGAGCAGCAGCAGTCACTGTTGGAGGGTGAGGAGATGGATCATGATACAGGAGTTGAAGATATGTTGTAATTATGGAGTTTTGTGAAGGAATGGTGTAAATAAAGGCATTTGCGGTCTACGACCCATCTCACCTTTCTGGCTACAAATTCTCTGTAATGGTCATAATTTTGTTTTAATGACCAAAGGGGGGATTTGTTGGGAATTTGTATTAAAATCACTAGAAGTGATAAATCATGTACTATGTGCTCATTTAAATAATATGTGAATGCGGTCAGTTGAGAACAATAGGAAGGTCACGCAAAGCCAAAAGAGAGGTTCTGTTTTTGAGCGACAAGAAGAAGACAAGCTCCTGACTAAAAGAACGTTTTATGATTCAAACTGCCTATAAATTACTTATTTTTACCTATGTGCTAACAACCATTGTATACCTGCTGTTATGATATTCTATTTTTCTGTACTGATTTTATACTTTCATAACTAATGATTAATGATAAGTCTATTCTTCTATACTATACTTTAACTTGTAAATCGAATCCTAACTCATATAACTGTGCAACTTCAAATGTTTTCACAAGCTACTGATAAGAACTCAACTCACAGCTCTGCTCACAAAGTATGATATCACCATGGGAACGAGACGCTAGCAGGACACTCAAGCTGATAACATACATACACTCTCGCACCCACATACCAGAAGAATTGAAGGCCAACGCTAACGAGAAGACCTTCTGCAGCTGCAACGGATTTGTGCTGACACTTGGAAAACTACCAGATAGAGGGGGGGGCATCACCCAGCCCAAAATGTTTGATGAATGGTATAAAGACTATGTACCAGGGCTAAACGGGAGTCTGGTCTGGTGGAGCTCTTGCAGTTAACTTGTTGACGGCTAGCTGAGACGGGCCTGCAGAGGTGAAACTAGATGAGACCACTTTTCCATGGAAATGAACTAATTATTGCTTGCTGATGTGCTTGAATAAATATTATCTTAATGAACAGTTCAGTAGTGGTGCCTAATATTTGATTGGATCATATCATCTTAAGAAGTGATATCAAGGACGTCTCGTTGAGATTAAACGAACTCGCTTGTAAAGTGACGACTCAATTAAATCGATACTGGAGAAGTTGATCGCCTTACACTACAGGTGGTCAGAAAGTTGAAATACTTTGAAATACTTTGAACATCCCTGCATTATATACATTGTCCCAAGATGGCCGCGCGCTTAGTCGCTGCAGCTGGGGGGGCTACCACACTGGTGTTTCATTGTGTTTTTAAGTACATTTGTATGTTCACTTTTTTTTTAGTACTTATAGGGAACAGTTGTGTATATAGTACCTACAGCAGGCTCGACTTATTAGAAGTCGGCACGTAAAACGACAAGATAGTTACGGCGGATTTCCTGGAGCAATACAGGATAAACAAGGACATCGCCCGGCGACCGGGAGAGCCCTGGTTCACAGTCCCCTCCCTGAGGCGGAAACGCCGGCGCCGAGACCGTAGGAAACGGCGTGGCCGCCGGGGAGGCCTGCTAGCAAGATTGAGACGCAGCCCAAACAAACCAGCTTTGCCAAGCATTTTCCTCTCCAACGTCAGATCCCTGACGAACAAGATGGATGAACTGAGACTACAGGTTGCTAAAAACAACATCGTAGGGGATAGCTGTGTGATTATTCTGACCGAAACCTGGCTAAATGACAACATTGTGGACGCAACTGTTAGCTTGGAGGGGCGCACACTACACCGCGCTGACCGAACGGAGCTTAGCGGTAAGTCCCGCGGAGGTGGGATCATAATATCGACAAAGGATAGCTGGTGCTTAAACACGAAAACTGTAAGTAGCCACTGCTCCCCAGACCTGGAATACTTGACTGTTAAACCCGACCCACATACCTCCCTAGGGAGTTTAATGCGGTGCTATTAACATGTGTGTATATAGCGCCTAGCGCAGACAGCAGAGTAGCATTGGCGCGACTATATGAAGTCATCAGTAGCCAACAAAGCACTGATCCACAGGCTATTCACATCATAGCGGGGGACTTCAATCATGTCGACCTGAAGGCAGTACTACCCAAGTTCTATCAGCATGTGAAATGTGCAACGAGAGGAGAAAAAACACTGGATAAGGTATACACCAACATCAAACGTGCTTACAAGGCTAGTCCGCTAGCTCATCTAGGCATGTCTGACCATGTGTCAATCCTCCTGATTCCTGCATACACTACAATGGGGAAAAGTGCTCCCATCACCACTAAGACTGTCAGAACCTGGCCAGAAGGGTCCGCTCCACTGCAGATCTGCCTAAATGACACCCTATGGCAGGAATATGAGCATGAGGACCTGGAACAGTACACGTCGTCGGTTCTGAACCACATAGTTAACTGCACCAACTCAGTCACTGTGGACAAACGGGTCCGGGTCTACCCCAACACGAAGCCATGGATGACTGGGAAGGTCCAAAAACTGATCAACGAGAGGGACAACGCCTTCTTCGCAGGGAAGAGCACACCGCTGTACAGCTCCACCAGGGCCAACCTAAAGCGCGGCATCAAAGCAGCCAAGGCAGAGCACAGAGAGAAGATTGAGGAATGCCTCCTGAGCAACGACTCCAGGCGGATGTGGCAGGGGGTTCAGCAGATGACAAACTACCGCGGCGCAGTGGAGAGCATCCTCACCTACGGCATCTGCAACTGGTTCTACAGCTGCACAACAGCGGAGAGAAATGCGCTACAGAGAGTCGTGAGAACAGCACAGAAGATCACCGGCGCCCCCCTCCCCTCTCTGGAAGAGCTGTACAACACACGCTGTCTCAGGAAGGCCTCCAAGATCTCCAGGGACCCGACCCACCCTGGGCACGTACACTTTATCAGGCTGCCCTCGAAAAGGAGGTACAGGACCCCGGCCGCTAAGACAAGCAGACTGAAGAACTGCTTCTACCACAGGGCCGTCAAGGCCCTGAACACAGCAAAGGCCTAAGTTCTGGGCCCAGGACAGTCTGGACGGATTGTATGGCAGCTAGTGCTGAGGCACAAACATGTACATTTCAAGCCTGCAAACTGTGACACTTTAAATAACGTGAAAAAATACTTTTGTGCAATATGACAACCCTAGTTGACTATCTGTGCAGTATAGTACAGTGGATTGTGTACATAGCCTTTATTTATGTAAACCAGCTCCTTACCTTCTTGTGATTTTATTCTTTTTCTAAAAGTTTTTTTTTTCCCCCCCTTTCCTAACACCAGGGGAGCCACCCCTCCTAAATTTCGTTGTTTGGTACCTGTACTGTAGCAATGACAAAGTCCATTCATTCATTCATTCATTCATTCATTCATTCAAAAGGGCATATACATTCAGCACATTTATTTATACATTACTTGACACCTCACTTACACATTTTCATTTACACATTACTGCATTTTTATTTACATATTATGTATTGGCTTAAATGTCACTTTTACATTTTCATTTAAATATGACTGTATGTATTTTTATTTACATAGTATGTATTTATGTATTCCTTGAATGTACACATCACTTACACTTTTTCATTTATAAATCACTTACACATTTACATTTGTGACTGCTGCTAGTGAAAAAAGCAACCAGTAGGCAAAGTAATTTTTCATGTTTTTCACATGTGCTTAAACTACAGATTGTAAGCTTTCAAATGATGCGTCATACATTGAAATCAGAAACAAATTGAAGACGACATGAGTATTTGAAAGTTGCTACACCTGAAATCACTAAGCAAAGAAAATGTCTCTCAAAGATTTGGAGCTTTTCACACTTCTGCACAGCCAGGTAATGGGCGGTAGCAACAGCTGGTTAAAACCACCCCCAACCACTGCCCCTCTAGATTGACAGCTGTCAGCTATCAATATCTGTCAGTGTTAGGCCCTGTCCACACCTATACGTTTTTTTGATAAAAGTTTTTCGTATATAAAAATATTACCGTCCACACCAGCATGTTTAAACGCAATATAAACGCTGGCATTGAGCATTCCACACCAGTAGTCGGCGATATAATATTATCCCCATATCCCCGCTGGCCAATCAGACGCCTCTGTCTCTCAATGTTCTCGATCATTAACTGTGCATTTATCGAGAAGGGTCCAGCTGCGGACATCACGCCTATCACCCGGACGCTTGATGGACCATATTTGGTTGGAGCGCGTCATCACAGAAGTAACCGCGAGAAACCGCGAGATTTTGAAGGATCTTAAAAACACGGCGAGATTTTAAAGATTGAATACGAAGCACAATTTGAACACGCGAAGACGAAGACGAAGACGAAGAGGAAGAAGAAGAAGAAGAAGAAGAAGAATAATAATAATAATAATAATAATAATAATAATAATAATAATAATAATTACAAATACCAGATATGGCCGAGGCACACGGGAAGCGGCATATTGGCCGGCCGCTTCCGAGGGGGGGTATAGGAGTATTTCTGGACTAGGATCCGTCGCGCAACACCGCCCCCTGGGTGCCGGAATAACGGTACTGGGCTCGAGGAGCCAGTCAGCCTAGTCTGCCTGGCGCCCTCCTCTGGGACTGCCGGCCACGGGGTCGTGCGGCGGATCCAATGCAATAGGCAGGGGATAATTGGATGCTAAGTTGGGTTAAATTGGCTACCAAATTGGGTGAAAAAGGGTAAAATCTGAAAAAATAAAAATAAAAAAATAAAAAAGAATTACAAATACAATGGCAAAGGCAGCTCAGGTGAGAATTTCGAAATATTATTAATGAACATGTTATAGTTTTCATATATGTATTTATTATTTAGGTTGTTGCATGTGTTACGCATTTGGCTGTTTCGCACGTAGTTTTGTTCATCTGGCTTGGCTAATTGGGTAATCCTATGTGGTTTAGCGTTATCAGATATTAGATTAGATTCAACTTTATTGTCATTGCTGAGTACAAGTACCAACAACAAAATGCAGTTATGCATATAACCAGAAGTGTAAATAGTGACAAAACAAAGATAATGGTGTACAGCCGGCAGGGCTAAAAAACGCTGCGTTGTCTTCAACCACTTAGGCCTAATGTATAGCTACATTCTCAGATGTCTACCGATTACTTATCCCCCTATTTTTATTTATATCCCCCCCTATTTATGTCTAATTCTTGTTTTCTTATTATCTGGGGGGGGAAGGGAATGTCTCAGGAACAAAGGTGTTTTTAGGTTCTCTCAGGTGGGGGAAGGGAATGGCTTTCACATGGTCATTTTTAAACATGGTCATTATTACAAGTGTTTAATGTTACTAAGTTAAAGATGAACTATGCTATTTTCGAACTTTGGTAGTGTATTCAAAAAGTTGTATGTAGGTTGCACATATAATATTTTGAGCTCAGGTCACATTTTCAAGCAAGATGAATTAAAGGAATGAAATATTCAATTTAAAGGAAATGAAAGTTATTTGGAGTCACATTCGATACATTCACCTAATTATATTTTATTCTTCCATAGACCAACATGATGTTTCCAGATGGACAATATCCTGCGCTTAAGAGATTGGACTCGGACACATTCCAGTGTCCATGTTGTCACAAGGCAGGGAAGTACCCTGCTCTGCTATCTCATATGCAGGTCCACCATAGTTCTGCTGTGAAATATGTAGGTAAGTCCACCTATATATTATCATGTCATCATTTGAATTTTGAATGGTGTTAATGTGTTATTTCTGTGCCCCAGGACATCCTTGGTGTAAATTAGTTTTAGATCAGACATTGTGGGCTCATTTGATGTTTGTGTGAGCTTTCACATTCCACATTAGATTTATATTACGGTTCTGACCTGTTAGCAACGCTGAATTAATTACCTAATGTGGGTTTAATTATTAATTCGATAACATAGGGTCCATGCCTATAACTTGAACTTTTGCAGAGTGAATGTGTGATACATTGTGCTATTAAATAGGATGACATGTCTCTCCTGAGAAGGTGGTGGTGTATTGTCCTGGTGGAAAACCTTGGGCTGGAAGGGTATGCTGCAGTGCTACAAAAATAATAATTGTATTTGTACATTTATTATCAAGAGGACTTTGGGGTAATACCTGGCCCTACAATTCAACCTTCCGGTGAAGAGAATGTGTGTTAATTTCAGATTTGGAAGGAAGTTTGCTCACTTTAGTGAGGAAGGCAGAGCGACCCTTCACGACAGTGTCCCACCTGTATTCAGGACCTATTCAAGTCTTAAAAGGAGGCATGCAAGCAACACCATGGTCAGTGCATCTCTCACTAAGTATCTATGACCGTGTGCCTGTTTCTGAATGGGCTACTGCTCCTAAAACACATACTCCATGCAACTTTATGGCACATGCAATATGTTTAGTGGTACTGTGTCATTCTGAATCCAGCCTGGATCTCTTTTTGAAGTAGTTAACCCTTTCATGTAAAACATACTGGCAATAATGGTGGACTCTGTACAGATGCCACTGGACACTGACGAGGACCACGCGCACTTCAAGAGGCCTTACAGCTTTCCTCCTAAAGAATTGGTTAGTGTGAATGAAGTTTATTGCATACAAACATACTATCCACCATTCACAGCTGTACACATAGTCATGCTTATGTGTGTATCCATTTAGGAAAGTGATGTTACCATGGACAAAGATGTCAGAAGCCTGGATAGTGAAACCACACTTTCTATCAAGACACTTGAGGTAAGTAAGGAAGTGCAAATGATCAAGGAAAGAAAGTGACTCATTCAGTACTTAACTGCACCTTTTCATTGTAACATGGTTAAGCACTGTATTATTACATTTTAGGAAAGGGCTCAACAAGCCCAACACCAACGAAGAGTGACCAATGACTTGTTAGTGGATTTCATCACTCAGGACAAAGGCTTACTGCAACATCTTGAAGTGAGTTTGCAACTGAAATGCCTAAGTAAAGTGACACATTTAAGCATAATATAAATAATGAAAGTGAAATGTTTTATATTTGTGTAGTGATTGTACATTTACATAGAGCATCCTCCCAACAAACTATATATTTGCAGGCAATCATGGCAGGACAAGTCAAGTCTCTTTGGGCAAAAAAGAAGGCCACAGGCGTCATCTTCTTTGACGATGATGACCAAATGGACAGACTAGTTAACTTCCTCTCAGGAGTGGTAAAAAAAAAACACAGACAACATTGGCTGATCCGGTGGCATTCGTCATTGATGTGCTTCTGCCAGAGGTGACAATTCACTGACGCTATGTCACACTTTAACTCATGGTCAATATCCAGTAGGATCTTATAATGCCATTTGCTCATATCAGGTCTTGCTTAGTTGTCACCTGCAACATGGCACAACCTTCTTAGATGTCTACATTTTACTATAACTGGTAAACGTGTGGCTTTAATCACTTCATGACACAGGCAACAGTCCACGCCATTGCAGCTGTAAACTGTGTTTCCAATGAGAAAGCCATGGAAATGTATACATGTGGACCACAGTATGACTTGAGGTAAGCTGGAAACATGAGGAGAGTGCTAATACAATTTCCATGACAGTTTGCAACCACTGATGAATGTGAGTTTCTTAAATTATTTATTAATCACTTCTTTATAAAATGTTGTCTCAACAGTGAGAAGCAGCTGTCTCACCATTATATGGTCGAAAATTTGAGCAAAGAACAGAAAAGGAAGCTGAAAGACCATAGAGACAATGTTGAAAGAGCACTTGCGATAAAGTGCAAACAGCAATGATGTCTTGATTGAAGCGCATTGAGTCGCATCTTGTGAGATGCGCTATACAAATAAAACTTGAATTGATTTGATCACTTGTACACTTTTTTGGGCATTTGTGTTGCAACACACCTGTACATTCTGCACTCTACCCTGTTAGGCCCTTATTTTACTCTAGACAGAAGGGTTGTAACACTTGTTATTAATTCCATTTGGTATACCTCATAAACTTTCTTGCATTTCTGGTGTTTGCATTTTACATATTCTAAATATATGCTATCTACACGTCGCACTGGATGGGGTTAGTGCTGTTGACTCATCAGAAAGTAAAGACTAATTCACAGAGTGTATGAAGATTCCAGTAAGGGTTTTGTGAAGGAGCCCTAGTGCTGTTGACTCATCAGAAATAGAATGTTTTATTTAGCTCATCAGTGGGCACTCAGCACCATGGACACCTCCAGCCCAGCACCTTGCACCACGGTTCCTGCCCTGCTCCATGGATTACAAGGATGATCGCCTGACCCTTGCCTGACTCCACCAAGTCCTTTGCCTGACCCCTCAAACCTGTTTGACCTAATAAAGTCCCACACCTGGGGTCATTGACATTCTTTTATTTATATACAGTTAGGTCTGGAAGTATTTGGACAGTGACACAATTTCCATAATTTGGGCTCTGTATGCCACCCCAAAGGATTTGAAATGAAACAATCAAGATGTAATTGAAGTGCATACTTTTCAAAGCAATGCTGAACGTGTTGTTAAAAAAACGTTATCTTACCCCTGCAGTGGCTGAGAATTTCAAAGCTTTAATGAACAGTAATCACACAACTCCCACGTTATGTGAAAACGACTTAGTAATTACCTTTAACAATAAAGTAAAAATGGCCCTAGACTCCCTGGCACCTACCAAACTAAAAAAGGTTGGAGCCAAGAGGAGAGCACCATGGCGAAACAGTGAAATAAATCTCCTAAAGAGAACATGTAGGAAAGCTGAGCGCAGATTGAGAAAGAGCAAATTACAGATTGATCAGAATATTTTTAAAGAACATCTATCTGCCTTTAACTTGGCAATGCGAAATGCTAGAAAAAAAATCACTTCTCAAATATAATATCTACAAACAAGAATAACCCCAGGGTCTTGTTCTCGACAATTGATTGCCTTGTAAACCCTGCTCCTAGAACTCTAGACGGCGCAGCCTCTGTCACCAAATGCGAGGAATTTGCAGCCCACTTCAGGGATAAGATAACAAATATTAGAATGTGTATTACTCCCCGCGGTGGTGTAGCGGTCTACGCACTGGCCGCTAGTGCATGCTGCCCACCGGGGCCGGGGTTCGTATCCCGGCTCGCCAGATCCAGATAATGGCCGAGGCACACGGGAAGCGGCATATTGGCCGGCCGCTTCCGAGGGGGGGTATAGGAGTATTTCTGGACTAGGATCCGTCGCGCAACACCGCCCCCTGGGGTGCCGGAATAACGGTACTGGGCTCGAGGAGCCAGTCAGCCTAGTCTGCCTGGCGCCCTCCTCTGGGACTGCCGGCCACGGGGTCGGGCGGCGGATCCAATGCAATAGGCAGGGGATAATTGGATGCTAAGTTGGGTTAAATTGGCTACCAAATTGGGTGAAAAAGGGATAAAATCTGGAAAAAAAAAAAAAAAAAAAAAAAATGTGTATTACTCAGGAAAGACTAGGTTTGTGTAACACTATAGATCCGCCACCACAGAACATGACTATGAGCATGTTCACCATGATTAGTACGGAAACATTAGGTAAAATTGTGTCACAGCTTAAACCGTCTACGTGTCCTCTTGACCCTATTCCTACCACCTTTTTTAAGGACATTTTTTAATCTGTGTCTGATGACATACTAGGCATTGTAAATCACTCCCTACTTAAAGGGATATTTCCAGCGGCGCTTAAAACTGCCCTGGTTAGACCCACCCTGAAGAAAAGTAACCTAGATCCTTCTGATCCAAAAAACTGTAGACCAATATCCAATCTCACTTTTCTAAGCAAAATTTTAGAAAAGGCAGCGTATAAACAGCTTCATGAATATTTAGTCTTAAATAATAGGTATGACCCACTTCAGTCAGGTTTCCGATCATACCACAGCACAGAAACCGCTTTGCTTAAGGTAACTAATGACCTTGGGATAAATGCAGACTCGAAAAAACTATCGATTCTTGTACTCTTAGACTTAAGTGCAGCCTTTGATACGGTAGACCATTCCATACTTATTGAGAGACTTGAAAACTGGGTTGGCCTCTCAGGTCCGGTCTTAAACTGGTTCAGGACTTACCTGGCTGACCGAGACTACTTTGTAGCCCTTGGTTATGGAGAACCAAGTCCGCCAAAATTAACAATAAATATATAGACACATAAATGAATGTATGAACAAATACACATACAAATACACACAGTATACCGCAATACATTTCTATATGTATTTATTATTTTCCACATTTATTCTTTCTTTTCCACATTCATTCTTTCTTTTCCACATTCATTCTTTCTTTTCCACATTGTTTTCCACATTTATTCTTTCTTTTCCACATTGTTTTCCACATTCATTCTTCTTTTCCACATTCATTCTTTCTTTTCCACATTCATTCTTTCATTTCCACATTCATTCTTTCTTTTCCACATTCATTCTTTCATTCTTTCTTTTCCACATTCATTCTTTCTTTTCCACATTCATTCTTTCTTTTCCACTTTATCAGTAATGTATGCAAATATATGGGGGCGTATCTTGCATGTTGTCCACGCCCCTACGCATTTTCATTGGTTGATACCACGCGTGACGTATGAAAGCAGCGACACTGTTATTACCACAGACGGGTAAGAGAGTCTATAGCCCCGTTCTCTCACAGCGTCTTTCTCCCTATAATTTCCATGGAATCCCAAACTATGTCTATGACATCCCAAGCTATTCCCGTGTTGTCCCCTTTCACACATGTCGGCAATGGTCTATACTAGTCCATCAGCACTGTATGGGAGAACTTGGTGATAACCACAATACCAGTTGACTCAATAACGCTCCGTGCACACCGCGGACCGTGACCCACCGTTCTGGCGCAACCTGGTGGGATGGACTTGACGTACTTCAACGTGCGATGCAGATGCAAAGCTCTACTCGTGTTGCTAGCGAAGTTTCCCACAGAAGTGGGGGGGAAAACGTCAGATCAGATATATAAACGGGTTATTTTGATAAACTGGACACATTTTGTGAATATATATGGTTACTTTCTCGCCTGAAAACATATTAAAAACGTCATAAAATGACATATTAACACTTGTAGAGCCAAATTACAGATTTTAGCCAATGGCGGCCAAAATTGAGGATTTAAAATCTGAGGCGAGAGCTGAGGGCTTCATCACGTCTCGCGCAATATCAACCAATGAAAATGCGCAGGGGCGTGGACAACATGCTGCATACATTACTGATAAAGCATACATTACTGATAAAGCGAAAGACAATGTTGTTTTCACCTAGCTATTCACATAGAATAGTTTGTCTTTGTCATTGTCAGATGTGTATGCAAATATAGGGGCGTATCTTGGACGCACTCTACGCATTTTCATTGGTTGATACTGCGCGTGACGTGGTAAAGCACTCAGCCAAGATCCAGGTACTAACACGGACCAACCCTGCTTAGCTTCCGAGGTCGGACGAGATCGGGCGTATTCAGGCTAGTATGGCTGTGAGCAACAGTACCATGACCCAAAGCATCCATAACACCCAGCCTGGAACATTGTTGTTGATGTAACTTTATTAAATATGCGGGATAAAGCACTCTATTTGTGGGTAGAAAATGCACAAGGTGTCCTGCTTGAAGGGAGAAGTGTTTTTTCAATGAATTCTAACTTTATTGGGGGCATATGGCACTCTATATTGGGGTAAAAAGTGAATTGGAACTGCTGCTCTCATTCGATGTAGGCCTCCATAAATGGCTAGACGCTGCACTCTTGTGGGTGAAAATGGTAGTGACAGCCCAGCACAACAAAACATCGATAAGACCCAGCCTGGAACTTTGTCAATGATGTAACTTTATTAAATATGCGGGATAAAGCACTCTATTTGTGGGTAGAATATGCACAAGGTGTCCTGGATGAAGGGAGAAGTGTGTTTCAAAAGAGTACCTGAACATTTCATTACCATCTGGGTGGGCAAATTCTAGATGTGATTTTTTTATTCCTATACATCCCTAGAAAAGTCTGGGGAAATGCCTATTTTAAGTAGATAATGTATCATTTGTATATTTAAACTTAAAAATTCTGAAAACAATAAATGTACCCATCCATGGGTTTAGGGTTAGGGTTATACATTATATATAATTTGTATTGTAATCTGTAAAATATACAGACTTTTCCAGAATAGAAATCTAATCAGTAAAAACTAATCTAAAACTAATCTAAGCAAGCCTTTAGAATATGGATAATAACACATACAATACATACAAATCTTACTTACTCCTCTTACTGTAGGCTATTGTCTTTATATAATGTGTGCATATAATGCACTTTGAATTGCCCTTGTCGTATGAAATGTGCTATACAAATAAACTTGCCTTGCCTAAACCCTTTTGGAAGGTTTTGTTTATGTCCAGGTTTCACACATCTCTGTAGTTACATGTTCAGTGAGTGAGTCTAGTTGCTGGTGACCGCTAGGACCATAGGCAGATGCCTTGTTGGTAAGTAATTTGTTCAAAGCAAAAAAACAAATAAAGTGTGTGTTTACCCCCTCAAATAAATTAACTTAGCCCCAGTCAGATCCATATTTAGAGGTAAGTTACCTCAGGTAACTTTAGCTAGCAAGCTAGTTTAGAGTTAGTGGTAATGTTTATCTAGCTAGTTACTAAGCATCCTTATTACATTTATTTTGAACTTATATTCTCAATTGACTTTCACATTGATCTAATTACAGTTTTTCCCAATTGCTAAAACACAAAAGCCAATTCTCTAAACCAAATGACCAGTTCTCTAAACACATTTAATAAAACTAGCTCCCATTTGCCAAAACCATAAACACATTTCACATGAAGACACAATTCACAAAACACAATCCTCCCTTTCTCATAAGTCTAAACACATTTTGTCTTGCTAAAACACAAGTTGCAAAAAACTCTGCTCAAATTCTCAAATTAAAGCTCATGTGATGCAAAATGCTTGCCACAGTCAGCAACATTTGAACACAATGAACACACCTAGCTTCATTCATTAAACATAACGACTCAAAATGTAAGACACTTGTTGCAAATGATTGTGGTGTGTGTGTGTGTGTGTGTGTGTGTGTGTGTGTGTGTGTGTGTGTGGTATAGTTCCATAAATAAACAAAAAAAACATCACACCCTGAACATTGTTTTCAGTGAGTATTGTTGTGTGTAATGGATCCTCTGTAGTGTTTGCATTGAGTTGTGATACAGTACAGTAGTGATATGATGCGTTTTGTGTAAATATATGCAAATGCTGTGTGTCTATCGAATATAGCAATACTCATTGTTTGACCTTAAGCATACTTTAAGTGTGGTCACTCTCAGGACAGAAACTGACCACTCTGAGTCAACATGCGTTTCTGTGAAATTGAACCTGGGCCAGATTTAGAGAGCACGGGGAGAGGAGACCAGTTCAACTCTAAGGACATACGAGCCTTGCAGTGGTCAGCAAGGTGGTACAACGGGGACATAGGATGGAGACATATATGGGAACTGTTGTCAGTATATTTAGGAGCGGTCGGTCAGCTGACTGAGAGTCAGGTAACTGTTGACCGGAACGAACAACCCGTTATGGTATGAAACAGAGGCAAAACTGCATCTAACTATAGGATGAACAACATGTTTGACTGGAAACTGGTGATTGGCTAGGTACAGCTGTTTCCGGTGTCAGCGGAAATCTAGGATAAAAGGGCCACTGCAAAGTGTCATTCTGTGTGTCTCTCCTCTTTGCTTGCTGTGATGAGGACACCCAGCGCTGTGGAATTAAACTTATATCTTAATTGTCTACTTGAGCAAATCTATCATTAACTACTGAATGGGGAAAGCATCTCGGCCCGCCGCCCATCATCTGAATATTAACCCACTATCAAGTAGTGTACATGTTACGGTACATGTGGGAATACAGTACATGTGGAAAAACTAGGGTAAGGGTTAGGTGCTAGGGTTAAGGTTAGGGTTAGGATTAGGGTAGGGTTAGGGTTAGGGTTAAGGTCAGGGTTAGACATGCCAGCATGTACCAAGTCACCCTAGCACCTAACCCTAACCCTAGTTTTCCCACATGTACCGTATTCCCACATGTACCGTAACATACATACTGTATTTTCTGTAGATTTACATATTGTTCATATGAAACACACACACATCTATGAATGCCCAATACTCTAAGTGATATATTCTGAGAACAGATACTGTAAGGTTTCTAAAAATGTGCTTTGGCAGTTGTGAAAAAAAAGAACATTCTCACACACTGAACATTGTGTTTTCAGTTGTTTTGTTGTAGTCTGTAATGATGCATATAGTGTTTACATTTTTTGCAAGCTTTGAGCAGATGTTTTGGTGTGAAAGTTTGAGTTTTGAAGAGAGAAGGTGTGGTTTTGCTTATGAAGCTTTAGAAAAGTGTGTTGTGTTTAGAGTTTTGGGAAAATGGAGGGAAGTTTTGTGAAATGTGTTTTAGCAATTGAGAAAAACTGTATAATCAAAGCTGTAAAGAAAATACAGGTGATGAACAAGAATAGAAATGAAAGAACCAAACTAAGATTGTTTTCGCCAATAGCTATGAAATACATCTCTTAAATATGTCTGCAAATGCTGAATCACAAAACACGGACGGAATGTATACTATTTTCACTGTCACTGTCGAGATACAGTATTATGTCTGAAAAATCTCAAATAATTCTGAAATAACACTGGCTACAATTGTGTGAGCATGGGTATGCCTGTCTACACAACACATGAAGCACAGAATGTGACAGTGTGTGTACCTCAAATGTACTTTTTGAAGTTGCTGCATACTTTCTGTACAGAGCAAGAACATTAAGAAATGGTCACATCTAATGTCTTCCCTGGCAATGCATCTAGTCTATTTCATTTCATTGTATATATTCTGCTAATATTTTCTAGACATGTCAATATGATTACTGCAAATAGTGAAAATACCACCGCTCATCCGTTATCAGACTTTACTGAGGTTCTGGAACTGAAGAGTGTCAATAGAGTGCAAAATAACAGTCACTCAAACACTGTGCAAAAAAACGGTTTATTGTGAGCTTTCTGTCATATATGATAGGAATATGATTACTGCAAAAATGCACCAAATCATTTTGTTTTGAACGTGTTCTTCACCGTTTTGAACACAGTATGTTAACAATGAAAACATGTCAACTTTGTCGCTTTTACCACGTCACGCGCGGTATCAACCAATTAAAATGCGTGGGGCATCAACCAATGAAAATGCGTGGGGCGAGGACAACATGCAAGACACGCCCCTATATTTGCATACATTACTGATAATCGGGGAAAGAATGAAAGCTTGAATGTGGAAAAGAAAGAATGAATGTGGAAAAGAATGTGGAAAACAATGTGGAAAAGAAAGAATGAATGTGGAAAACAATGTGGAAAAGAAAGAATGAATGTGGAAAACATTGTGGAAAAGAAAGAATGAATGTGGAAAACAATGTGGAAAAGAAAGAATGAATGTGGAAAAGAAAGAATGAATGTGGAAAAGAAAGAATAAATGTGGAAAAGAATAAATACATATAGAAATGTATTGCGGTATACTGTGTGTATTTGTATGTGTATTTGTTCATACATTCATTTATGTGTCTATATATTTATTGTTAATTTTGGCGGACTTGGTCCTCCATACTATGTGACCATAAGTAAAAAAATTATAGCACAACCTGTGGAGTTCCCCAGGGGTCCATTTTAGGACCGTTGCTTTTTAGCCTATACATGCTACTACTCAGTTCTGTTATCAAGAAGCATAGCGTTAACTACCACAGCTATGCTGACGACACTCAGCTTTATATCTCAGTAACTCCCAACGACTACAAGATGATCGACCACCTGATAGATTGTATTGCCGATATTAATATTTGGATGACACAAAACTTTCTCCAACTCAATCAAGAAAAAACAGAGGTATTGATCATTGGCGAGAAAACTGGGAGAGAGAAATTATCTGCACACTTAAAAAACACTAGCTCTTAACACTAAGTGTCAGGCTAGGAATCTTGGTGTCATAATTGACCCAGATCTAAATTTTGAAACTCATATTAATAATACTATTAAAACATCCTTCTACCATCTAAGAAACATCACTAAGGTACAATCATTTCTCTCCCAGGCAGACACTGAAAAAGTGATGCATGCGTTTGTTACTAGTAGGCTAGATTACTGTAATGCTCTCCTGACAGGTCTCCCCAAAAACATGATTAATAGACTACAAATGGTTCAAAATGCTGCTGCTCGTGTCCTTACTAGGACCAAACGAAGAGCGCACATCACACCTGTCTTGAGATCACTACACTGGCTCCCTGTCAGTCATAGAATAGACTTTAAGATCCTTTTACTAGTCTATAAATCACTCCACTGTGATGCACCCAATTACATGGTGGACATGCTCATAAGATACACACCAGCTAGACCCCTACGGTCTAGTGGCACGGAACTTTTAATAGTGCCAGAGGCTAGGACAAAGAGATTTGGAGGATCAGCTTTTAGCATATATGCTCCTAGATTGTGGAACACCCTACCTGAGGGCCTGAGGTTGTCTAAAACTCAGGACATTTTTAAGCGTGACCTCAAAACCTACTTATTCAATGTCGCCTTTTGATACTAAGGGAGACATTGGACATTATAGAACTAGGATCACTAGGCCATTACACCATACTCGTGTTTTGAGATTTGTGTTGACAGGAAAATGGACCCGGGTGCTGATGAGGCACTGTCAGCTCCCAGTAGCACCTAGAGCAGTATTGGAACCGGTACAAGGGTGTACCAGGACCACCATCAGGTTGTATTGCTGTCATCTTTATTGTCTTTATTGTGTTGTTGCATCATAACTGTGCTTAAGATTCTCTTTTGGCAGGACCTGTGACCATGCTGGATGCAGAACGATGCAGATATAACACTACATTTATGGACAGTGTGTACGCCGATAATATGCAAGGAATTTTTCCTGGATACATGGTGTACAGGTTTTTGCCCTTGCTTGCTTGCTTTGTGCCGGTGGTCCTTGGCCTCCCCTTGGGGCCCCCCGGCTTCCCCGTGTGCCTGGTCTGTTCCGCCGCCGGGCACCTGCTTGGCCGTCCTTGTGCGGGGCCTCTTGGGTCTGTGCTTGCTTGGCTGGGCCGGGTGTGTTGGTGGTGGGGCGGGCTGGGTGCGTGGGGCGGCGGGGGCTCCCTGGGGGGGGGGGTGTGGGGGCCCACCGCTGGGTACTGGTAGGCAAACTGGCTAGTAGTCGCTCTATGTGTAGAGGGCTGCAAGGGAATTTTTCCTGGCTACATAGTGTACAGGTTTTTACTTTTGCCTGCTCGCGGCTCTGTCAGTATTGATTGATTGATTGACTGATTGACTGAACATTTTCATTGTGTGAAGCGCATTGAGTTACATCTTGTAAGAAATGCGCTATACAAATAAAATTTGATTTGATTTGATTTGATTTCAGCTTTAATTCAAGGGGTTGAACAAAAAGATTGTATGAAACATTTAGGAATTGCAACCATTTTTATACACAGTCCCCTATTTTCAGGAGCTCAAAAGTAATTGGACAAATTAACAAAATTTTCCATCTGAGGGATATTCTGACCAAGTTGAACCCTAGTCCTACCACTCACAAAGTGGTCTTTGTGGTGGGATTAAACAACTGTCTGGGGGGAAACCTGCTCTCGACCATGAAAAAGCAATTCCAACAGCTGATGGCGAAGGCAAGAGTGGTTTTCCCTCAGGCAGAGGTGTTTTTTGCTTTGACACAATACTCACCCAGTTTGCAGGCCCCAGTACGGGCCCTCCTGGAAGAATTAAACACCTATGTGGAGTCCACATACAGGACCCTGAGAGGGGTAGAGGCCCGGGATTTCAAAGTTTGTGAGGGGGATCCGATACATTGGACCCCGGCTACGGGCAAGAAAATGTTAGAGGCATGGATGCTACAGTTAAACTGAAAAGAGGGGGACCTGGGACACTTACCAAGCCCCATTCTAATATTTTAAATGTTTCGAATATTTTAAATCTTTCACTTACCTTTGAACTATCCACAGAAGAGGAAATGCTGCTGGAGAGGGGCCTCTTCTTTATTCCTACGCCATCTGTAACAGACAGAGAAGATTTACAAAGAGATTTAGCAAAGTATCACAGGCGTTTGAAACTCTTAGATCATTTCCGGTTTACCGCGGATTTCACCAGGGAACCGTTCATCAATCCCTCTCATTGGGAACCTGATTGGAATTCCATCTCGGACCCTATTAAGGGATTGATCAGGGAAGATGTGCGGCACCTGGAGGGAATCCGTTGGGCCTGTGAAAAAGAAAGTAACCTGTCACAAGGGGAAAGAAAAGCATTGAACAAATTAAAAAAGAACCAGGATATAATTATTAAGCCTGCCGATAAGGGCTCTAAAATTGTAATAATGGATAAAAATCAATATTTGACAGAGGCTAACAGACAATTGGAAAATAGAACACACTACGTACCTTTAACTGGCTCTCTGCAACTGGAGACCCAGAAACAGATTAGAGCGACGGTGTCTCACCTGTATGAAAAGAAAGTTATATCGGCCAAACAAATGACTTACCTGCATGGGGAGGATCCGCCACGTCCACGGCAACTGTATCTCTTGCCAAAGATCCACAAGGATCCAGAGACCTGGACAGTTCCACATCAGGTCCCCCCAGGAAGGCCGATTGTGTCCGATTGTGGGAGCGAGTCCTATCGAATAGCAGAATTCATAGATTTTTATTTAAATCCATTATCCCAAATTCATGAAAGTTTCATTAAAGATACATATGAATTTGTGGAAAAACTGAAAAACACCCAGGTTCCTATTGGTTCGATGCTTTTCTCGGTCGACATTGACTCCCTGTATACAAACATAGAGACCCCATTGGGGCTCAAAGCGGTGCGGGAGCTATTTAACGACCATCCAGACCCTTCTAGACCAGATGAGGCTCTTCTCCATCTCTTAGAGTTAGGGTTGACTAGAAACGACTTTGTCTTTGATTCCAGATGTTTCCTTCAGGTACATGGGACAGCTATGGGGAAGAAGTTCGCCCCTGCGTATGCCAATATTTATATGGCTGATTGGGAGCGTACTGTCTTCCCCAAATGCCCGAAACTCCCAGCACTGTATGTCCGTTATTTGGACGATATTTTTGGCATCTGGAGCCACACAAGGGAGGACTTCCAGGCTTTTATCAATGTGCTAAACACGCATCATCAGGCAATCACTGTAAAATTCAATATTCAACCTGAGAAAATCGAGTTTTTGGATACAGAGGTGTTTATTAAGAGAGGAGAGGGGAGTTATAGTCTGGGCACAAGAGTATATTTTAAACCCACAGATACTCATGCGCTGTTGCACAAGTCTAGCTATCACCCCAAACATACTTTTAGGGGAATAGTGAAATCACAGCTTATCAGATTCAAGCGAATTTGCACAGCAGAGGAGGACGCGGAGTCAGCCACGAGGACCCTCTTCAAGGTCCTCAGATCGAGGGGTTATGGGAGAACTTTCCTCCGGACCATCAAAGCTGAGGTCCAGCAAAATTTCAGCAGGGGGGATAGACCTGCAAAAGAAGGGGACAATTGCAGGATAATTCCTTTTGTTTCCATGTTCTCCCCATCCTCGATGGAACTTAATAAAATGATTAAAAGTAATTTTAAAAGGACTCAAGATATCGTCGAACCGTTGGTGGGTTTTAAAATTATTGCAGCCTTTAGGAGGAATAAAAATATAAAAGATTTGCTAGTACATGCAGCATTAAAAAGCGATAAACAAAATAAACTAAAAAGACATTTAAAAACACCAAAATACATTACGAACATATATACAGACAAAGGGGCTCCAATCTGGAATGTTCTGGGTTTGGAGTCCTCAAACCTGGTATATGGAATAAAATGTGGGGTCTGTTCTAAATGGTACATTGGTGAAACTAAGAACAAACTTTGTGAACGTTTAAAACAGCACCTTTACAGGATAAATCGGATTGAGGAATCCACCCTACTGTACGAACATTTTAGAGATCATGGTAGGGAGAATCTCCTGATTGTAGGCCTGGAATCTGGAACCTGTTGGTCAAAAAGACAGAGAATGATGAGGGAAAGACACTGGATTAAAGAACTAAACACAATTTCACCCAGTGGTTTAAATGAAATATAAAAACTTACCTCTCATTTAATATCTACAGTCCAGTCCTGAAAAAAATCTGTAAAGGAAAAAAACACTTACCTGTGATCTGATAGAACCTGAAAAAAGTTTAAAAATAAAATAAAAAATACAGTTAAATTGGGTGCTTACCTGGATACGTACTGAAGTTCTGAAGCCGGAGATCCTTGAGTCTTGAATTATGGATGGTCGACGACATAATCTGAACAAAGATCTGAAAGTAGAGAAAAAAACTAAAAGATTAGTGTGCCCGTGCATTCTGCGAGCCTTCGGGCAAGCAGGGCCTCTTATTCCCCTAACCTAACCCTAACCCTAACCTTAACCTTAACCTTAACCCTAACCCTAACCCTAACCCTAACCCTAACCTTAACCCTAACCCTAACCCTAACCTTAACCCTAACCCTAAATGTGGCCTAACTAATTAATGCAAGTGCAATTCAAAATGGAATAATCCCGAGAGAAGCCCCGACAGGCGCACATAACAGAGAACTTTAGGAGTTGTTTAAACTTGAACTCTGTATTTACACTGTGTTGCCCAGTCAATAAACATGTTTTTCGCCAACCAATCAGGTAGCGGTATTGCCCTGCCTTCCCCATACCATCCTAGGTTTCGCAAATTCGCGTCCGGGTGATAGGCGTGATGTCCGCAGCTGGATATACTTGCATTTATCTGTAAACAGGTTAAAAGTCCAGTTAACAGTGAAAGAACTAGAAGCACTTTGTTCACATCCATTTTCCTCGCTTGTGTAGCCTCGAACACCGTTGCCTGTTTAAAACAAAGTAGTTACTGGTGCTAGGATATGACGTTGGAGGGAACAGCAAACAGCTGCAGTGCGCATGATCATAGAAATCTACGCGCATGATGACGTGACGAATACAAAAAGCTCTCGTCCACACGTCAAAAATATACGGCGAATATACAGCGTTTTTAAACATCTTCACTCTGGCAGGCGTTTTTAAACATCTTCGTTTTCAGGGGGCAAAAACTCGTTTGCGTCTGGACGAACCCCCCAAAACGAATATAAAAATCCACGTTTATCAAAAAAACGTATAGGTGTGGACAGGGCCTCAAGTCACTGGGTCAGATAGCTATAGATAACATTATTACCGATACCTAGCAAGGTATTACCAAAGTTAATTAGCCAGGTTATTATTATGGAGGCTTTATGGTTGTTGTAACTGTTATACTTTTAATGATACAAAAAAGATACAGAATCAGAATTTATTTTACAGTACACAAGAATACAAATCTTTGGCTTTGGTTTTTCAACATAAGCATTGCAGCAAGGTACATAATCACAATAACAGGGCTGCCAAGTTTCACCAAAAGTTTGGAGTGAGATTTTTTTGCGGTGGAGCGACCCAAAACGTTTTGGCAGCGGTGGCCTCTCTCTCCCACCCAATTATTTGTGCTAGTTTCCTGCAATTTTACATGTTGTTCATAATAAACCAGCACAAGAAATTAAAATAATTAACATTTTATATAGCGCGCCCAAATGTTTTTTGAGGGACCCCGAATTGTTGTATTTGTATTGTAAATTGTAATTATTATTAATTATTATTATTATTAATGTACCTGGTTATGTTACAGTAGAGAAACAAAAAACAGTTACCAAAATGGAGTATTTACTAGCTAAGATTTCAAACAACTAGTTTGAAACTAGCTAGTAACAACTAGGGGTTTAGTAACTACTAAATGCCTGCATTTAGTAATGACTTACGCCAAATTGGTGCAACCCAGTCCAGTAGGCTACCAGATACGATGTTGTAATGTATGCACATATTTTGCTACCACGGTTGCCAGACAGAATTTACAATGTCCAGCCCAACCGGTCTAAAAGCTGCCGAATCCACCCGTCCAGTGTGACCAAAAGTAGCCCAATCTGGCAACACTGCTTGCTACGTTCCTGCAGATCGCGTGAACACAGGTTCTTCCATCAGCGCTCGTCTGCCGCTTCGATTGCAGACTCAAGTTAACGCGCGTGCAGAAAGATGCCACGAAACTCATGTCCGGTAGCTTTCTTTCAAGGAATTTCCAAAATAAAAGAATTGTTATTTCTCGCCGTGAGAAATAGAGGTGCGGCGTGAGAGCGTGAGAACTGGTTGAAATGCGTGAGTCTCACGGCCAATGGGTGAGACTTGGCAGCTCTGGCTCCTGCAAGCCACGGGGCGTCCTAGACCTGATTAAAGAAAGCTGGGAGGAAGGGTCTAGTGACAGTAAATATTAAATTCAATACATCCTGGACCACGTGCAAAGCTCCACTCACTGGGGGTTATGTCACGGGAGCATTTGCGCGAGGCCCAGGAGCGTCAAAAGCGGCTGTACGACAGAGGGACTAGCCTACGCAATTTCGCACCGGGAGACAAAGTCCTCGTACAACTGCCCACGTCTAGCTCTAAACTACTCTCTAAGTGGCAAGGGCCGTTCGCGGTCACACGGCGAATTGGGGATGTAGACTACGAGGTAGTGTGTTCGGATAGAGGGGATAGCACACAGATATACCATAATCTCCCCCAAAAATGGAACGACGTGGTCCCTGTTTCCCTGGTTACGCTACTTCCCGAGAGAGATGAGTTCGGGCCGGAGGTCCCAAAAACTAGCACTAGCGCCCCAACCTGCTGAGGCGACCATCTCTCAGCGAGCCAGCGGGCGGACGTTGATGAATTGCAACATAGCTTCGCGGATGTGTTCTCCCCTATACCCGGTCGTACTCGCCTCATAGAGCATCATATAAATACGCAACCAAATGTTGCGGTCATACAGGCTGCCGGCTCACAAACGAGACGTGGTGAGTGAATTAGGGAATTAGACTCTATGCTACCACTGTACATACTTTGTGTTTTGTCCCCCGCCCCCACCTGTGGTGTATGTCCCCACCTGTCCTACCCGCTGTACATACCTTATGTTTTGTTGTATTGTTCTTCCCATGATGGATGTATGTTTATCTTGTAGATAGTAATAGTTATTTGTCTGTATTATCTTGTAGATAGTACTAGTTTTTTTCTTTTGTCTGTCTTACATGTAACGATGAATTGAGAATCAAGGACCCCAATTGAAATAAGCCAGTGGCTTTCTTGGGTTTTTATCCTTTTAGTTGACCTTGTATGTAATATGTACTTTCATGTACCTACTTCTGCAAACCTTCTAATAAAGTTTTCAATCAATCAATCAATAAAACTGGGCGTGGTCGAGGAGTCGCACAGCGACTGGTGCAGCCCCGTCGTGCTGGTGGCAAAGCGCGATGGGTCTGTACAGACTATAGACGGGTGAATTCTGTGTCAAAGTTCGATGCCTACCCTATGCCCCGGATCGACGAGCTCCTGGACCGGCTTGTCACGGCTAAGTATTACACCACATTGGATTGCACGAAGGGATACTGGCAGATACCATTATCGCCGGTATCCCGGGAAAAAACTGCATTCTCTACCCCGCGGGTTTATTCCAGTTCACCGTGCTTCCGTTCGGGTTGTCTGTGGAGAGACAGTCTTGTATGCTACTAACTTTAATAGATTTTTTTCTCTGCAGACAGACGCGTCGATTAGAGGGCTGGGGGCGGTGCTGACCCAGCAGGTGGAGGGAGCCGACAGGTGCTGTACCTGAGCCGTAAGCTGTCGGAGCGGGAGGGCAGTTACAGCATGGTGGAGAAGGAGTGTCTGGCCATTCGCCGCCAAGAAGGGGAGTAGACACCATAATAAACTCCCAGTTAAAACGTTGTCCACCGAAGCACAGTGGTATTTTCCTCATCCCAAAAGTGCCGTTGGCAGCTTCCAGCTCAGCTGAGCCCCTGTGTCACAGAGGAACCGCCGTCCCGAAACTGTGTCAGTAATGAACAACAAGCTACCTGAACGGCCGACACTCATGGCAGCTACAGAGCGCCGGCCCTGGCGTTTCCCGATGCATTAAAGTTGCACGGGGGGCGGCACCTCCTAGCTTTGGAGCCAAAGGTGCAGATATGAGTGCTCCGGTGTCCTGCTTTGGTAGTCTAATGGAAGTGATCAGGTACCAGTCCTCTACTGCTAAACCTGAGCGCGCTGGACTGTGGAACTTTCTATGTTAAGCATAGGCACAGCACCTCGGCATAACAGCGATTGTTTTGTTATGCTTGTTGTAAAGAAAAGGTCTATAATGCATTGAAATGACATTAGTAGGTGTCATATGCCATCAGACATGGAAATATGTCATATGCTACGACTGTCGTCCACAAATCAGCCTGTAACGTTAGACACAGCACCTCGACATAAAAGCGATTTTTTTGTTATGCTTGTTATAAAGAAAAGGTCTATAATGCATTGAAATTACATTAAACTAAGATAATAAGATGGTTATTATATTTTTTCGAATCTTTATTAATAAGTAATTACAGAAAAAGTAAATGACATGTTCCGTATTAACTAGAGCGAAATCAGAGCAAAATAATTTCTGTAGATGATTCGCAATGCTTTCTGGGGCGAAGGGTTATGGCTCCGAATAAAACGTCCCCCACGAATTTCTCCAAACGGAGCCATGGGTAGCCCTCCCCCTACCCCTAGCCCTTAATGAAAAATGAATTGGGACACCACTACCCCTAAACGTGAACGCGCAAAACAGAGCCGAAGGGGTGAAAACGGAGCCGGGGGGGTGAATTGGGATTCACCCATGGTGCCAGTATAAAGCTGACAGTGTCGGCATTTATTTAACTGTTGACATAGCGCCCATAGCAAAAACACAACACTTCCTTATATCTCACCTATAACCCCATACGTCACACCCCAGTGACCGGCATTAAAGTGCCCGCACACAATTCCCCATAACCAAAACACACAGGTGAATTATGTACATCATGCCCCTCAGTAGTATCCGCTACACTGTATTATAAATATCTGTTTGTTATATAATATTTGATGATGATTACGGACAATCAAATGTAGGCTACTGCAATTACCGTAATGACCCGAATATAAGACGACCCTGATTATAAGACGACCCCCCTTTTTCAATAATTATTTTTGGTAAAATACTTTTTTTGAAGACCAAATCAAGAAGACCAAATAAAGAAAATATTGTTTCTGTGTTTTCAGTTTTTCCCATATTGTCAACGTCTTTGAGCCCCGGAAACTCGCTATATAAATATAATGAATTATTATTATTATAGTCAGATATAACATAATGAGTCAGATATAACATAATGTTAACTTATGTTAGTTGGTCATGTGACCACTTGTGTAGAGTTCACTTCATCGTGTCAGATATAACATAATGTTAACTTATGTTAGTTGGTCATGTGACCACTTGTGTAGAGTTCACTTCATCGTGTCCATAACTGTATGAAGTTGTACTTGGGAATAAATGTCTTATTCTTAACCCGTCCAGTCTCTCTTCTTCAGTGTTTTTATTTTTATTTATTTACAAAATTATTGTGGCACAAACTTGTGGCGCCGGGTCCAATATCAAGATGTAACCTAGGCATTTAGCTCCAGTAACTCTATTGACTTCCTCTTATTGGCTGCCTCTTTCTTCTTAATAGGCTGGCTCTGACAGAAAACCCAGAAGTTCTCACCCACAAAAACATATATGAGTGAATCCAAGCAGCTATTCCCAGCTGCAAGACAGTGAGTGATAACAGCCGCTTTGCGCACAACTTCAATATATTTGCATGAATTCCCATAACCATTCTCTTTTACCCCCTGCTCAGCCTTCAGAAGGATGGTGCGCAGTATGTGGTATGGCATAAAACAAATCATGAAAATACTGAGGACTATAAGAACTAGAGCACTTGACTTCTTGTACTTGGGACTAATTCTCCCCTCCAAATTGCTGATCTTAAACAGGTTATGCACCACAAATATGTAACAGACTGAGATAACGACAAATGGCACAACAAAGCCTAGAAGCAAAGAGACATGACTTATAATAATGAGTGTGCCTTTGTGACTATGTGGATTGTAGCCTGTGTTCAGTTCCATACATCTGGTTCTACCAGATGCATCTTGGGTTGTTCCAGAACTCAGTAAAGGGATGGATGCCAGGGACACCAACAGCCAGATCAACAGGCACACCACCCATGCACTCCGACTGTTCTGTAGGCTCATATACCTGAACGGTTTGGTGATGGCTACAAAGCGCACCACACTCAGGACCGTGAGAAAATAAATGCTGCTATACAGGTTGATGTAGAATACATATGACATGATTCGACAAGCGAAATCTCCAAAGGCCCAACTGGAGTCCATCAGGTAATAGGAGGCCCGAAAAGGTAAGGAGCACACCAACATCAGGTCAGACTCAAGGAGGCTCACCATGAACAGACTGACAGGAGTAAAGCCCCTCTTACTCCTCCACACACTGATGAAGAACCACAGGGACGCCAGGTTGAAGATGAGGCCCAAGGTGAAGATGACCAAGTAGGTGGCTGGGTAGACATTGTGTTTGAACAAGCTGATGGAGCAGTTGAACGTGCTGATGGAGCAGTTGTTGGTTAAGTTGACATTTTCCATCTTTTCCTTGAGGGATGCATCCAAAATCCAACTGTGGTATATCGGTGGCTGTCTTTCTCAACCTAAAACATGAAGACAGAATATGTCATAAGAGACTTGACAAGAAGGGCTGTTGGTCACATTCCACTGAGGTGAGCACAGAAATAGACTTGATAGCCTTGAATTGAATCAATTGAAAACCACAAACAGGTTTCAAGTTGTGGAAACTTTCCAATGTTTTTTTGGTATTTCAAAAGTGTTTGAGGAGACCTGGTTTGTTCCTTATACAGTGTCTATCGAAAGTCAACACACCCCTTCGCTTTCTCCACATTTTGTTGTGTTATAGACTCAATTTAAAATTGATTAAATGAAACAAAACTTGGCATAAATCCACACACAATACCCCATAATGACAAAGTGAAAACAACGTTTTTTGAAATTTCTGAAAATGTATTAAAATCGATACACAGAAATCATGTGCATGCGTCTTTACACCTTTTGCTATGACACTCTTAAAATGACCTAAAAATATAAAATGTCATCAAGAAATCACAAGTTGAATTGAGTCCATCTTAATGCAAGGATATAACTTTACTTCTCAAAAGATAGTAGCGTAAGTAAAGTAAATCACCACAGTCCTCTTATCCTGTGTAATATCACCTATACACAATAACAAGTGAAAATAAACAAAAAATACAAAGATTCAATGGATATTAGTGGGTGGCAGTTCAATACATTTTCAACAGCAAAAGTTGACAAACAGCAGCTAAAAGTATACATATTTGTGCATGCTTTCAAGCTGTCTTTCTCATTGCCTTTATCTGTCAAGAATGTAAAGACTGTCCCATCTGGTTTTACTTTGTCCTTAATAAACATGATGCATTTTGATAACATACACAGCTGCCATCAAACAGGCAAAACATGACATCATATACCATACTGTATTTCAAACATGCAGCAAATACGAGTTGGACTCATACCTTTAATTCCCAAGAAGTAAATACACTGACTTCTCAGCCGACACAGTCCTAATGATCAGCGGGTAGTATATTCTTAGGTCATGAATAATGATTACGGTCTCTGAAGTAAATCGTCTTACCTGTTTACCTTTTAAAGAGCGATCCTGTCACAGTCATTCCATTACAGTGTGTGTGTGTGTGTGTGTGTGTGTGTGTGTGTGTGTGTGTGTGTGTGTGTGTGCGTGCATGTGTTACTGAGAAATAACAAACTACCTTCGTCTCAAGACAGCTTCTTCGTTGTCATGGTATTCTTTGATTACGATGAAAAAAATTATAATCTTTAAGCACCTGGTAATGTCTGTACTCTCTTGAAGAAGAGATCTTAATAAACATTTTTAGAACCCTCTGGTGGTCTGTTGTTGTAATTACATCAGTGTAAGTATGCAGAAATCACATGTCTGACAGACAGGAGGACAGGAGGACTGACAGACAGGAGGACAGACAGACAGGAGGA
The DNA here is from genome assembly GCF_963989245.1 of Nansenia antarctica. Classification (NCBI taxonomy): domain Eukaryota; kingdom Metazoa; phylum Chordata; class Actinopteri; order Argentiniformes; family Microstomatidae; genus Nansenia; species Nansenia antarctica. The sequence goes on from NC_137676.1 coordinate 27,489,446, forward strand.
CTGACAGACAGGAGGACAGACAGACAGTAGGAGTGACAGACAGGAGGACAGACAGACAGGAGGACTGTCAAACAGGAGGACTGACAGACAGACAGACAGGCGGACTGATACAGAAAGACAGGAGGACAGACAGACAGGAGGACTGACAGACAGGAGGACAGACAGGAGGACTGACAGACAGGAGGACAGACAGGAGGACTGACAGACAGGAGGACAGACAGACAGGAGGACAGATAGACAGGAGGACAGACAGACAGGAGGACTGACAGGCAGGAGGACAGACAGACAGGAGGACTGACAGACAGGAGGACAGACAGACAGGAGGACAGACAGACCAGAGGACTGACAGACAAGAGGACTGACAGACAGCAGGACTGACAGACAGGAGGACAGACAGACAGACAGGAGGACAGACAGACAGGAGGACTGACAGACAGGAGGACTGACAGACAGACAGGAGGACAGACAGACAGACAGGAGGACTGACAGACAGGAGGACAGACAGACAGGAGGACAGACAGACAGGAGGACTGACAGACAGGAGGACAGACAGGAGGACAGACAGACAGGAGGACAGACAGACAGGAGGACAGACAGACAGGAGGACATACAGACAGGAGGAGTGACAGACAGGAGGACAGACAGACAGGAGGACTGACAGACAGACAGACAGGAGGACTGACACAGACAGGAGGACAGACAGACAGGAGGACTGACAGACAGACAGACAGGAGGACTGACACAGACGACAGGAGGACTGACAGACAGGAGGACAGACAGACAGGAGGACAGATAGACAGGAGGACAGACAGACAGGAGGACTGACAGACAGGAGGACAGACAGACAGACAGACAGGAGGACTGACAGACAGGAGGACAGACAGACAGGAGGACTGACAGACAGGAGGACAGACAGACAGGATGACAGACAGGAGGACAGACAGACAAGAGGACTGACAGACAGGAGGACAGACAGGAGGACTGACAGACAGGAGGACAGACAGACAGGAGGACTGACAGACAGGAGGACTGACAGACAGGAGGACTGACAGACAGGAGGACAGACACACAGGAGGACTGACAGACAGGAGGACAGACAGGAGGACAGACAGACAGGAGGACTGACAGACAGGAGGACTGACAGACAGGAGGACAGACAGACAGGAGGACTGACAGACCGGAGGACAGACAGACAGGAGGACTGACAGACAGGAGGACTGACAGACAGGAGGACAGACAGACAGGAGGAGTGACAGACAGGAGGACAGACAGACAGGAGGACTGTCAGACAGGATTACTGACAGACAGACAGACAGGAGGACTGCCACAGACAGGAAGACAGACAGACAGGAGGACTGACAGACAGGAGGACTGAAAGACAGGAGGACTGACAGACAGGAGGACAGACAGACAGGAGGACAGATAGACAGGAGGACAGACAGACAGGAGGACAGACAGACAGGAGGACTGACAGACAGGAGGACAGACAGACAGGAGGACTGACAGACAGGAGGACAGACAGACAGGAGGACAGACAGACAGGAGGACAGACAGACAGGAGGACAGACAGACAAGAGGACTGACAGACAGGAGGACAGACAGGAGGACAGACAGACAGACATGAAGACTGAAACGAGATAGCCCGTGTACCGGGCGAACCTTGGTTCTCAGTCCCCTCCCTGAGGCGGAAGCGACGGAGGCGAGATCGTAAGCAACCCCGAGGCTGCAGGGGAGGCCTGTTAGCAAGGCTAAGGAGAAGCCCAAACAAGCCAGCTATTCCAAGCATTTTCCTCTCAAATGTCAGATCCCTGACAAATAAGATGGATGAACTGAGACTACAGGTGGCAAAAAACAGCATCGTAGGGGATAGCTGTGTGATTATTCTGACCGAAACCTGGCTAAATGACAACATTGTGGACGCTAACGTTAGCTTAGAGGGCCGAACGCTTCATCGCGCTGACCGCACGGAGCTTAGCGGTAAGTCAAGAGGAGGTGGGATCATAATATCGACGAAGGACAGCTGGTGCTTAAACACGAAAACTGTAAGTAGCCACTGCTCACCAGACCTAGAATACTTGACTGTTAAATGCCGACCCACATACCTGCCTAGGGAGTTTAACGCGGTGCTAATTACATGTGTGTATATTGCACCTAGCTCAGACAGCAAAGTAGCATTGGCGCGACTATACGACGTCATTAGTAGCCAACAAAGTACTGATCCACAGGCTATCCACATCATAGCGGGGGACTTTAATCATGTCGACCTGAAGGCAGTACTACCCAAGTTCTACCAGCATGTAAAATGTGCAACGAGGGGAGAAAAAACACTGGATAAGGTATACACCAACATCAAACGTGCTTACAAGGCTAGTCCGCTAGCTCATCTAGGCATGTCTGACCATGTGTCAATCCTCCTGATTCCTGCATACACCACAATGGGGAAAAGTGCTCCCACCACCACTAAGACTGTCAGAACCTGGCCAGAAGGGTCCGCTCCACTGCAGATCTGCCTAAATGACACCCTATGGCAGGAATATGAGCATGAGGACCTGGAACAGTACACGTCGTCGGTTCTGAACCACATAGTGAACTGCACCAACTCAGTCACCGTGGACAAACGGGTCCGGGTCTACCCCAACACGAAGCCATGGATGACTGGGAAGGTCCAAAAACTGTTAAATGAGAGGGACAACGCCTTCTTCGCAGGGAAGCGCACACCGCTGTACAGCTCCACCAGGGCCAACCTAAAGCGCGGCATCAAAGCGGCCAAGGCAGAGCACAGAGAGAAGATTGAGGAATGCCTCCTGAGCAACGACTCCAGGCGGATGTGGCAGGGGGTTCAGCAGATGACAAACTTCAGAGCCAACAGGCTCACAGCCGCAGAGGACGACCCCCTGCTGGCGGGAAAGCTGAACACCTTCTACGCCCGGTTCGACGAGGGGCGAACGGAGGTAACCACAACACAGACACCACTCTCTCCAGCTCTCAGCAGCCTCACCCTCACAGAGCACGAGGTGAGACGCGTACTGAAGGCGGTGGACCCCAGGAAAGCCTCGGGGCCGGATGGCGTCCTGGGACGGGTGCTGAGAGACTGCGCCGACCAGCTGGCCGGGGTTTTCACCAACATCTTTAACCAGTCCCTGTCCCAGGCCACCGTCCCACCCTGCCTGAAAACCTCAACTATCATCCCAGTCCCGAAGAAAAGCACGGTGAGCTGCCTAAACGACTACCGCCCGGTGGCACTCACACCAATCATCATGAAGTGCTTCGAGAAACTAGTCCGGGCCCACATACTCACACGCCTCCCGCCCAACCTGGATCCATACCAGTTCGCCTACAGAGCCCACAGGTCCACAGAGGACGCCATAGCGACGACTCTCCACGCCACTCTATCCCACCTGGAGAGGGGAAACAGCTACGCGAGACTGCTCTTCGTGGACTTCAGCTCCGCCTTTAACACCATCCTTCCAGACAGGCTAGTGACCAAACTACTAGACCTGGGTCTATCACACTCTATATGTGCGTGGATCAAGGACTTCCTGACCAACCGCCCCCAGAGGGTGCGGGTGGGCCCCCACACCTCCACAGCCCTCAGCCTCAGCACTGGGTCACCCCAGGGCTGCGTGCTAAGCCCCATCCTCTACAACCTCTACACCCACGACTTCACCCCCATCCACCCCAGCAACTACATCGTAAAGTTTGCAGACGACACCACCGTGGTGGGATGTATCTCGGGGGGGGACGAGGCGGCGTACAGGGATGAGGTAGAGCAATTGAGCAAGCTGTGCAAGGTAAACAATCTGCTGCTAAACAAGTCAAAGACCCAGGAACTCATCGTAGACTACAGGAGGAAAAAGTCCGAGATCCTGCCCCTGCTCATCGACGGAGAGAGCGTAGAGATGGTCTCAAACCTCCGTTTCCTGGGACACATCATACGGGATGACCTGGCCTGGAAGGACAACACTAAAGGCACCATCAAGAGGGCACAACAGCGGCTATACACCCTGAGATGCCTCAAGAAACAACACAGCAAGCAGGAGATGCTGGTGGCCTTCTACCACGGCGCAGTGGAGAGCATCCTCACCTTCGGCATCTCCAACTGGTACCACAGCTGCACGGCAGCGGAGAGAAACGATCTACAGAGAGTCGTGAGAACAGCACAGGGGATCACCGGCGCCACCCTCCCCTCTCTGGAGAAGCTGTACGAAACACGCTGTCTCAGGAGGGCCTCCAAGATCTCCAAGGACCCGACCCACCCTGGGCACGAACACTTTGTCAAGCTGCCCTCGAACAGGAGGTACAGGACCCCGGCCGCTAAGACAAACAGACTGAAGAACTGCTTCTACCACAGGGCCGTCAAGGCCCTGAACACAGAAAAGGCCTAAGTTCTGGGCCCAGGACAAGTCCGGACGGATTGTAATGGCAGCTAGTGCTGAGGCACAAACATGTACATTTTCAAGCCTGCAAACTGTGACACTTTAAAAAAATGTGAAAAAATACTTTCTTGTGCAATATGACAACCCTAGTTGACTATCTGTGCAGTATAGTACAGTGGATTGTGTACATAGCCTCTATTGATGTAAACCAGCTCTTTATCTTCTTGTGATTTTATGCATCTATGCTTTTTTCCAAAATGTGTTTCTTTTTCCTTTCTTAAACATCAGGGGAGCCTCCCCTCCTAAATTTCGTTGTTTGGTACCTGTACTGTAACAATGACAAATAAAGTCTATCTATCTATCTGAAAGACAGGAGGACAGACAGGAGGACAGACCGACAGGAGGACTGACAGACAGGAGGACAGACACACAGGAGGACTGACAGACAGGAGGACAGACAGACAGGAGGACTGACAGTCAGGAGGACAGACAGGAGGACTGACAGACAGGAGGACAGACAGACAGGAGGACAGCTAGACAGGAGGACAGACAGACAGGAGGACTGACAGACAGACAGACAGGAGGACTGACACAGACAGGAGGACAGACAGACAGGAGGACAGACAGACAGGAGGACTGACAGACAGGAGGACTGAAAGACAGGAGGACAGACAGGAGGACTGACAGACAGGAAGACAGACAGACAGGAGGACAGACAGACAGGAGGACTGACAGACAGGAGGACAGACAGACAGGAGGACTGACAGACAGGAGGACAGACAGACAGGAGGAGAGACAGATAGGAGGACAGACAGACAAGAGGACTGACAGACAGGAGGACAGACAGACAGACAGGAGGACTGACAGACAGGAGGACTGACAGACAGGAGGACAGACCGACAGGAGGAATGACAGACAGGAGGACAGACAGACAGGAGGACTGACAGACAGGAGGACAGACAGACAGACAGACAGACAGGAGGACAGACAGACAGGAGGACTGACAGACAGGAGGACAGACAGGAGGACAGACAGACAGGAGGACAAACAGACAGACAGGAGGACTGACAGACAGGAGGAATGACAGACAGGAGAACAGACAGACAGGAGGACAGACAGACAGGAGGACAGACAGAAAGGAGGACTGACAGACAGGAGGACAGACAGACAGGAGGACAGACAGGAGGATGGACAGACAAGAGGACTGACAGACAGGAGGACAGATAGACAGGAGGACAGACAGGAGGACTGACAGACAGAAGGACAGACAGAAAGGAGGACTGACAGACAGGAGGACAGACAGACAGGAGGACAGACAGGAGGATGGACAGACAAGAGGACTGACAGACAGGAGGACAGACAGGCAGAAGGACTGACAGACAGGAGGACAGACAGGAGGACTGACAGACAGACAGACAGGAGGACTGACACAGACAGGAGGACAGACAGACAGGAGGACAGACAGGAGGACTGACAGACAGGAGGAGAGACAGACAGCAGGACTGACAGACAGGAGGACAGACCGACAGGAGGACTGACAGACAGGAGGACAGACACACAGGAGGACTGACAGACAGGAGGACAGACAGACAGGAGGACAGACAGACAGGAGGACTGACAGACAGGAGGACAGACAGACAGGAGGACAGACAGGCAGGAGGTCAGATAGACAGGAGGACAGACAGGAGGACTGACAGACAGAAGGACAGACAGAAAGGAGGACTGACAGACAGGAGGACAGACAGACAGGAGGACAGACAAGAGGACTGACAGACAGGAGGACAGACAGACAGGAGGACTGACAGACAGGAGGACAGACAGACAGACAGACAGGAGGACTGACATACAGGAGGACTGACAGACAGGACGACAGACACACCGGAGGACTGACAGACAGGAGGACAGACAGACAGGAGGACTGACAGTCAGGAGGACAGACAGGAGGACTGACAGACAGGAGGACAGACAGACAGGAGGACAGATAGACAGGAGGACAGACAGACAGGAGGACTGACAGACAGACAGACAGGAGGACTGACACAGACAGGAGGACAGACAGACAGGAGGACAGACAGACAGGAGGACTGAAAGACAGGAGGACAGACAGGAGGACTGACAGACAGGAGGACAGACAGACAGGAGGACAGACAGACAGGAGGACTGACAGACAGGAGGAGAGATAGACAGGAGGACAGACAGGAGGACTGACAGACAGAAGGACAGACAGAAAGGAGGACTGACAGACAGGAGGACAGACAGGAGGACAGACAGGAGGATGGACAGACAAGAGGACTGACAGACAGGAGGACAGACAGGCAGAAGGACTGACAGACAGGAGGACAGACAGACAGGAGGACAGACAGGAGGACGGACAGACAAGAGGACTGACAGACAGGAGGATAGACAGACAGGAGGACTGACAGACAGGAGGACAGACAGACAGGAGGACAGACAGACAGGAGGACAGACAGACAAGAGGACTGACAGACAGGAGGACAGACAGACAGGAGGACTGACAGACAGGAGGATAGACAGACAGGAGGCCAGACAGACAGGAGGACTGACAGACAAGAGGACAGGAGGACTGACAGACAGGAAGAGAGACAGACAGACAGGAGGACAGACAGACAGGAGGACAGACAGACAGGAGGACTGACAGACAGGAGGACTGACAGACAGGAGGACAGACAGACAGGAGGACTGACAGACAGGAGGACAGACAGACAGGAGGACAGACAGGAGGACTGACAGACAGACAGGAGGACTGCCAGACAGGAGGATAGACGGACAGGAGGACAGACAGACAGGAGGACAGACAGACAGGAGGACTGACAGACAGTAGGACTGACAGACAGGAGGACTGACAGACAGGAGGATAGACAGACAGGAGGACAGACAGACAGGAGGACAGACAGACAGGAGGACTGACAGACAAGAGGACAGGAGGACTGACAGATAGGAGGACAGACAGACAGACAGGAGGACTGACAGACAGGAGGATAGACAGACAAGAGGACTGACAGACAGGAGGACAGACAGTCTGGAGGACAGACAGACAGGAGGACAGACAGACAGGAGGACTGACAGACAGGAGGACAGACACACAGGAGGACAGACAAGAGGACAGGAGGACTGACAGACAGGAGGACAGACAGACAGGAGGACAGACAAGAGGACAGACAAGAGGACAGGAGGACTGACAGACAGGAGGACAGACAGACAGGAGGACTGACAGACAGGAGGACAGACAGACAGGAGGACTGACAGACAGACAGGAGGACAGACGGACAGGAGGACTGACAGACAGGAGGACAGACAGACAGGAGGACAGACAGGAGGACAGACAGACAGGAGTACAGACAGACAGGAGGACTGACAGACAGGAGTTAAGACACACAGGAGGACAGACAGACAGGAGGACTGACAGACAGGAGGACAGACAGGAGGACTGACAGACAGGAGTACAGACAGACAGGAGGACTGACAGACAGGAGGACTGACAGATAGTAGGACAGACAGGAGGACAGACAGACAGGAGGACTGACAGACAGGAGGACAGACAGACAGGAGGACAGACCAACAGGAGGACTGACAGACAGGAGGAAAGACAGACAGGAGGACTGACAGACAGGAGGACAGAAAGACACGAGGACAGACCGAGAGGACAGACAAACAGGAGGACTGACAGACAAGAGGACAGGAGGACTGACAGACAGGAGGACAGACAGGAGGACTGACAGACAGGAGTACAGACAGACAGGAGTACAGACAGACAGGAGGACTGACAGACAGACAGGAGGACAGACAGACAGGAGGACTTACAGACAGCAGGACTGAAAGACAGGAGGACTGACAGACAGGAGGACTGACAGACAGGAGGACAGACAGACAGGAGGTCAGATAGACAGGAGGACAGACAGACAGGAGGACTGACAGACAGGAGGACAGACAGAAAGGAGGACTGACAGACAGGAGGACAGACAGACAGGAGGACAGACAGGAGGACGGACAGACAAGAGGACTGACAGACAGCAGGACAGAGAGACAGGAGGACAGACAGACGGGAGGACTGACAGACAGGAGGACAGACAGACAGACAGACAGGAGGACTGACAGACAGGAGGACAGACAGGAGGACAGACAGACAGGAGGACTGACAGACAGGAGAACTGACAGACAGGAGGACAGACAGACAGGAGGAGAGACAGACAAGAGGACTTACATACAGGAGGACAGACAGACAGGAGGACTGACAGACAGGAGGAATGACAGAAAGGAGGACAGACAGACAGGAGGACAGACAGACAGGAGGACAGACAGACAGGAGGACAGACAGACTGGAGGACAGCCTGACAGGAGGACTGACAGACAGGAGGACAGACAGACAGGAGGTTTGACAGACAGGAGGACAGACAGACTGGAGGACAGACCGACAGGAGGACTGACAGACAGGAGGACAGACAGACAAGAGGACAGACAGACAGGAGGACTGACAGACAGGAGGACTGACAGACAGGAGGACAGACAGACAGAAGGACTGACAGACAGGAGGACAGACAGACAGGAGGACTGACAGACAGGAGGACAGACAGGAGGACAGACAGATAGGAGGACTGACAGACAGGAGGACAGACAGACAGGAGGACTGACAGACAAGAGGACAGGAGGACTGACAGACAGACAGGAGGACAGACAGACAGGAGGACTGACAGACAGGAGGACTGACAGACAGCAGGACAGACAGGAGGCCAGACAGACAGGAGGACAGACCAACAGGAGGACTGACAGACAGGAGGACTAACAGACAGACAGGAGGACTGACAGACAGGAGGATAGACAGACAGGAGGACTGACAGACAGGAGGACAGACAGACAGGAGGACAGACAGACAGGAGGACAGACAGACAAGAGGACTGACAGACAGGAGGACAGACAGACAGGAGGACTGACAGACAGGAGGACAGACAGACAGGAGGACAGACCAACAGGAGGACTGACAGACAAGAGGACAGGAGGACTGACAGACAGGAAGAGAGACAGGAGGACAGACAGACAGGAGGACAGACAGACAGGAGGACTGACAGACAGGAGGACTGACAGACAGGAGGACAGACAGACAGGAGGACTGACAGACAGGAGGACAGACAGACAGGAGGACAGACAGGAGGACTGACAGACAGACAGGAGGACTGACAGACAGGAGGATAGACGGACAGGAGGACAGACAGACAGGAGGACAGACAGACAGGAGGACTGACAGACAGTAGGACTGACAGACAGGAGGACTGACAGACAGGAGGATAGACAGACAGGAGGACAGACAGACAGGAGGACAGACAGACAGGAGGACTGACAGACAAGAGGACAGGAGGACTGACAGATAGGAGGACAGACAGACAGACAGGAGGACTGACAGACAGGAGGACAGACAGACAAGAGGACTGACAGACAGGAGGACAGACAGTCTGGAGGACAGACAGACAGGAGGACAGACAGACAGGAGGACTGACAGACAGGAGGACAGACACACAGGAGGACAGACAAGAGGACAGGAGGACTGACAGACAGGAGGACAGACAGACAGGAGGACAGACAAGAGGACAGGAGGACTGACAGACAGGAGGACAGACAGACAGGAGGACTGACAGACAGGAGGACAGACAGACAGGAGGACTGACAGACAGACAGGAGGACAGACGGACAGGAGGACTGACAGACAGGAGGACAGACAGACAGGAGGACAGACAGGAGGACAGACAGACAGGAGTACAGACAGACAGGAGGACTGACAGACAGGAGGACTGACAGACAGGAGTTAAGACACACAGGAGGACAGACAGACAGGAGGACTGACAGACAGGAGGACAGACAGGAGGACTGACAGACAGGAGTACAGACAGACAGGAGGACTGACAGACAGGAGGACTGACAGATAGGAGGACAGACAGGAGGACAGACAGACAGGAGGACTGACAGACAGGAGGACAGACAGACAGGAGGACTGACAGACAGGAGGAAAGACAGACAGGAGGACAGACAGACAGGAGGACTGACAGACAGGAGGACAGAAAGACAGGAGGACAGACCGACAGGAGGACAGACAGAAAGGAGGACAGACAGACAGGAGGACAGACAGACAGGAGGACTGACAGACAGGAGGACTGACAGACAGGAGGACTGACAGACAGGAGGACAGACAGACAGGAGGACTGACAGACAGGAGGACAGACAGTCTGGAGGACAGACAGACAGGAGGACAGACAGACAGGAGGACTGACAGACAGGAGGACAGACACACAGGAGGACAGACAAGAGGACAGGAGGACTGACAGACAGGAGGACAGAGAGACAGGAGGACAGACAAGAGGACAGGAGGACTGACAGACAGGAGGACAGACAGGAGGACTGACAGACAGGAGGACAGACAGACAGGAGGACTGACAGACAGGAGGACAGACAGACAGGAGGACTGACAGACAGACAGGAGGACAGACGGACAGGAGGACTGACAGACAGGAGGACAGACAGACAGGAGGACAGACAGGAGGACAGACAGACAGGAGTACAGACAGACAGGAGGACTGACAGACAGGAGGACTGACAGACAGGAGTTAAGACAGACAGGAGGACAGACAGACAGGAGGACTGACAGACAGGAGGACAGACAGGAGGACTGACAGACAGGAGTACAGACAGACAGGAGGACTGACAGACAGGAGGACTGACAGATAGGAGGACAGACAGGAGGACAGACAGACAGGAGGACTGACAGACAGGAGGACAGACAGACAGGAGGACAGACCGACAGGAGGACAGAAAGACAGGAGAACAGACCGACAGGAGGACAGACAGACAGGAGGACAGACAGACAGGAGGACAGACAGACAGGAGGACTGACAGACAGGAGGACTGACAGACAGGAGGACAGACAGACAGGAGGACTGACAGACAGGAGGACTGACAGACAGGAGGACTGACAGACAGGAGGACTGACAGACAGGAGGACACACAGACAGTAGGACTGACAGACAGGAGTTAAGACAGACAGGAGGACAGACAGACAGGAGGACTGACAGACAGGAGGACAGACAGACAGGAGTACAGACAGACAGGAGGACTGACAGACAGGAGGACTGACAGATAGGAGGACAGACAGGAGGACAGACAGACAGGAGGACTGACAGACAGGAGGACAGACAGACAGGAGGACAGACAGACAGGAGGACAGACAGACAGGAGGACTGACAGACAGGAGGAAAGACAGACAGGAGGACAGACAGACAGGAGGACAGACAGACAGAAGGACTGACAGACAGGAGGACAGACAGACAGGAGGACTGACAGACAGGAGGACAGACAGGAGGACAGACAGATAGGAGGACTGACAGACAGGAGGACAGACAGACAGGAGGACTGACAGACAAGAGGACAGGAGGACTGACAGACAGACAGGAGGACAGACAGACAGAAGGACTGACAGACAGGAGGACTGACAGACAGCAGGACAGACAGACAGGAGGACTGACAGACAGGAGGCCAGACAGACAGGAGGACAGACCAACAGGAGGACTGACAGACAGGAGGACTAACAGACAGACAGGAGGACTGACAGACAGGAGGATAGACAGACAGGAGGACTGACAGACAGGAGGACAGACAGACAGGAGGACAGACAGACAGGAGGACAGACAGACAAGAGGACTGACAGACAGGAGGACAGACAGACAGGAGGACTGACAGACAGGAGGATAGACAGACAGGAGGACAGACAGACAGGAGGACTGACAGACAAGAGGACAGGAGGACTGACAGACAGGAAGAGAGACAGACAGACAGGAGGACAGACAGACAGGAGGACAGACAGACAGGAGGACTGACAGACAGGAGGACTGACAGACAGGAGGACAGACAGACAGGAGGACTGACAGACAGGAGGACAGACAGACAGGAGGACAGACAGGAGGACTGACAGACAGACAGGAGGACTGACAGACAGGTGGATAGACGGACAGGAGGACAGACAGACAGGAGGACAGACAGACAGGAGGACTGACAGACAGTAGGACTGACAGACAGGAGGACTGACAGACAGGAGGATAGACAGACAGGAGGACAGACAGGAGGACAGACAGACAGGAGGACTGACAGACAAGAGGACAGGAGGACTGACAGATAGGAGGACAGACAGACAGACAGGAGGACTGACAGACAGGAGGACAGACAGACAAGAGGACTGACAGACAGGAGGACAGACAGTCTGGAGGACAGACAGACAGGAGGACAGACAGACAGGAGGACTGACAGACAGGAGGACAGACACACAGGAGGACAGACAAGAGGACAGGAGGACTGACAGACAGGAGGACAGACAGACAGGAGGACAGACAAGAGGACAGGAGGACTGACAGACAGGAGGACAGACAGGAGGACTGACAGACAGGAGGTCAGACAGACAGGAGGACTGACAGACAGGAGGACAGACAGGAGGACTGACAGACAGGAGGACAGACAGACAGGAGGACAGACAGGAGGACAGACAGACAGGAGTACAGACAGACAGGAGGACTGACAGACAGGAGGACTGACAGACAGGAGTTAAGACAGACAGGAGTTAAGACAGACAGGAGGACTGACAGACAGGAGGACAGACAGATAGGAGGACAGACAGGAGGACAGACAGACAGGAGGACTGACAGACAGGAGGACAGACAGACAGGAGGACAGACCAACAGGAGGACTGACAGACAGGAGGAAAGACAGACAGGAGGACAGACAGACAGGAGGACAGAAAGACAGGAGGACAGACCGACAGGAGGACAGACCGACAGGAGGACAGACAGACAGGAGGACAGACAGACAGGAGGACTGACAGACAGGAGGACTGACAGACAGGAGGACAGACAGACAGGAGGACTGACAGACAGGAGGACTGACAGACAGGAGGACTGACAGACAGGAGGACAGACAGACAGGAGGACTGACAGACAGGAGGACAGACAGTCTGGAGGACAGACAGACAGCAGAACAGACAGACAGGAGGACTGACAGACAGGAGGACAGACACACAGGAGGACAGACAAGAGGACAGGAGGACTGACAGACAGGAGGACAGACAGACAGGAGGACAGACAAGAGGACAGGAGGACTGACAGACAGGATGACAGACAGGAGGACTGACAGACAGGAGGACTGACAGACAGACAGGAGGACAGATGGACAGGAGGACTGACAGACAGGAGGACAGACAGACAGGAGGACAGACAGGAGGACAGACAGACAGGAGTACAGACAGACAGGAGGACTGACAGACAGGAGGACTGACAGACAGGAGTTAAGACAGACAGGAGGACAGACAGACAGGAGTACTGACAGACAGGAGGACAGACAGGAGGACTGACAGACAGGAGTACAGACAGACAGGAGGACTGACAGACAGGAGGACTGACAGATAGGAGGACAGACAGGAGGACAGACAGACAGGAGGACTGACAGACAGGAGGACAGACAGGAGGACTGACAGACAGGAGGACAGACAGAAAGGAGGACAGACAGACAGGAGGACAGACAGACAGGAGGACAGACAGGAGGACAGACAGACAGGAGGACAGACCGACAGGAGGACTGACAGACAGGAGTTAAGACAGACAGGAGGACAGACAGACAGGAGGACTGAAAGACAGGAGGACAGACAGACAGGAGGACTGACAGACAGGAGGACAGACAGGAGGACTGACAGACAGGAGGACAGACAGAAAGGAGGACAGACAGGAGGACAGACAGACAGGAGGACAGACAGGAGGACAGACAGACAGGAGGACAGACCGACAGGAGGACTGACAGACAGGAGTTAAGACAGACAGGAGGACAGATAGACAGGAGGACAGATAGACAGGAGGACTGAAAGACAGGAGGACAGACAGACAGGAGGACTGACAGACAGGAGGACGGACAGACAGGAGGACGGACAGACAGGAGGACAGACAGACAAGAGGACTGACAGACAGGAGGACAGACAGGAGGACAGACGGACAGGAGAACTGACAGACAGGAGGACAGACAGACAGACAGGAGGACAGACAGACAGGAGGACAGACAGGAGGACTGACAGACAGGAGGACAGACAGGAGGACAGACAGACAGGAGGACAGACAGGAGGACAGACAGACAGACAGGAGGACTGACAGACAGGAGGACAGACAGACAGGAGGACTGAGAGACAGGAGGACAGACAGACAGGAGGACTGACAGACAGGAGGACAGACAGACAGGAGGACTGACAGACAGGAGGATAGACAGACAGGAGGACAGACAGACAGGAGGACTGACAGACAAGAGGACTGACAGACAGGAGGACAGACAGGAGGACAGACAGACAGGATGACTGACAGACAGGAGAACAGACAGACAGACAGACAGGAGGACTGACAGACAGGAGGACTGACAGACAGGAGGACTGACAGACAGGAGGACAGACAAACAGGACGACTGACAGACAGGAGGACTGACAGACAGGAGGACAGACAGACAGTTAGACTGACAGACAGGAGGACAGACAGACAGGAGGACCGACAGGAGGACTGACAGACAAGAGGACAGACAGACAGGAGGACTGACAGACAGGAGGACTGACAGACAGGAGAACTGACAGACAGGAGGACAGACAGACAGGAGGAGAGACAGACAAGAGGACTTACAGACAGGAGGACAGACAGACAGGAGGACTGACAGACAGGAGGAATGACAGACAGGAGGACAGACAGACAGGAGGACAGACAGACAGGAGGACAGACAGACAGGAGGACTGACAGACAGGAGGACAGACAGACAGGAGGACAGACAGACAGGAGGACTGACAGACAGGAGGACAGACTGACAGGACGACTGACAGACAGGAGGACAGACAGACAGTTAGACTGACAGACAGGAGGACAGACAGACAGGAGGACAGACCGACAGGAGGACTGACAGACAGGAGGACAGACAGACAAGAGGACAGACAGACAGGAGGACTGACAGACAGGAGGACTGACAGACAGGAGGACAGACAGACAGGAGGACTGACAGACAGGAGGACAGACAGGAGGACAGACAGGAGGACTGACAGACAGGAGGACAGACAGACAGGAGGACTGACAGACAAGAGGACAGGAGGACTGACAGACAGACAGGAGGACAGACAGACAGGAGGACTGACAGACAGGAGGACTGACAGACAGGAGGACAGACAGACAGGAGGACTGACAGACAGGAGGCCAGACAGACAGGAGGACAGACCAACAGGAGGACTGACAGACAGGAGGACAGACAGACAGGAGGACTGACAGACAAGAGGACAGGAGGACTGACAGACAGACAGGAGGACTGACAGACAGGAGGACTGACAGACAGGAGGACTGACAGACAGGAGGACAGACAGACAGTTAGACTGACAGACAGGAGGACAGACAGACATGAGGACAGACCGACAGGAGGACTGACAGACAGGAGGACAGACAGACAAGAGGACAGACAGACAGGAGGACTGACAGACAGGAGGACTGACAGACAGGAGGACAGACAGACAGGAGGGCAGACCGACAGGAGGACAGACAGACAAGAGGACTGACAGACAGGAGGATAGACAGACAGGAGGACAGACAGACAGGAGGACTGACAGACAAGAGGACAGGAGGACTGACAGACAGACAGACAGGAGGACAGACAGACAGGAGGACAGACAGGAGGACTGACAGACAGGAGGACAGACAGACAGGAGGACAGACCGACAGGAGGACTGACAGACAGGAGGACAGACAGACAGGAGGACAGATAGACAGGAGGACAGACGGACAGGAGGACAGACAGACAGGAGGACTGACAGACAGGAGGACAGACAGTCTGGAGGACAGACAGACAGCAGAACAGACAGACAGGAGGACTGACAGACAGGAGGACAGACACACAGGAGGACAGACAAGAGGACAGGAGGACTGACAGACAGGAGGACAGACAGACAGGAGGACAGACAAGAGGACAGGAGGACTGACAGACAGGAGGACAGACAGGAGGACTGACAGACAGGAGGACAGACAGACAGGAGGACAGACAGACAGGAGGACTGACAGACAGACAGGAGGACAGATGGACAGGAGGACTGACAGACAGGAGGACAGACAGACAGGAGGACAGACAGGAGGACAGACAGACAGGAGTACAGACAGACAGGAGGACTGACAGACAGGAGGACTGACAGACAGGAGTTAAGACAGACAGGAGGACAGACAGACAGGAGTACTGACAGACAGGAGGACAGACAGGAGGACTGACAGACAGGAGTACAGACAGACAGGAGGACTGACAGACAGGAGGACTGACAGATAGGAGGACAGACAGGAGGACAGACAGACAGGAGGACTGACAGACAGGAGGACAGACAGGAGGACTGACAGACAGGAGGACAGACAGAAAGGAGGACAGACAGACAGGAGGACAGACAGACAGGAGGACAGACAGGAGGACAGACAGACAGGAGGACAGACCGACAGGAGGACTGACAGACAGGAGTTAAGACAGACAGGAGGACAGACAGACAGGAGGACTGAAAGACAGGAGGACAGACAGACAGGAGGACTGACAGACAGGAGGACAGACAGGAGGACTGACAGACAGGAGGACAGACAGAAAGGAGGACAGACAGACAGGAGGACAGACAGACAGGAGGACAGACAGGAGGACAGACAGGAGGACAGACCGACAGGAGGACTGACAGACAGGAGTTAAGACAGACAGGAGGACAGATAGACAGGAGGACAGATAGACAGGAGGACTGAAAGACAGGAGGACAGACAGACAGGAGGACTGACAGACAGGAGGACGGACAGACAGGAGGACGGACAGACAGGAGGACAGACAGACAAGAGGACTGACAGACAGGAGGACAGACAGGAGGACAGACGGACAGGAGAACTGACAGACAGGAGGACAGACAGACAGACAGGAGGACAGACAGACAGGAGGACAGACAGGAGGACTGACAGACAGGAGGACAGACAGGAGGACAGACAGACAGGAGGACAGACAGGAGGACAGACAGACAGACAGGAGGACTGACAGACAGGAGGACAGACAGACAGGAGGACTGAGAGACAGGAGGACAGACAGACAGGAGGACTGACAGACAGGAGGACAGACAGACAGGAGGACTGACAGACAGGAGGATAGACAGACAGGAGGACAGACAGACAGGAGGACTGACAGACAAGAGGACTGACAGACAGGAGGACAGACAGGAGGACAGACAGACAGGATGACTGACAGACAGGAGAACAGACAGACAGACAGACAGGAGGACTGACAGACAGGAGAACAGACAGACAGACAGGAGGACAGACAGACAGGAGGACTGACAGACAGGAGGACTGACAGACAGGAGGACTGACAGACAGGAGGACAGACAGACAGGACGACTGACAGACAGGAGGACTGACAGACAGGAGGACAGACAGACAGTTAGACTGACAGACAGGAGGACAGACAGACAGGAGGACCGACAGGAGGACTGACAGACAAGAGGACAGACAGACAGGAGGACTGACAGACAGGAGGACTGACAGACAGGAGAACTGACAGACAGGAGGACAGACAGACAGGAGGAGAGACAGACAAGAGGACTTACAGACAGGAGGACAGACAGACAGGAGGACTGACAGACAGGAGGAATGACAGACAGGAGGACAGACAGACAGGAGGACAGACAGACAGGAGGACAGACAGACAGGAGGACTGACAGACAGGAGGACAGACAGACAGGAGGACAGACAGACAGGAGGACTGACAGACAGGAGGACAGACTGACAGGACGACTGACAGACAGGAGGACAGACAGACAGTTAGACTGACAGACAGGAGGACAGACAGACAGGAGGACAGACCGACAGGAGGACTGACAGACAGGAGGAGAGACAGACAAGAGGACAGACAGACAGGAGGACTGACAGACAGGAGGACTGACAGACAGGAGGACAGACAGACAGGAGGACTGACAGACAGGAGGACAGACAGGAGGACAGACAGGAGGACTGACAGACAGGAGGACAGACAGACAGGAGGACTGACAGACAAGAGGACAGGAGGACTGACAGACAGGCAGGAGGACAGACAGACAGGAGGACTGACAGACAGGAGGACTGACAGACAGGAGGACAGACAGACAGGAGGACTGACAGACAGGAGGCCAGACAGACAGGAGGACAGACCAACAGGAGGACTGACAGACAGGAGGACAGACAGACAGGAGGACTGACAGACAAGAGGACAGGAGGACTGACAGACAGACAGGAGGACTGACAGACAGGAGGACTGACAGACAGGAGGACTGACAGACAGGAGGACAGACAGACAGTTAGACTGACAGACAGGAGGACAGACAGACATGAGGACAGACCGACAGGAGGACTGACAGACAGGAGGACAGACAGACAAGAGGACAGACAGACAGGAGGACTGACAGACAGGAGGACTGACAGACAGGAGGACAGACAGACAGGAGGGCAGACCGACAGGAGGACAGACAGACAAGAGGACTGACAGACAGGAGGATAGACAGACAGGAGGACAGACAGACAGGAGGACTGACAGACAAGAGGACAGGAGGACTGACAGACAGACAGACAGGAGGACAGACAGACAGGAGGACAGACAGGAGGACTGACAGACAGGAGTACTGACAGAAAGGAGGACAGACAGACAGGAGGACTGACAGTCAGGAGGACAGACAGACAGGAGGACAGACAGACAAGAGGACTGACAGACAGGAGGACAGACAGTAGGACTGACAGACAGGAGGACAGACAGTCAGGAGGACAGACAGACAGGAGGACAGACAGACAGGAGGACAGACAGGAGGACTGACAGACAGGAGGACAGACAGACAGGAGGACAGATAGACAGGAGGACAGACGGACAGGAGGACTGACAGAAAGGAGGACAGACAGACAGGAGGACTGACAGTCAGGAGGACAGACAGACAGGAGGACAGACAGACAAGAGGACTGACAGACAGGAGGACAGACAGACAGGAGGACAGACAGACAGGAGGACAGACAGACAGGAGGACAGACAGGAGGACTGAAAGACAGGAGGACAGACAGACAGGAGGACTGACAGACAGGAGGACGGACAGACAGGAGGACGGACAGACAGGAGGACAGACAGACAAGAGGACTGACAGACAGGATGACAGACAGGAGGACAGACGGACAGGAGAACTGACAGACAGGAGGACTGACAGACAGGAGGACAGACAGACAGGAGGACTGACAGACAGACAGGAGGACAGACAGACAGGAGGACAGACAGACAGGAGGACTGACAGACAGGAGGACAGACAGACAGACAGGAGGACTGACAGACAGGAGGACAGACAGACAGGAGGACTGACAGACAGGAGGACAGACAGACAGGAGGACTGACAGACAGGAGGACAGACAGACAGGAGGACTGACAGACAGGAGGATAGACAGACAGGAGGACAGACAGACAGGAGGACTGACAGACAAGAGGACAGGAGGACTGACAAAAAGGAGGACAGACAGACAGACAGGAGGACAGACAGACAGGAGGACAGACAGGAGGACTGACAGACAGACAGGAGGACTGACAGACAGGAGGATAGACGGACAGGAGGACAGACAGACAGGATGACTGACAGACAGGAGGACTGACAGACAGGAGGACTGACAGACAGACAGGAGGACAGACAGACAGGAGGACTTACAGACAGGAGGACTGACAGACAGGAGGACTGACAGACAGGAGGATAGACAGACAGGAGGACAGACAGACAGGAGGACTGACAGACAGGAGGACAGACAGTCAGGAGGACAGACAGACAGGAGGACAGACAGACAGGAGGACAGACAGGAGGACTGACAGACAGGAGGACAGACAGACAGGAGGACAGATAGACAGGAGGACAGACGGACAGGAGGACTGACAGAAAGGAGGACAGACAGACAGGAGGACTGACAGTCAGGAGGACAGACAGGCAGGAGGACAGACAGACAAGAGGACTGACAGACAGGAGGACAGACAGACAGGAGGACAGACAGACAGGAGGACAGACAGACAGGAGGACAGACAGGAGGACTGAAAGACAGGAGGACAGACAGACAGGAGGACTGACAGACAGGAGGACGGACAGACAGGAGGACGGACAGACAGGAGGACAGACAGACAAGAGGACTGACAGACAGGATGACAGACAGGAGGACAGACGGACAGGAGAACTGACAGACAGGAGGACTGACAGACAGGAGGACAGACAGACAGTAGGACAGACAGACAGGAGGACAGACAGACAGGAGGACTGACAGACAGGAGGACAGACAGACAGACAGACAGGAGGACTGACAGACAGGAGGACAGACAGACAGGAGGACTGACAGACAGGAGGACAGACAGACAGGAGGACAGACAGACAGGAGGGCAGACCGACAGGAGGACAGACAGACAAGAGGACAGACAGACAGGAGGACTGACAGACAGGAGGACAGACAGACAGGAGGACTGACAGACAGGAGGATAGACAGACAGGAGGACAGACAGACAGGAGGACTGACAGACAAGAGGACAGGAGGACTGACAAAAAGGAGGACAGACAGACAGACAGGAGGACAGACAGACAGGAGGACAGACAGGAGGACTGACAGACAGACAGGAGGACTGACAGACAGGAGGATAGACGGACAGGAGGACAGACAGACAGGAGGACAGACAGACAGGATGACTGACAGACAGGAGGACTGACAGACAGGAGGACTGACAGACAGACAGGAGGACAGACAGACAGGAGGACTTACAGACAGGAGGACTGACAGACAGGAGGACTGACAGACAGGAGGATAGACAGACAGGAGGACAGACAGACAGGAGGACTGTCAATTATCTTTACCAAAAGAACAAGCTCTACTGTTTCTCAAGATTCAGGAATATACAGTAGGTTTGAGTATAGTTGAGTTAATTTGCACTGTACAGTAGCGCTTTAAAGAATACATTCAGAGTCAGGTATAGTTGAGTTCATTTGAGCTGTACATTAGGGCTTGCTTTCCATTGGCTCAGAGTCGATGATCATAAGAGCCTTCAGCCAGAGTGGCTGATCAAAACTGATTATTGGGGTGACATTGTTGCGCTGTGCATGCTCACTAAAGCGGGGTACACACATAAGGAATTTCAAAATCTTAACAGAAATCTTATCTGAGACAGACCCCACACATGAAGAAACAAAATCTTGGATTTGAACAGCCTTGATCGTGTTGTGTGTGGTGTGCGCCAATTTCCCTATTTCAGCACCCCACAGACATAAAGATGTTCGTTACGACATACTCCAAACTCTCTAGTCTCGTTCCCCACGCTTCTTGATTGGCGAGCAGGGTTCCATCACTGTGAATATGGTGCTCCTTAACACTAGAACAGCCGTGAGGTGTTAAACAGCACCAGTGAGTACAAAAAAAATTCTACTTTGCACTCGATCACATTTCAGGACCCTCCTTTCATGACTTTTCCTAGATATGTGCGTTCTACCACCCAGCATTTTTACATTTTAAAAATCGAGTTAGTATAAAGCGTTTTAGCAGTATTTCTGTGTGTGTCTGTGTACTTGTGGCTGCCATCTATTTCTCCAAGCCTGCAATTCTCTTTTATATCAGCAGAGGTAGCAAGGGGGCACACACTGTGCTCAAATTCAGGCTTCAGTGCTGAATGAGACACAGTGCATAAGACTGATATTTGTGTTTATATATAGGCTACAATAACAATCAAAATAAGATATGTATATGTGCAGACAGTTATGAAAATGATCAACTGTACAGTATGTCTCCCAATCAATGTTCGTTCAGACAATACAACCAAAGGCGTAAAAATACTGATGTTCTCATAATGTAATTATATATATAGCTAAATTAGACTGTAGACTGCTATGGAGGTATATTGAAACCAATATATAGATTATATATATAGATTATATATACAACCTGATTGGATTAAATAAGATTCTGTTGTGATTGTGTTGACATTGTTGTGATTGCAAAATAAATCTTGGTTATGTAATGTGTAAAGAACATGATGACACGAATGCCTATTATGATGATATGCAAAAGGGACAATCTGTCTATGAATCTTGGTTCAATCAAGGTTGTACATAGATATACGCAGATTCATATTTGGATAGTTGATTTTGGCACCATTGTATAGTAGCCAATTGCAGAGAGTATACATTATTTTGTTTGTTTACTGCACATTATAAATGAAATGATGTGTATTAATTATTTTTGTTGGTTTGAATCCTCACTGTGTTCATGTGTCTGCTGATGTTAGGGCCGGCGTGAAGTTCACGACAAATAAACAGACTGTGTGAAGCTCATAACTATGATAACACAATATTGCAATATTTATTACTATTCTTTTTTAATAATGATAATCAACTTTCATTCATTAGTAAAGCTCCCGCAGTCTCAATCAATCTCCTCTCCATATATAGCATTTAATCTGTTCCATAGTTCGTTCTCAGCTGACTCAAGCTTCATCAGATTGCTCTAATAATTTCCCCACTTCTCTGCTTATAGGAACTTTATGCATTTTAGAGAAACATGCAGAGCATGTATTTGACAAAGAAACGTGTAGGCTAAGAACTAGTTTCTAAAGTGAGTTACAATCACTTGATGGTTGATACACGGGGGAGGGTAATCTTATTGATCGTTTCCCATTAGCAAACAATAGCTGCCAATTCATGAGCGAGCCAAGCGGGTTTCAAAGCTGCCAAGCGGGTTTCAAAGCTGCCAAGCAGGTTTCAACGCTTACAAGCTTACAGCAGTCGATTGTCTGCTGATGTTACGGGCACGGCCGGCGTGAAGTTCACGACAAATAAACAGACGTTATCACTGTGAAGCTCATAACTATGATAACACAATATTGCAATATTTATTACTATTATTTTTGTATAATAATAATCAACCATCATTCGTTAGTAATGAAAACTCCCGCAGTTCCGATCAATCTCCTCTCCACTTTACACATTACATAACCAAGATCTCTTTTGACATCACAACAATGTCAACACAATCACAACAGAATCTTATTTTATCCAACCAGGTTTTATATTTTGATTATGACATCATGTCTTTCAACATTGTCACACTTTTCATTACACACATTAGCGGATTTATCATTCTGTACTCTTTCTCTCCTTTCTTTCATGTATTTTCTTTTCTTTTTCTCAATTAGTAGTCTCCTAATCTCGCTACAGTTTGAGCGAGACTGTAACTGTCATTGTTTGAATGAATG
This sequence comes from Nansenia antarctica, assembly GCF_963989245.1. Lineage (NCBI taxonomy): Eukaryota > Metazoa > Chordata > Actinopteri > Argentiniformes > Microstomatidae > Nansenia > Nansenia antarctica. Next base: position 27,513,139 of record NC_137676.1, read on the forward strand.
AATGAATGAATGGTCTTTATTTGTCATTGATATAGTACAGGTACCAAACAACGAAATTTGGGAGGGGGGGCTCCCCTGGTGCTAGGAAACTAGGTGCTAGGAACTGGTGCTATAACTGTGTTCATGTTATAATGTTTAGTGAACGAACAATTGTTGGGTGTTTGCCACAAATCGGAATTATCTTGCCGTGAAATGTACATCAAATAACATGATGTCGGCGATCTACTAGAACTGCGGGACGACTGCAATGTAGGCTACCATATATATCTGCCATATCATACCGTTTTATATTGAAAAATATGATGGTAAATAAATACATGTGGGACCGATGTATGATATGGCAGAGGTGTGGTGTGTATCAGTCTGTCTCGTTCCAGCGAGTCAACTCGTGTTGACTCAATAAGACATGCGCTTGATGGGGGGAGGGTTGATGGCTGGCTCTCGATCGTTTCCGATCAATGAACAAAGACATCGGGTTCCCCCGCAGTCACAGTGCTACATGAAAATATCTAGCCACACACCACATAGCATACCTCCGCCCTATATGTATTTATCATCATATTTCTCAATATAAAACGGAGGTACGATATATGGCAGATATATGTATGGTATATTATGGCAGTTTCTGGCGCCTGTCCCGTTCTGTTGTTCAAAGAATATAATATAAAACGCATCACTGCACTGCTGTCTGTCCTGTGTTGTTTTGTTTGCATTGCATTTTAGCACAGTGCGCCGATTAGATAGAAGATGTTCTACAGAGGGTGATGTAACCCCTCCCTCCCCTCCCTTCCCCCACCCCTCCCCTGCTCTTGTGTCTCGATACCTGGTCAACACAGCTTGGGATTCCAAGGAAATTACTTGGAACTATGTGTGAAAGGGACAACATTGCAATATATATTACAGTTATTTTTTAATAATGATAATCAACTTTCATTCGTTAGTAATGAAAACTCCCGCAGTCTCGTTACATACATGCATACGTTATTATATATATAAATAAAGCCTTGAACTGGCCAAGCATAAAGGCTGAAGATGGAAAGTCACTACAGGCCTATGCACTGTATTTGAGAGGATGCAACAATGCCATGCAAGACTTGCACTATCTGGAAGAGCTTGATAGCCCATCAAACCTCAGGCTTATTGTTTCTAAGTTGCCCTACAAGTATAGGGATAAATGGAGGTCTATTGCCTGCAATATACTTGAGATTAGTCATGGCAGGGCTAAATTCAAAGACCTTGTTGGCTTCATTGGAAAAACAAGCCACAATTGTTTTAGATCCTTTGAATTTAGATTACCATCCCCCATGCTTCAACCATTATATAAAGTGAATGGAACTGACTTTAGAAACGAGTTATTCTGGTTTATTTGCGAGGACCACAGGAAAGGCCAAGGATTTCCACTTACACATGTGTGAGGAAAAGTAACAGCGTTTTGTTACAGAACTGTTCGCAAATGTTCCATTCCAAGTCCTGACAACAAAAATATATGTATAATATTGTATATAATGTTTTTTCTGTATATCACTGTAGACCACAGTCTCACTCACATATACACAACACAACACTGTTGTGTATAATACAGTTTTCTCAGTCGCTTTGGTGCATTTCTCACATCACTATTAACATTTGCACAACAGTTGTCAGTGTCATCAAAATGAAAAGTCCTGACACCATTGTTTATGAACAAGATAGTCAAATGGCTTTGTCATGTTTTCATTATGACAGTTCACTCTGTAAGTGTTTTCCAATGCAAAAAAATTAGATCTTGAAAGTGAAACCGCAGGGTGCGTTCGTAAATTCGCTATGAGAGCGCCGGAGCGCACACCGGGTTCAACGTCATAAAGGGACCAGGTAATTTGATTGGACAAGAGGCATTCCATGGGTGCTAACCAGATTTCCAGGGCGAATTTACGAACGCATGCTAGCGAATTCGACGACGAAAATCGTCAGAGGAGATATACGGGTTATTTTGATAAGCTGGACACATTTTGGGAATATATATTGGTACTTTCTCACCTGAAAACATATTAAAACTTCATAAAATGACATGGTAACACTTGTAAAGGCAAAATCACAGCATTTTTTTTTTGAAAAAAAATGGAGGATTCAAAACGCCTTCTGCTTGCCGGTGCGAAATGCATTCTGGGAAAAGGCGTCGGAGCCTGGCAGACGGCCTTGTGTGACATCGCCCTCCAGCGATCTTTGTGCGTCAGTACACTCTTCTCTATGTTAAACTATCATAGTGCTGAATCACACCTCATCGCGATTGAATAAGGTCGCGATCCGCCGCGGTCCTAGTGTTAAAATTACTTTAAAAATGCTTTTATTGAAGTAAAACCTATGCTGATTCTGTTCAATCCTTTACTCCCTTTAAAGATGAATTAATAACACTGAGTTTGCGGGATCCGTTTTAAGTAGAATACTACACAAAAAAGAAAAAAGGAAGAAGCGGGGGGAGGAGGGGTGGGGGCGCTCTCTGATTGGTGCATCTGGGTTGCCAGATGGGAATGACATTTTCCACCCTAACCACAGTCTAAAACCGCTAATTTCACCAAACAATCTGGCAACCCTATGGTTTCTGGTCGGAAGTATTGAACGCATTTCACATTTACGATTGCCGGCCACGCCCATTTTCCGAGCAGGTTGCCGGGAGAGTTGATTGCACAATTGAAGAGAAGTGACTCTTAACACACCTCACACCCCAGGATTCTGTTATAGGAAAATGTTAAGATCCATCTGATAACCGGGCGTTTTCTGTTGTTTTCAGACATCCGAAAATCGCTGAAATCGCAGAAAATCCGTATGTGTGTACCCCGCTTAAGACTGGGCCCTGGTGACGGGTCTGGTCCAACTCATATTAGATTGTTGGTCCAACTCATATTAGATCGTTGGTCCAACTCATATTAGATCGTTGGTCCAACTATTAGATCGTTGGTCCAACTAATATTAGATTGTTGGTCCAACTCATATTAGATCGTTGGTCCAACTAATATTAGATTGTTGGTCCAACTCATATTAGATCGTTGGTCCAACTAATATTAGATTGTTGGTCCAACTCATATTAGATCGTTGGTCCAACTAATATTAGATCGTTGGTCCAACTCATTAGATTTATGGTCCAACTAATATTAGAATGTTGGTCCAACTCATATTAGATTGTTGGTCCAACTCATATTAGAATGTTGGTCCAACTAATATTAGTTTGTCCTGTCAATGGTCATCACGTTTAATTCTTCATTCTGCCAATGCAGATTTGTTTGTTCAATAAATGGTGTTATTCACAGAACCACAAAAAGCTAATGAGAATATAATCGTCTTTCTTTCCACCCCATTCACTTTTTTTCATTAGCCAAAATAATTAAATAACATAAATTCTTAAATGAATCAATAATACTGTAGCATGGATAGGAATTGGACTCCGCACACTAAGTGTATTCACGCAAGCTCTTATTGACCGTTGCACGCCATCGAACACTGACACAGTCACAATTAAAGACAAGGTTATAACTTGGATATACCCTTGAACTCGAACTACCCGATACTTTCCCCTGTACGACTCATCTACGGTTTGACCCATAAAACGTACATAGAATGTGCCCATAATCCTTTGGGGCCGCTAATATGCAAATCAGTTGTGGCCAAGCGGCCAATCAATGAACAACAACAACGCAGTGAACAACAGTAGTGAACATAACAGTAGCCGTGACTAGCTAGCTGGCTGTAACGCGTAACCAGGCGATAACATTCGCCACAATACTGAATTTCATCAATATTAATCAACTTTTATTCAGTGAGAACAATGCTCCTGATTTGTATTGTAGCGTGGATATTTGTTGGACTCACACACAATATAATTATTCGAGCTTTTATTGGACAACAACCGCCATTGGATAATTGACAGAGCCAAAATTTTGAAGTCATGACTGTGTTAATCATTTTGAACTTGGAACTACCCCATACTTTCCCTGTACAACACATTCACGGTGTGACCCACAAAACTCACATAAATTGGGCCCAGAATCCTTTGGGGCTGCTAATATGCAAATCAGTTGTGGCCAAGCGGCCAATCAAAAAAATGCGTTGAGGTCTGAGCTGCCTTGTGCGCATGCGCTGCTGTTATACCAACGAACCAGATGTGCCTACAACGAATTGCAATTTCAGTTTATTCACAATTGTATGTTTAGAACTTATTGGGGTCCATTCCATTCCTCTGATGTACATTTTTACGTTCACTCATAGCAATTTAAATGTTCCTGTCTGAACAATTCAGAATACTAACTCTACTGAATAAAGCGTAGTTGTTGTTTTTTTACAGTGCAGATGGTGGAGATGCTCTGCCAGGCCTGTAATGTAGCCATCTTCAGTTGTTGTTTGTTTTGGGATCTTTTTGCCTAAACATCTTATTTCAATCAGGAAATGAAATGCATGTTCAATTGAATTTAAATCTAATCTGTGGGACAGTTGTTTTGGGCTGTTTCTTAATTATTGTGAGCATTCTTCAGTCATCCACTTTAGTCTTCCTTGGCCTACTGTACCAGCCTGTTAGTGATTGCTGAGCTCACCAGTGCTTTATTTCTGATGTTACAAACTGTTGCTTTTGGTAAGTCTAAGGTTTTGGCTATGTTTCTGATTATTTGTTCTGATATTTCAGCCTCATAATGGCTTCGTTGTCTTTCATTGACATCTCTTTGGTCCTTATGTTGACAGACACCAATAGAGTGGACACCAATGGAGTCTGGACTCCAAAGGCAAATGGAAAGCCTAGAATCAATACTAGACATGGACAGTTCTCTTATGTCTGGACAAATGATGTGACAGAACACACCTGACTAACCAGAAACACCTGTCAAGTCAATTTTCCATTACTTGTATTGACCTGAGATAGGAGGACTATGTATAAAAAGTTTGCAATTTCTAAATGGTGAAACCAATCCAAAAAAATAATAATTTGAAGAGAATGAGAATCTCTACTTTAACATCATATTTATATCATTTCAACTCTAAACTGTTGGAGTATAGAGCTAAAATAAGATACAATTATTCCTCTTTCCAATACTTATGGTGGGCACTGTATTTTAACGTTTGTGTGTGTGTGTGTGTGTGTGTGTGTCTTCATGTGTGAGTGTTATTCATATACACCCTGTGAAACAGATGTAAGGCCTGTGAATTCTCCCACTGTTGCTCTCTGTCTCCCCTGCTGTTGTTGCCATGATGTTGTGGTTGGCTTTTCTCCCCTGTATGTGTGTGTGTGTGTGTGTGTGTGTGTGTGTGTGTGTGTGTGTGTGTGTGTGTGTGAGGGGTGTCTTCTGAAGCATGGACAACTGAAGCTCTGGACTGGAGACCAGTCAGCCAGAAACAGAAGGGACACAATCAAGATGGCAAGGTTCCAGCAAAGACAGCTCCTCCTTCAAAGCGGCCCTACCCTCCTCCCTATCTCCTCCTACCCAATCTGTAGCGCCCACCCTCCTCCCTAACCCCCACCCACCCCATCAGCCCCTCAGCAGAGTTTCACTCCTATCATCTCTCTGTCTGTAGCCCCAGCCACTACCCCCACCCCTCTGCAGCACACGCCCATCCCCATCCCTCCAGCCAAACTTGGGGTAAAGGGGGGGGGGGGGGGTACAGGGGGGATTTGAGGAGGAATTGGGGCAGATAGATCGTGAAACCCTGACAGCTGGAGTGAACCCTGGGTGGTTCCATGTCGTTAATCTATGCACTGTCTTTTCTCTTTTAATTATTCTCATTTCCACCAGATCAGCTAAGGAGGGGGGTGGAGGCTGTTATGTGACAGGGTCTGCTGAAAAAGCCCCCAAGTAGGGCAATGTGATTTCTCAGTTTTTTCCAGATTATGAAAGTGCAGATTGTAAACTTTCAAATGATGTGCCATCTCACTAGTAAATAGTTGAAGAAGATACACTACCGTTCAAAGGTTTGGGGTCACCCAGATAATTTTGTGTTTTCCATGAAAACTCACACTTTTATTTATCAAATGAGTTGCAAAATGAATAGAAAATATAGTCAAGACATTGACATGGTTAGAAATAATGATTTTTATTTGAAATAATAATTTTGTCCTTCAAACTTTGCTTTCATCAAAGAATGCTCCCTTTGCAGCAATTACAGCATTGCAGACCTTTGGCATTCTAGCTGTTAATTTGTTGAGGTAATCTGAAGAAATTTCACCCCACGCTTCCTGAAGCACCTCCCACAAGTAGATTGGCTTGATGGGCACTTCTTGCGTACCATACGGTCAAGCTGCTCCCACAACAGCTCAATGGGGTTGAGATCTGGTGACTCCGCTGGCCACTCCATTACAGACAGAATACTAGCTGCCTGCTTCTTTCCTAGTTCTTGCATAATTTGGAGGTGTGCTTTGGGTCATTGTCCTGTTGTAGGAGGAAATTGGCTCCAATCAAGCACTGTCCACAGGGTATGGCATGGCGTCGCAAAATTGAGTGATAGCCTTCCTTATTCAAAATCCCTTTTACCTTGTACAAATCTCCCACGTTACCAGCACCAAAGCAGCTCCAGACCATCACATTAACTCCACCATGCTTGACAGATGGCGTCAGGCACTCTTCCAGCATCTTTTCACTTGTTCTGCGTCTCACAAATGTGACACCAGACAATGAAAAGAGCTACCTGGGGGCAAATAAAATTTTCAGTTTTTTACATGTGCTTAAACTACAGATTGTAAGCTTTCAAATGATGCGTCATACATTGAAATCGGAAACAAATTGAAGACAACATTAGTATTTGAAAGTTGCTACACCTGAAATCACTAAGCAGAGAAAATGCCCTTCAAAGATTTTGTTCTTTCTCACACCTTGACACAGCCAGGTAATGGGCGGTAACAATGGCTGGTTAACCCCACCCCCAACCACTCCCCCTCTAGATTGACAGCTGTCAATATCTGTCAGTGTTAGTCACTGAGTCAGATAGCTATAGCTAACATTATTACCTAGCAAGGTATTACCTAAGCTAATTAGCCAGCTTATCATTATGGAGGCTTTATGGTTGTTGTAACTATTATTCTTTTAATGATACAAAAAAGTCTTGAATCATAATCATAATTTATTTTACAGTACACAATAATACAAATCTTTGGCTGTGGTTCTTCAACATTAGCTTTGCAGCAAGGTACATAATCACAACAATACCATCACAATAATCACAAGTAAATAAGTAAAGTAAGTAATGATAAGTAATACATTGATAAGTGATGGTAGTCACACTACAGCAGAATTAAAGTGCAATCAATAGTGTAACATGCTGTGCAAACACAAGTAAATAAGTAAAGTAAGTAATGATAAGTAATAAAGTGATAAGTGATGGTAGTCACACTACAGCAGAATTAAAGTGCAATCAATAGTGTAACATGCTGTGCAAACACAAGTAAATAAGTAATGATAAGTAATAAAGTGTAACATAAAGTGTATAAAGTGTAACATGTAAGTAATACAGTGTAGGGTAACAGTAACATGCTGTGCAAAGTTCAACAAGATGAAAATGAAAGTGTTCAGGTATTTCTCAAGTAGTCAGGTAGTGTGCAATTCCTGCATTCCCCCCGCGTGTTTCTCCTGCCGCTACAAACGTCTTGTTCCGAGGTGCCTTTTTCTGAGGTGCCTTGTTCTGAGGCGCTGTGGAGTCTGGTGGGCACGGGCATGTGGTGTCTTTTGCCTCATCAGAACAGAATTCTCTGATCTTGTCAAAGAGATACTTCTGTCTGTCCACATCAAGTCCGGGTGGGGCTTGTACAGGAAGATCACCTCTGGGGGGCTTGACATCAGTGCGTTTCAGTAGCTAACCCTCGACTGGTTCTGCGTCGTTGTATTCCCTGGCCATAACCCCGCCAGGTCTCCGAGCATTGTTAGAGCTAAAATTCAATAATGGCAGCCTGTTTTGTTTCAAGATGTATAAGAAAATATATTTAATATTCTTCTGCAGAAGGAGGAAGTTTACAGGTTCGTCAGACGCATCTGAACGATTCAAAGTTCCTTGTAAAGTCCAGATCATTCATTTCATCTCAGTATTTATGCACTCAGATACTCAAAGAAAAGAAATCCGCCCTCGGGTGAGGTCTAGACTAATCATGAGCAATGGGTGTGGACACCGCTGGACTGGCCATACAATCTTTCTGCCCGCTGGCAGATGGGCCGCGCTAGTTTTGGGCCGGTCGGGCCGCCTAACCCCGCCCCCCCCCCAAAAAAATAAAATAAAAAAAATAATAATAATAATAGCACGGCCGAGCCCAAACAAGCGCGGCCCAAAATAGGGCGGCATCAACTAGCGCTGAATCAAGCGGCGGCCCCCGTTTATACTAACACATGGGCTGGCCCAATCACACACCTGCTGTCCATCGGCCCCCTCCCCCACTCTGATCCCTCGGCCGACAACCCAAGTACAGTGTCATGTCCGTAGATAAGATAGTGAAAGGGGGTGCCCAGAAAATTAGGGAGAAAAAAAGGAAGAAGCTAGCAGAGGATGCCTCAAAATTTCAGAAACTGTTCTCTGCATCGACTGTGGGGGCTAGGCCTACTACAGCTGCGGCTGCCACGTGTGGATCTGTACATTGAGGAAGATGATGGGGGATGAAGGTTAAGGGGGAATCGGCCCCCACTTTCTCCTAGACACACAAAGGTGGAAAAGGAGCACAAAAGGCTACAACTGGTTCAGTCCGCTTCTAGAGTACTGGGTCTGGGGAACACAAAGGTCCAAAACTGTTCTAGATGGCTTAGTCTATCTAGATGTAGGTCAGAAGTGAAAGAGAGCAATCAGGTCATTGTAATCATTTAAATGTGTCTGTTGTCTAGCCAATGTCAAGCTTCAAGTAGAGAAACTGGTTTCATTGTGTGGTTACAACAGGAAATCAGTTTATATAGCTTTGCCCTAGATATCCAAAGTTTGAATCTTAAATGTAGAAAATGTCTTTTGACATATAATAATTTTCTCTCACAGCATCAAAGCTGCAACAGACAGAAGACAATACATTAAATTATTGCCCATAATAAATGAAATAATATTACCGCCATACCATGTTCATAAAATGAAATACATGACAATGAATTACCTGAAGTGCTGGTAACTCAGGCAATCGGGAGGTGGAGGGCAAGGCCAGGCACAGTACCACAGCATTAAGTTGTTCTGAACAGTATTTTTTTTAAAATTCAAACACAGTTAGCTAGCTGTACACGGTATCAACAACACAACTTATAAGAACAGCATAATGTGCTATGCGATTGTTTTAGAAAGTCTTACGCAATACCACACATAACTTACTAGCTAATGCAGTGGCGGGCGGTGCATTTCACACCTAGGCCTTCAGTGATGTCCGACACATTCCTACCTGAATTATTCTACCTCTTAATACCATCGTTATGACGCCATGGCTCTAGAAACTAGACAGAAACACAGTATAACCGGGCGTTGCATCACCTTAACATAGTCAGACAAGTACAACAGAGTTATATTAATATTTCCGAAGCATTTTTAATCAATAAATCCGCATTTACAATGAAGAGTGTTAAACTAACATCTTTAAGATCGCTACATTACCCACGTCTGTCGTCTCGTCCACCATAATAGCGACAAAGGGTGCCTTTTTAATCTCCATTTTGATCTCTTCTCCCACTTCAGCAATAGCAAAAATCAGGTCGTTTTGTATTTTGCCTGACGTCCCAGTAAACACTTTGTTTGTGGACAGGTGGTAATGTAAATCTGGGTTGTTTTCAGCCAGAAAAGAAAGAAGCTCAACGTAGTTTCCTGTTTGTGGACTCTGCGCTTTTATCGTGTCCCCTAAATGAAAGTTATTGTTTACCCAAAAACAGGACACAATCGATCAGTATTATCGATCAGTCAACGAAAGCTTTCGTTGTGGCGCTCCGTTTCCCTGGCACTTTCAAAAGTTTCACATCTACCGGCATAGTTACGCATCTCAATAGTGAATATCAATAGTGCGTATCAATAGTGCGTATCAATAGTGCGTATCCAATCAAAAGACGTGCTGGGTGCTGACATCATTGAGCCTTACAGCAGGCGCCGTTGTTGCTTTTGCTCGCATCTACGTAGGTTTACTAGGAACGCCACAGGTTTTCTCGTTCCAACGTTAAGTTACAGGTCGTATCCGCGGCACCGTTTAGCGTGCAGGCTGGGCAGATTTTGGAGCCCCCTAGCAACACATTTTGATTGGATAAAAGCTCTAACATAAAGGCCAGCCCTCCAAATCTCAATCGGAGACTGGAAGCAGCGCAACCAAGAGGAAAGCTATGAAATGAAGAGAATAGACTATGGGGAATCATTAATACATATTTGTGGAAAAAATATATTAAAATAAAATGTATATTCTGATGATGTTTAGGCCAGCAGAGAAGGCCTTGCTGGCCCTGACGGCACACCACTGAGCTAATGCTAGCTAGCTAACACGGCTAGCCCAACCCAAGTAACAAAAGAAAAACAGTTAACTAACTGTACACAGTAGCAACAACACAACTTATAAGAACAGCATGTGCTATGCGATTGTTTTAGAAAGTCTTTAAAAAGGCAATACGACGACACAGAACACACTAGCTAATGCGGCTAACCCAACACAAACAAACAAAGGAGTGTAGGCTACTTACCCAAAAGCAGAAAGTGTTGTGGTATGTTGATCCCGTGAAATCCGTATGTTGTTCTAGTAAAGTTTCGTTTCTTTGGGGACTTTCTTTGTGCCTTCAGTCATTACTGAACAATTCATTGAGCTAAGCAGTGTTCATCGATGTACAAACTCGAAATACATTCTCAATGAAAACATTGAAAGACGCGCCCTTTGTATCCCTCCCCCTTGGCGAGCTTAACAGCCAATCACACCCAAGTAAAAGCATACATGTTATTTCAGCCCACCCCCTCAAGCGCATCGGAAAAAGCATGACAAACAAGCTAATTTTGTTGATAGATTATAATTATTTAATTAACGTAAAACTGTTCAGAAAAATAACGAGTGGGTACTTCAAAGCTTCAAGTTGAATGTTAGCTAAAAAACCGAAAATCGGACTTTTAGGTCAGAAATAGTTTGAAGACTGATTTGACGTATTTCTGTTTTGCGCCAGGTAACTCCAAATACGCTAAACTGACACAAATGTTCTTCTGTGTGATCCAAACACCTCAAACTTCGATTTGTCTGTCCATAACACTTTTTTCCAATCTTTCTCTGTCCAATGTCTGTGTTCTTTTGGCCATATTAATTTTTTCTATTTATTGGCCAGTCTCAGATATGGTTTTTTCTTTGCCACTCTGCCTAGAAGGCCAGCATCCCGGAGTCGCCTCTTCACTGTAGACGTTGACACTGGCGTTTTGCCGGTACCATTTAATGAAGCTGCCAGTTCAGGACCTGTGAGGCGTCTATTTCTCAAACTAGAGACTCTAATGTACTTGTCTTCTTGCTCAGTTGTGCACCGGGGCCTCCCACTTCTCTTTCTACTCTGGTTAGAGCCTGTTTGTGCTGTTCTCTGAAGGGAGTAGTACACGCCGTGGTAGGACATGTTCAGTTTCTTGGTAATTTCTCACATGGAATAGCCTTCATTTCTAAGAACAAGAATAGACTGTCGAGTTTCATTTGAAAGTTCTCTTTTTCTGGCCATTTTGAGAGTATAATCGAACCCACAAATCTGATGCTAGATACTCAACTAGCTCAAAGGAAGGCCATTTGTATAGCTTCTCTAACCAGCAAAACCGTTTTCAGCTGTGCTAATGTAGTATATTTTTACTTGAAACACACATGGTGTGGGCCTGTTCTACTGAAGATGGGGGTTTTATGACGACCCTATGCTCAGGACACTGACTGTCCTTATATGGTCATGTGAATCTGCCCTAGCCTGGCCAGGTGACATCATATTGGGCTCTCCCCTTTTCACATCTTGACCATCTCTACAGTGAAGGTGATAGGCCATTGTCTGATCACGTCTCTTCACAACACTGGCTCCCCGCTGGTGGAATGAGCTCCCCACGGCCGTCAGAACGGCTGAGTCACTACCCATCTTCCGTCGTAGACTGAAGACCCATCTCTTCAGGTTACATCTTAACTGCTCCTCCTGAGACATCTTCTGACCCTTAACACTACGTCTCCTAAAGACACCCGCTTTCCCCTCTACTGTGTCCCTAAGAACTTCTATTGCCCCCTTGTACTGTTTCTCAGTTTCTCCCGAAAAAAAAACAAAAAAAACAAAACAATTTTTTTTTTAGTAGGAGGCGATAGGGAGAAGGTTTTTTCTTCTATCAGTGGCCCCGGGCCCGAGCTAGATTACTCTTCCTGCAACGAATGGTGGATTGCTGATTCACATGCTTAGTATTCAAATGTATTGATTGTAAGTCGCTTTGGAATAAGGCGTCTGCTAAATGCCAAAAATGTAAATGTAAATGTCTGTGACTGTATTTGCATTCTATTGTGTATAAATAAGGGTGTGGGGCCCAAGGGGGGCGCTCTCTGATTCCAGCACCCCACCTCAGCTTGACCAAGCAGCTCCTCTCTGTCTCTCTCTCTCTCTCTCTCTCTCTCTCTCTCTCTCTCTCTCTCTCTCTCTCTCTCTCTCTCTCTCTCTCTCTCTCTCTCTCTCTCTCTCTCTCTCTCTGTCTCTCTCTCTCTCTCTCTCTCTGTTCCTGCTCTCTACTTCCTGCGACCCCCCAGCGGACCAGCCAGACCAGACGAACGTATGCTGTGTCTCTGCCTTGTTTGAATAAATAGTCTTAAACTGCTCAAGAACTATTCTTCATTTTAGTAGCCAACAGGTAACTTAATAGACTACACTAACCTAATTGCACAAGGGTTTTCAAGGGTTTTCTAATACTCCATTAGCTTTTTAACGCAATTAGCAAACACAATGTAGCATTAGAACACTGGAGTGACGGTTGCTGGAAATGGGCCTCTATACACCTATGTAGATATTCCATTAAAAACCAGATGTTTGCAGCTAGAATAGTCATTTTCCACATTAACAATGTATAGAGTGCTTTTCTTTCAAAAATAAGGACATTTCTAAGTGACCCCAAACTTTTGAACGGTAGTGTATGTTTATTTGAAAGTTGGTACCCCTCAAACCAAACACTGGAGAAACTCGCTCTGAATCAAAACACACACGTTTGAAATTTTTGGACAAGAGAAATCTGCAATTAACACTATAGCAGAACATTGAACATTCCGCCATTTGAGTGAATGGGGAGCATGGTTTTCAAACAACACATACATATTGTCTGTGTACCTTAAAAACTGTTGTCGTTGTCACAAGTTAGGAAATGGGTTTGAAATGGACATTACCAACTGCCACTATCCCAATGCTAATCTCACAACATTTCGTACACCCTCTCTTGTTGGGTTTTGAATTCCATTGCTACTGTTCAAGTAATAACTGTCATCTTTCCTGTTTGTTATCAGAGTAACTGTCATGTTTTATATGATTGCTCATAAACCTGCTCATACACATGAGTAACAACTGAGAGCTACTGACGCAGACATTAGGTACGTGACCAAAGTATAAATATAGCTTACTACTGTTAATTTTTGCTTTATGATATTGATTCACTTCAGGAATTGCTTAAGTGTCATGTAGCAGTGATTAAACCAACCTCAGTCATAGTAATCCTTGATGCCAGCTAGCTAACATAACTGGTTGGTTAAGCCAGCTGTCTGTCCTCCTGTCTGTCCTCCTGTCTGTCAGTCCTCCTGTCTGTCTGTCCTCCTGTCTGTCTGGCTGTCCTCCTGACCTATACAGAGTTTGTCCAATATGTGGCCAACAATGTCGACCATAACACCCTTATGCGCCTGACCATAACACCCTTATGCGCACGCTTGATGGGCTTGGCACATTCCATGGTATGGGGATGATTGCAGCCATAACCCCTGGAATTAGATCAAGGTGTAACAGGTACCACCTGCACCCAATTAGTTCATTGAAGGCGGGACTTAAGAGGGGAAATGGGGGCGGATATGGGCCTTTAAAAACCAGGAACACGCACTGTGGGCATATCCGTCTGAGAGTTAACTTGTCACGTCCGGAGCTCTCGAACACGTCCGGAGCTCTCTCGAAGTCTTGAAGGTGGTGTAGATCGGAGTGGTTGCCCAGTGGTGCTAGCGTACTAGGAAGGGAGATGTGAGGGTCTAGCCTGACCTACGTTGTGTCAGTACAGCGGGCTAGCCGATAGCTGCCGTGGACTCAGGATTGCTAGCTGCTGTTTTGCTCATAGTCAATGTTTAGCGTAATGAAAACAAACCATATTGTTTTTAGTTTTTTACTCAATGTATTTTTATTTTTATTTTAATTACAACCTTCCGATCACAAGTCCAACTCACTATCCACTAGACCAGTGGTTCCCAACCTTTTTTGTCTTGTGTACCCCTTGAGCTGTTTTGCCATGACAGAAGTACCCCCTCACTCATGCGTGTTGATTATTTCCAAAAATGTTCAATTAAACACTAACTTGCAAATATAACATTTATTATACAACAGTTAGTTCCGACCAAGTCATTTGATTGGACAAGAGGCATTCCATGAGTGCCGATATACAGTATAACAGCACTGGGACTTTTAACTATATGTATCTGTATCTGTCCACCGCACATGTGTTCTATTACAGTTTTTTCCAATTGCTAACACAATAAAATGACATGCATAGCACAATTATTTAAACTGACACACAGAGAGCAAAACCTCTTCTCGAGTCTCCAAAACTCTAAACACATTTTCTGCTTTACACACATTTTGCTATTCAAAATGGCACTTTTTAAATGCACTAAACACGGTTCTCTGCCTAAGACACAACAATCTGACATAAAGTCACATGTTTGCCATTTCAAAACACTGCCATTCAAAATTAGACTACATGAGCTAATTGGCCAATACATGTGCCACCTGGCCAAACACCTCAATGGTTAATTCATTCATCACACACACACACACACACACACACACACACACACACACACACACACTGCCTCGAGACAGCCAGCGAACGTCTGTGTGAAGCTGCTCATGCTCTGACCCGCTGCCATGACAAAGAGTTTGAAACAGTCTGTGGTTCATTGGCCGGGACTGAATGAAGTTAATCATCTTAACTGCGTCGCCCATAACTGCACTTAACTCGGGGCTCATCCTTTTGCTGGCGAGTGCCTCCCGGTGAATAATACAGTGTATCCACTTAATTTCGGGGTTCACCTTCATCACACGCCCAAGCAGCCCACGCACCTTACCCGTCATTGCTGCCGCTCCATCGATACAGATGTGACTGCAGCATTTCCACTCCAGATCGTTGTCTTTGAAGAAGCTGTCAATAATCAGAAATAGTTCCTCGCCAGTTGTCTTTCCTGGCAGCGTCTTGCAAAACAAGATATGCTCATTTATGTCCGACTCTTCTTTATAACGCACAAAAGCCAGCAGCTGAGCCTCCCCACTAACGTCGGTCATTTCATCTCATTGCAAAGCCAACTGACCTGCTTGCTTCATTTGATCCACCACTTGTCCGACAATACATATTATGTATGGACATATAATCAATCCGACGGAGACGGTATTGTTTGATAATGGTACCAACTTGAGCGCGTCAGTTGCTTTCTTGTCCAGCACAGTTTTAGCCAAAATCATAGCGGCAGGCAAAATCAGATCTTCGGCGATTGAATGCGTTTTTTTTGTTACTTAGACACCAGTAATGAAACAGCATAGGATGCCTCCAGTGCTTTGCTTGACACACTTGCCGCTTTCTTCAGTGTAGCCTGACTTGACTTGAACTCTGACAGTTTTCGCTTGAAAAAGTCGTCAGTTTTACCAACAGTTGCTAGGTGTTTGGTGCTCTGGTGTCGCTGTAAATGGGCTTTGATTGATTGATTGAAAACTTTATTAGAAGATTTGCAGAAGTAGGTACATGAAAGTACATATTACATACAAGGTCAACTAAAAGGATAAAAACCCAAGAAAGCCACTGGCTTATTTCAATTGGGGTCCTTGATTCTGGCTGGCTTCATTGAATTATTAGCCAGGACTTCGCCGCAGAAAAAGCACTGTGGCTGTGGTGGATCAGCCGATGTACATGTAAATCCCCACAAAACATATGTTTCCAGATAATAGCGGGGTCCTTTTTTCTTTTTTGCATCAGTTTTCTTGACCGTTACTGTAGCTGGTCGTTTTAACCATCTGTCCATCTTTGCGGTATACTGACAGGCCTAGCTGACTTGCGCGCGAAAATGATCGTGAACATGATTTAAATGTGACGTGACTACCACTTGTGTTACAGTCCTCACCTGTCGGGGAGGAACTTAAGTTGCATCGTACCATTTTAACAACAGGTTTATGAAACGACTATATTTAATTATTTTTTTGGAAAGGGAAATAAATTATAATTCTAAATCTTTCCACGTACCCCCTGCAATCCCCTCACGTACCCCTAGGGGTCCGCGTACCCCCGGTTGGGAACCACTGCACTAGACCACCACTACCCCACCTATGTTCCCCGCTTCCGAAAAAGGGTCCTATGTTCCCCGGGTCCTATGTTCCCCGCTTCCGAAAAAGGGTCCTATGTTCGCCGGGTACTATGTTCCCCGCTTCCGAAAAAGGGTCCTATGTTCCCCGAGTCCTATGTTCCCCGCTTCCGAAAAAGGGTCCTATGTTCCCCAGGTCCTATGTTCCCCGCTTCCTCCTGTGTGGAGGTCAGGCAGGCAGACCGTCTGATCCGCACCCAAGCGACCCCAGGTGTCGTTATGTGGTACTGCATGAGAGTTTGACGTGTCTATAGACATGGGTCTTAAGATGTCTTGGAAATATGAAGAACACAATGAATGTCATAGTATTGTCTCAGCATTTTATTATTTAAAAAACAACATACACAAATACATAATCATACTGTGGATTACTAATTGATAAAGACATTTACAGGAAATTGCAGGAACTATTATAAATAGGAACAACATTATTATATGAACAAAATGATTATATGTACAAAACCTTTTGTAGGTAGGACACTATTGGACCTCGGCCCAAATCTAGTACTGAACCTGACCCCCCATGCTAAACCATTTGGAAGTACAGTATACTAGGACTCCAATTCAGACACACTGGGGGGCTGTCACAAATCTACTAACTCTAATTATTTAAAATACAAATAAATAAATAAACAAGAATGTGTTGTGTAACAACTCCCCCAAGATTCCCCTCCACCACAGAGAGACTAAACTGTCCTTCTGAAAGAGACTACACTGACATCCTCCATCCCAGACAGACTACAATGACCACCATCACAGTGTGACATGGGAGAGTTACTCCATATGAGAGTGGAGAAACCTATTCTTCAGGTAGCATGTGTTCCTGATGTTGTGGACTACTCTTTTATCAACAATTTCACAGTATTGCCCATTGGTGGCAGTTGACTTCATACCTATCCCAACAAGTTGGCGTGGTTCCCAAAAACATTTATGATGTAGGAACAGGAGGGTGTCAGTGATGGCTGAGGGTGGGAAGAGAAGCTTTGCTCCCTCCTTGTACTCTTCACAGCCTGTCAGGGGATCTTCTCTGTGGAGTGGCAGGAACACGGTCCCTTCAAACAGGAGCTGTGGATTCTCTGAAAATAAAAGACAAGTATTAAGGTAGGCTATAGATTCCCATCAATATTTTTTATACAAGGTCTTTCAGTAAGACTATTTTACCTGACATGGTAGCCCATATGCCTGTGATTTTCACCGGTTGCCTGTGGTTCCTGTCTTCACCAAGTAGGGTTGGGTTGAGTTGGGTTGGGGTTGTCTCCACAAATGACCCAACTCTGATAGTCTTTATATCAAATCTGAGAATGAAATTCAGTATGCTAATTATAAAAGGGGTATGCTATTGATAATAGCATATCATTTAGATTGTTTTTAATTTATTATTTTACATAATTCATTTTTTAAAATATTATTTTCTTTAGATAAACAACTAAAATAAAAAAATCTAAATTAGATGCTATTGATACTGCATAGAAACACATTGATATAATATACTTGTATGTTTCAGGGGACAATGTTGCACTCTGATATTTAGTGTGTCTATGTGCTGCTTGCCCAGCAAGAGGGTTGTCAATATTTTGGATGACAGGCTTTTCCCTTTTCCAAACCTAGGAAATAAAACAGCATGCATATGATTCAAAGAATGCTCTCTTACAAGAAGTTAATACTGACTTATTTGATAATTAATTGTATTACTGTTGTGAAGGCCCACAGTTTAGTGCCAGTTTAGTTTCCCCAAACCAGCCCTATTTTTGCCCCTAGTATTTCCTTTGTTATTTTCTATACAATTATATACGTTTCGTGAAGTATATGTATTATTCTTGTAATGTTTTATGCATATGTTTGATGACGTAGTATCCGGGGTGTGTCTGTGACCCGGATGCTACGTTCGGTGGTGGTATATAAGAGACGGAAGGGCGGAGTCAGTCAGAGTGTGTGTAGAGAAGCCGAACGAGAGAGAACTAGAACGAGAGAAGCAACGAAGCCGATCTAAGATGGCGGATTCAGCAGCGAGCACACCGTGCAGCAACTGAAGACGCCAGGAGAAGCGATTCTTGAGTGAGCCACTGTAGCCTGTTAGTTGTGTTCCCGTTGGACCGTCTTGCCAGCAGCCGGCTGTTCACCGTGGGACCAAGCGGGACGCCAGCTGGACATTAATCGTCGTCTCCACGAGCAAACACAGACTCCAGCGGAGCTTCAACGCGGACCACTTCGTCGACGCACATGCCAGTCAACCAGGCCTCAACGCGCACCACGCCACTGGACTATAAGCCTGTTCAGGCCAGAGACTGTCAGTGAGTGATTGAGAGTGTGTGTGGCCGGCCGGGTGGGAATGTATATATGGGGATGTATACAACCGTCGTGTAATAAATGTGTTGTTCATCTGTAATACCGTGTGTTAGTTGTTTGTAGCTTCAATGCTAATGCTAGTTGTTTGTAGCGCTAATGCTAATGCTAGTTGTTTGTAGCGCTAATGCTAATGCTAGTTGTTTGAAGGCTAATGCTAATGCTAGTTCCCTTGCTAATGCTAACGACCTTAACTGCTAGTCTAACGGTTTGCTGTCGCCCCCTGCCTGTATCCTCTTATACTGCCTATTTAGCTCCCTTAGTTAGATAACCAGCCCTTTCCTAAAAGTATACAGTCCTTTTTCAGCTACTCCCTGGTTACAATTGGTCCTTCGAGCCGGATTGGTAGTGTAGTGATAGCATGGCTGAGCGCAGCCAACCAGACCAGACAGTTACCCCCCCTTCTCCGCCCCCTGAGCCAGAGCCACGACCACAGAGAGTCCCGCGGTTGCCTCCGAGGTTACAGGAGTATGAGCTTGAGCTTGAAAGCTCACTGAGTGGTAGCGAGGAGCGCACTCCACGGGATACAGTGGTCGGAGAGGCCGAGGTGTCCGCCGGCGAGCAGGTGGCTAGCACTGAGACAGCCCTCAAAGAGCACCAGCCTGAGGATGAGATGGCAGAACCGCAGGGTTTTGCCGTGGAAACGGAAGAACAGGAAGGAGAGGCCCGGTCCGACAGCGCCTGCGGGCGGAAGAGGGAGGGCCTCAGCCTTAACGATCTGCCTCCCAGTACGGCGCGCTCGAGACCTAGCTCCTGCCGCTCAGTGGCTTCCTACCGGTCCAGGGCTTCCGTGGGCAGTTCTGCCTCTGGGGCGGATAGCCTGCACTCCAGAGGGAGTGGTGCCGCGCTGTCCGAATATATGCGCCAACAGGCCGAGATGGCGTTAGAGCGGGAGCGCCAACAGGCCGAGACGGCGTTAGAGCGGGAACGACTCCAGTTCGAGCGTGAACGCCTCCAGCGCCAGGAGGCGCTAGAACGCGAACGCCTCCAGATGAACGGAGCGGAACGCGCGGCGGAGAGACAGCGCCAGGAGGCGCTAGAACGTGAATGCCTCCAGCGCCAGGAGGCGCTAGAACGGGAACGCTTCCAGATGGAGCGCGACCGCCTCCAGACGGAGAGGCAGATGAACGGAGCGGAACGTGCGGCGGAGAGACAGCGCCAGGAGGCGTTAGAGAGGGAACGCATCCAGTACGAGCGCGAGCGCCTCCAGATGGAGGGGGCGGAACGCGCGGCGGAGAGGCAGATGGCGAGAGAGCAACTGCACGCAGAGAAGATGGAGGAAATGATGCAGACCATGCGCGACGTGTGCATCAGCAGAACTCCGTCGGCCTGTAGCTCCAGAGTATCATCCGCACGGCCCTCTCGAGTGCCATCTCCTGAACCCCCCGCCGATGGCTCCATGACCCCCGCCAGGACTGTCCAACTACAGGCCCAGCTGACCACCTGGAAGGAAGAGGACCAGGGACCCGACCGCTACGCGGCCCAGAGGGAGCCAGCGTCGCTGCCCGGGGGGGGAGTCATCCCCCAAGAGCGTAGCACACCCCTAGGTCCTCCAGTGCACCAAAATGCATGCAGGCCGGACACCCAGACCGTCACTCCAGCACCGATGATCCACTACAGGATGTTCCCCCAGGTGGAGGGACCCAAGTTCCCCTTCTTCAAGGACGAGGACAGGAGCCAGTATGTGGTGCTACGCATCTGCCTAGACACGCTCTTGGACAACTCCTGCTCCGAGTCCTACAAATATGCGATTCTCCTTCAGCATGTGAGGAACCCCAGAGCCCACAACATGGTACTGGCCCATGCCTCCGCACCGACACCTTACACCAGAGCGCTCGCTGACTTGGATGCCCGCTACGGTCGTCCCTGGAACCACGCCCTTGCTGAACTGCAAGCCCTCGAACAGCAGGCCCCCATCAAGGATGACCGGGCGCTGGATGACTTCGCGCTCCGCGTGCACACCTTGGTTGGGATGCTGAAGACGCAGGGCCCAGCTGGCGCCAGCGAGATCAACAGCACCTCCAACGTAGAGCGGCTGCTCCGCAAGATCCCACGCTTCCGGCAGGAGAGGTTCCGGCGACAGCAGCGCGTTCGTAACCCCGAGAAGTTGGGTCTGAGCATGGCTGCCTTCGCGGAGTTCCTACTGGAGGAAGTGCATGACACCAACGTAGACGCCATGGGTTACGCTGAGCCGAAGAAGGAGAGGGAGAAGGGAGACCGCTGGGACGGGCCGAGCTCGAACAGAGGACGCCCAGTAGGAGTGCTGCACACGGAGGAGGAGCCTCGGAGAGAGAGGACCACCCGACCTGAGGGAAAGGATTCCTCTCAACCCCCTCCAAAGGGACGGAGAGGTCCACCGCCATGTCCGTACTGCACCAGCGAGCACTGGCTCAATGAGTGCAGTGACTTCAACAACCTGAGTACCGAGGCCAAGCAGAGGTGGCTCGAGAAGAACCAGAGGTGCTGGAACTGTGGGCGCGACCATCTGGCGAAGAACTGCACCTTGAGGAGGAAGTGCAACCGCTGTGAGGAGGTCCACCTCCACATCCTACACGAGGTCTCCCTCGCCAGGTCCACGGAGGGCAACAGAAGCCCTAGGTCCGGTCGCGCACCGGAAGAGGAAACCCCTGTCTACTACCTAGACTCGCCACGGAGCAGCGGCTCCAAGGTCCTACTGAAGGTGGTGAAGGTCCGACTGCACCACAACAACGCTGTGTACGACACGTACGCCGTTCTAGACGACGGGTCGGAACGGACCATCCTTCTCCAGGGGGCAGCGCGCCAGTTGGGGCTCCAAGGGACTGCGGAGAAGCTGACTCTGCGCACGATACGTCGCGACCTTAAAGAGGTCACCGGGGCGAGAATCAACTTCTCTATCTCCCCGGCGGGGCGGCCGTCGGATAGACATCGGCTTCAGAATGTCTTCACCGCCGACCAGCTAGCGCTCTCCCGCTACGACTACCCCCTGGAGAGGTTACGCGCAAGATATCCCCACCTACGGGGAGTAGACCTACATCCGATAGAAGGAGCGGAGCCAACCCTTCTCATCGGCTCGGACAACGCTGAACTGATCGTGTCGCTCCGTCCTCCGCTGAGAGGACCACGAGGCTGCCCGATGGCTGTTAAGACTGCGCTTGGGTGGGCCCTCCAAGGCGCTACCGAGTGGAGAGAGAGGGACGGGAGAGCTACGTCATCCCTCCATGTCCGAACCGAAGAAGCAAACCAACCAACCGGACCGCCTGGAGTGGAATCTATTGCTGCCAGTGCACCTGGAACAGTTAGTACCACAAATGGTTCACCACAGGATGACCAACCGAGGAAGAAGTCTCTGTGGACAGAGCATAAGTCTCTGGATGGGAAGCCTTACTACTACAACTCCCAGACTAAGGAGTCCCGGTGGTGGCGCTACCGTGCCATGGCGGCAACAGCTGTTGCCGAGGAACACCTGCAGGTGGCCATGCACCCTCACGTGGCCGAGGTCAGCATTGACGCACCCGTCAACTCCGTCGAGTACACGTCAGCCATGAAAGTCTCAGCCAGTATTGTAGACGCCTCCAAGGAGGAAAGGCCGAAGTTGGCGAAGAAGAGAGTAAAGTGGAACCCAGAAGAGGAGGCCAAGCAGGCCTTCAAAGAGCTTCTGGAGGAGGATGGTGGTTCATCCGACGCGTCATGGGAGCAAACCATGAGAATGATCATCAACGACCCACGCTACAGCGCCCTGCCCAAGCTGAGTGAGAAGAAGCAAGTGTTTAAGGCCTACCAGGCTAAGAAGGAGAAGGAACAAGCCAAGCAGCTCAGGAAGAGGAACTGTGAGGCGCTGACGAGCATTCTGGACAACATGGCCAACGTCACCCACTGCACCACCTGGTCCGAGGCCCAGCAGTACCTGCTGGACGACCCCTTCTTCGTTGCGTACGAGGCGCTGGAGACCATGAACCAGGAAGACGCTCTGCTCTGCTTCGAGGAGCACATCCGCGCCCTGGAGAAGGAGGAGAAGCAGAAGATTCTGCTGAGGGAGAGAGACAAGATGTCCGAAGGTGCCGTGGTACTGGTGAGGGACCAGTCCCTTCCGCGCGCCGCCTGGCAGACAGGCAGAGTGGTCGACACTATCACCTCATACCTCGCGCTGCTGGGGCAGCCTAGCTAGTGTGCCTTCTTTAGTTAACTGAAACCGAGGGTTTCATGGGGCGGCTGTTGTGAAGGCCCACAGTTTAGTGCCAGTTTAGTTTCCCCAAACCAGCCCTATTTTTGCCCCTAGTATTTCCTTTGTTATTTTCTATACAATTATATACGTTTCGTGAAGTATATGTATTATTCTTGTAATGTTTTATGCATATGTTTGATGACGTAGTATCCGGGGTGTGTCTGTGACCCGGATGCTACGTTCGGTGGTGGTATATAAGAGACGGAAGGGCGGAGTCAGTCAGAGTGTGTGTAGAGAAGCCGAACGAGAGAGAACTAGAACGAGAGAAGCAACGAAGCCGATCTAAGATGGCGGATTCAGCAGCGAGCACACCGTGCAGCAACTGAAGACGCCAGGAGAAGCGATTCTTGAGTGAGCCACTGTAGCCTGTTAGTTGTGTTCCCGTTGGACCGTCTTGCCAGCAGCCGGCTGTTCACCGTGGGACCAAGCGGGACGCCAGCTGGACATTAATCGTCGTCTCCACGAGCAAACACAGACTCCAGCGGAGCTTCAACGCGGACCACTTCGTCGACGCACATGCCAGTCAACCAGGCCTCAACGCGCACCACGCCACTGGACTATAAGCCTGTTCAGGCCAGAGACTGTCAGTGAGTGATTGAGAGTGTGTGTGGCCGGCCGGGTGGGAATGTATATATGGGGATGTATACAACCGTCGTGTAATAAATGTGTTGTTCATCTGTAATACCGTGTGTTAGTTGTTTGTAGCTTCAATGCTAATGCTAGTTGTTTGTAGCGCTAATGCTAATGCTAGTTGTTTGTAGCGCTAATGCTAATGCTAGTTGTTTGAAGGCTAATGCTAATGCTAGTTCCCTTGCTAATGCTAACGACCTTAACTGCTAGTCTAACGGTTTGCTGTCGCCCCCTGCCTGTATCCTCTTATACTGCCTATTTAGCTCCCTTAGTTAGATAACCAGCCCTTTCCTAAAAGTATACAGTCCTTTTTCAGCTACTCCCTGGTTACAATTACATATTGTATTGAAATAATTAATACATTTATGATCAACCCCACCCTACCATACCTTTGGTCCGAGGAAGACCTGTTCCTGTGTCAGGATTCTATTCTCCATCCTCTCCATTAGATCAGGTTGCCGCATATTTTTTGACACCTGTAGTTTTGACAGCTCTGGCAACACCTCGTTTCCATGCTGCCTTAAGCCTGTTTTGGAACAAGTTATATTTTGGTACCAACATTCTAGATATCTTTGGTATAACTGACATGCAGGAAATAATACTGTACATGATAAATACAGATAATACAGTTACTTAAGTAAATAAACACATTTTGAAGTAGATGTTCCTACCAAGCCCTCGTCTTTGCCGAAGATCAGTGGCCGACACTAATGCGACTAATTTAGATTTTTTATTTTAGTTGTTTATCTAAAGAAAATAATATTTAAAAAAATGAATTATGTAAAATAATAAATGATATGCTATTATCAATAGCATACCCCTTTTATAATTAGCATACTGAATTTCATTCTCAGATTTGATATAAAGACTATCAGAGTTGGGTCATTTGTGGAGACAACCCCAACCCAACTCAACCCAACCCTACTTGGTGAAGACAGGAACCACAGGCAACCGGTGAAAATCACAGGCATATGGGCTACCATGTCAGGTAAAATAGTCTTACTGAAAGACCTTGTATAAAAAATATTGATGGGAATCTATAGCCTACCTTAATACTTGTCTTTTATTTTCAGAGAATCCACAGCTCCTGTTTGAAGGGACCGTGTTCCTGCCACTCCACAGAGAAGATCCCCTGACAGGCTGTGAAGAGTACAAGGAGGGAGCAAAGCTTCTCTTCCCACCCTCAGCCATCACTGACACCCTCCTGTTCCTACATCATAAATGTTTTTGGGAACCACGCCAACTTGTTGGGATAGGTATGAAGTCAACTGCCACCAATGGGCAATACTGTGAAATTGTTGATAAAAGAGTAGTCCACAACATCAGGAACACATGCTACCTGAAGAATAGGTTTCTCCACTCTCATATGGAGTAACTCTCCCATGTCACACTGTGATGGTGGTCATTGTAGTCTGTCTGGGATGGAGGATGTCAGTGTAGTCTCTTTCAGAAGGACAGTTTAGTCTCTCTGTGGTGGAGGGGAATCTTGGGGGAGTTGTTACACAACACATTCTTGTTTATTTATTTATTTGTATTTTAAATAATTAGAGTTAGTAGATTTGTGACAGCCCCCCAGTGTGTCTGAATTGGAGTCCTAGTATACTGTACTTCCAAATGGTTTAGCACGGGGGGTCAGGTTCAGTACTAGATTTGGGCCGAGGTCCAATAGTGTCCTACCTACAAAAGGTTTTGTACATATAATAATTTTGTTCATATAATAATGTTGTTCCTATTTATAATAGTTCCTGCAATTTCCTGTAAATGTCTTTATCAATTAGTAATCCACAGTATGATTATGTATTTGTGTATGTTGTTTTTTAAATAATAAAATGCTGAGACAATACTATGACATTCATTGTGTTCTTCATATTTCCAAGACATCTTAAGACCCATGTCTATAGACACGTCAAACTCTCATGCAGTACCACATAACGACACCTGGGGTGGCTTGGGTGCGGATCAGACGGTCTGCCTGCCTGACCTCCACACAGGAGGAAGCGGGGAACATAGGACCCGGGGAACATAGGACCCTTTTTCGGAAGCGGGGAACATAGGACTCGGGGAACATAGGACCCTTTTTCGGAAGCGGGGAACATAGTACCCGGCGAACATAGGACCCTTTTTCGGAAGCGGGGAACATAGGACCCGGGGAACATAGGACCCTTTTTCGGAAGCGGGGAACATAGGTGGGGTAGTGGTGGTCTAGTGGATAGTGAATTGGACTTGTGATCGGAAGGTTGTGATTTCAAATCCCGCCTGAAACCACACCACTACTAGTGTGCCCTTGGGTAAGGCACTTAGCCCTCAGTTACTCCAGGGGGAATGTCCCTGTAATTCGTAATTGTAAGTCGCTTTGGATAAAAGCGTCTGCTAAATGGCAAAATTATTTAAATTAATTATTACATAGGACCCTTTTTCGGAAGCGGGGAACATAGAACCCTTTTTCGGAAGCGGAGCTAAGAAATCGGGGAACATAGGACCCGGGCAGGGCCGGACTTATGCATGGGCTACAAGGGGCCCCAAAATAAATCCAAATGTATGAATAAATATTTGCTCTTTAATTTTGAATTCATAAATTACGTTCAAATTGGAAAAAATTGTTTTGTCGCAGCGCAGGGCACGGAAATACAGCCCCCCCCCCCTCCCCCGCGGGCATGGAAATACAGCCCCTATCACTATTCCTACTGGACGCTCTGATGAATGACGTGTTTTAATTTGTTTAATTATACTGTATATTTAGGCCAATGGAGAGGTTTACATCGACGCGTCACGCGCAGGGCAGGGGCATCATCTTTGGTGGAGCGATTGTCAATGTCATGATCATGGCGGACAGGAGGAATTACGAGAGTGGAGCGCAAAAAAGAAAAATGAAAAATGAAAAAGTGGAACGCGAAAGGGAGACACTGAGAAAAACTCCAAAACTTACTGGGTTTTTCAAACCAGTCGTAGATGCTTCATGAGTTCAGACACTCGCGCCCAGACACATACTGTAGCTGTCCAATACACACCTCACTTACATTTCGTCTCAGGCACCCACACACTCCCCCCACGTAGGCCCTGTTAGTGTAGGTTTGTTATTTTGTCTGTCTTTATTAAATAAAAAAAATATTATTGTCACCCTTGTCTCTGTGTCCGTCTGTTCTGGGGTTCTGCCACATTTGACCGCTTGGTTCAGGCCTAACACTTGCTTTTTCTTCATGTGCTTTATGCCAATAACATACTCCATTGGGATACGTGTGTTTCTGGTCATAGGTTCTGGTTGGTGTAGTTGTAGCTTATCATTTTTAGTGTAGGTAGGGGCCCGAACAATGACTCAAGCCCAGGGGCCCCCACCCCCCTAAGTCCAGCCCTGGACCCGGGGAACATAGGACCCGGGGAACATAGGGATGACCCCCTAACAAGCTAACACTTGTTTGGCTAGCTGGTACACACACACACACACTAAAATGGTGCATGAAACATACTGTACAGTATGTTGCATGTTTAGTAGGTCTGCAACAAATGTATTTATTCATTATGTTTTATCTTTGACAACGTATTTCTTCCTCCCACCATCTCATTAGTTTTGTAGAGGGGTGGCATAATTGTGGTGAGCAGTTTCAGTGGTCTGATAACTGATGCTAACAACGGCTCTATCTACCTTACTCACAAAACAACAAATGACTGTTTGGCTATCCTAAGTAAACAACACAAAATAGTATACAACACATGTAACTCACTAAAACTTACCCAAGAACACAGCAGAAGGTCTGTCTGACGACTGTCCCATGAAAGTGAAGTGGAGATCAATGTCTGAAATTCCGTTGTCATCTGTCATCGTCAGATTCGGAGTTCGGAGTTCCCGTTCGGAGGTCCCGTTATGTATAGTCCAATATTAAGGAGTTCATTAATTGCCCACTGTCGATATTTCTGCCTGCTTATGAAATTCTGTTGATAGCATTAGCGAGAGCTTGAGCCTACTATTGTTCGTTTACCGGAGTTTTATTAACATAGCACGTGAACCAACGACATACAACACAACAGAGGAAACCGGAAGTACTACTTCACTGTTTACAACACAGGTGGTATACGACATAGCGCCATCCATGGTAAAAGTACTGTATTACAACACTCCCACTTAATTTTACAATGGCATTAAGTCCCCATAAATAATATTACAGAGCCGTGCTCTCCTTCACAAAAATGTCAAGAAAAAATATCTTTAAACAACAACAACAAAACTTTACATTGCTTTTACTGGAACTCTTTTTCACATGTTTTTCAAACTTGCTTCCTTTATACATTGCTTTAACTGGAACTCTTTTTCACATGTTTTCAAACTTGCTTTGACTAGGCAGCGTTCGGCGTTCACCTGTCAAGCACAAACAACCACTCTACCTAAACAAAGAAAAGTCCAATCTCTCTCCTAAGATACTCAAACTTCTGTTTCGTCAGTGGCTTGGTAAAGATGTCCGCTTTCATGTCATTTGTTGGACAATATTGCAGTTCTATTTGTCCATTCTGCACACATTCACGGATGTAGTGGTAGCGAATGTCTATGTGTTTAGTCCTGGAGTGGTTCACGGGATTCTTCGCGATTGCGATGGCTCCTTGGTTGTCTTCCAGGATCACTGTGGACGTAGCCTCCACTCCGAGATCACTCAGTAATCGTCTCAGCCAGACACTTTCTTGAGCCGCTTGACTGAGTGCGATGTACTCAGCTTCTGCTGTTGACAGTGCAACGGTTGCCTGTTTCTTGCTGAGCCAGCTCACTGCTCCTCCACCCAGTAGAAATATGTTGCCTGTTGTTGAGCGGCGGTCATCCTGATCACCAGCCCAGTCAGCATCTGCGAATCCGATCAAAGCTCCAGAGTCTGACTGCTCATACTTGAGAGCAAGGTTCACTGTCCCTTTCAAGTATCGAAGTATCCTCTTCACAGCAGTCAGATGTGCAGCATCGGGATTTGCATTGAACTTTGACACAGCACTCACTGCTTGAGCTATGTCTGGTCGTGTGGCCATTGCAGCATACAGCAGACTTCCTACCATTGACTGATAGGTATGTTGGTGCACTGGCTTACTGACACCATCACTTTTCCTCAATTTGACATTGACATCGGCAGGAGTTGCTACAGGATTTGCATTATCCATTCCATATTTCTGAAGTATGGCTTCAATGTAATGCTTCTGATGAAGGACAACACACTTCTTTTCTTTGTCTTGGATCACAGAGATGCCCAGGATATAGGACAGCTCACCCATGTCTTTCATCTTGTAGCGCTCCTTGAGAGCAATTTTCAGCTCGTTCATGCTCTCAGTCGACTCTGTTATCAGAATGAGATCATCCACGTAAACTGCGAGTATCTCAAGTTCTTGCCTTGATCTCACAAACACACAGGGGTCTGATGTGCTCTGTTTGAATCCAATTTCCATCATGAACCCTGTGAAAGCCTTGCTCCAGCAGCGAGGAGACTGCTTCAGTCCATAGATAGATTTCTTCAGTTTGCACACCAGGTGTTCTTGCCCTGGTTTGATGTAGCCCTCTGGTTGCTCCATGTAGATTTCTTCTTCCAGGTGTCCATTAAGGAATGCAGTTACGACATCCATCTGGTGCACATGTAGATTGTTTTGAATAGCAAAGGACAGTAATGTACGAATGGAGGTGAATCGTACCACTGGTGAAAACGTTTCGTCATAGTCAGCACCATACAGCTGTGAGTAGCCCTTGGCGACGAGTCTGCATTTGTATCTCTCCACTCGTCCATCACTATGACGCTTGACTTTGAACACCCATCTTGATCCTACTGCCTTTCTCTCTCTTGGTAAATCCACTAAGTCCCATGTCTCATTTTCCAGCAGCGACTCATATTCCAAATCAGCCGCCTGCTGCCATTCCTTTGCATTAGGACTCACCATTGCTTCTTTCAGTGTGATTGGCTCTGTCACACGACACATATTGGCATGATGATCAACAGTCACTGTATCAGCAAACTCATCATATCCATATCTCCTTGGAGCATTTCTGATTCTGCCGCTTGTTCTGACAGTGCTATCGACAATGACCTCATCATCTTGTGTTTCAATGGTTGTCTCGTTCTCTGAGCAGGGTACTTTTGCTTCCTGTTTCCAGTTTAAGTTTGATTCATCAAAGATGACATCACGACGGATTAGAATCCTCCTTTTCTCTTCATCATACAGGCGATAGCCCTTGGCATTGTTTGCATATCCCACGAAACGAAGCTTCACAGCCTTTTTGTCCAGCTTCCTTCTCTCTTCATCTGGGATATGTGCATAAGCAACACAGCCAAACACCTTCATGTGGCTCATGTCAGGTTTCTTTCCACACCATCTCTTGTAGGGTGTCTCTTGCTTCAGGACAGACGTAGGCAGCCTGTTCTGTATGTAAGCTGCGGTGGCTACAGCCTCTGCCCAGTACATCTTTGGCAACTTAGCATGTGACAGCATGCTTCTAGCTGCTTCAACTAATGTCATATTCTTCCTTTCTGCAACACCATTTTGCTGTGGTGAGTGAGGTACAGTCATTTCATGGTGGATGCCTTGAGTCTTCAAATATTCTTGAAACTCCTTTGATGTGTACTCACCACCATTGTCTGTTCTCAGTCTTGTGACGCTCTGTCCACACTCATTTGAGAATGTTTTCTCAAATTCCTTGAATTTGTTTAAGACCTCATTCTTCTGTTTCAGAAAGTATACCTTGCAGCATCTTGAATAATCATCAATGAAAGTCACAAAATATTTTGCTCCACTTAGAGATTCAGTCTGCATGGGACCACAGACGTCACTATGAATCAGCTGCATCTTGCGTTTGGACCGGATTCCTCCAATCGACTTGTATGGCTTTTTAGCCAGCTTGCCTTCCACACATCCTTCACAGAAGGGAACCTCTTTCTCTGCAGAGAAGTCCACTCCGTTCACCAGATCTTTTAGTTCCTTCAGCTTGGTGGTGTGACCAAGGCGCTGGTGCCACAGGCTGGCTGCTACTGACGCACTATGACAGACAGATGAACTTCCTTCAACATCCAGCTGATATAGCCCGTCAACTCTTTGTGTTCCCATTCCTCGAAGAGTACCATCTTTTCCACGTATGTAACAGCGAGACTTCCTGAACTGTACTGTATTTCCCTTTTTGGTAGCTGCTCCCACTGAGAATAGATTCCCAGATAGCTTCGGAACATACAGCACGTCGTACATTGTGACATTCTTTACTTTACTTAACTTGAAAGTCATTTTCATGTTGACATTTCCAATTCCCAGGGCGTCCACTACCCTGCCGTCACCAAGTTTCACAGACTGTGCTTTTGAGAATTGCTGGTAGTCTTGAAGCACTTCTTTATCACATGTCATGTGCTTTGATGCTCCAGAATCAATTAACCATTCCACCTGTTGTGGTCTGTCGGTCAGGTTTGTCTCTCTGGCTACAAAGGCACTTTCAGATGAATCCTCATCATAGTCACACATCATGCTTTTGGCCTTGTGGGTTTTCTTAAAAGTTTTACTTTTTAAGCTTGGACAGTCATGCTTAATATGGCCTTCTTTCCCACATTTGTAACATCTCCACGTGCTTGGCCTTTCTGCTCCCACTAACTTGGAGTTATCCTGCACATTTCCCCGACATTGTGATGACATGGCTGATGCACCACCTGATGTACCACTGGAGTTAACATTTGCATTCACTCGCTTTTGCTCTTCATTTATTAATGCTTGCTGAACAAACTGCAGTGTCAGATTGTCAATCTTTGTTTCTAGTGCAGTGACAATTGTAGCATAACTTGGTGGCAAGCTACCCAAAAGTGTTACAATTTTGTCTTCTTCTTCAATCACAGCTCCTATTGCTGATAGCTGATCAGTCAACTCCTTCATTTGTTTTAAATGCTCAGTTAAGCAAGTGTTCCAACTGAAACTTCCATGTTGCCCAGTTCTCTGGTCCGCTCAGCCTCTCAATAAACAGCTTATCTTCCATTGTGTAATCCCACAACACTGTTTATATCACACACATCTCCGTGTAAAAAACAGCTTTTAGCGTCGACCTGGGCCCATAACCTATTGTTCGTTTACCGGAGTTTTATTAACATAGCACGTGAACCAACGACATACAACACAACAGAGGAAACCGGAAGTACTACTTCACTGTTTACAACACAGGTGGTATACGACATAGCGCCATCCATGGTAAAAGTACTGTATTACAACACCTACATCTTGTAAACTTGTCAACAAACGCAGGTGGCTCCTTAACATACAGCTGGGGTGGGCGTGGCTACACACACTGTCACACTAATACCCCCCACCCGACTTTGCTAACATGTAGGTATTTAGTGAATGTAAAACTGTTGGATATGATATCGAGTGGGTTCTTCATCGCTTCGTTTGTCGTCCTATGCCCAAAACCGGAAAACACGTTTTTTCACAACAAGACTTGTTTGGCTCGATTGCGAGGTTTCACAATGGCCGAGATGGGGACCTATTAATCAAAACCTGTCACATATGATAATCCTGCCCTTGCTAATCTGCTAGCACCAGATCATGTCCATAATATGAAGTTCAATGGTGAAGATGGCATATGGGTGCTTTTGTAGGGCCTCAAATCCCACCGTAGAATCCCATCTAACCCAAATAGACAGCATTACAGCATTCTTAGGAGCATTAAAAGGCTAAACCTTGTCCCTCTCAAGGATTAGAGCAATATGTAGTGAGAATCAGATTGTATAATCAGTCATGATAATCAAGCTATACACAATGTCACCGGCTGGTGCTGGCAGATTGGTCCAATGATTTAGATTGATGGAGATTTGAGATATTTATGCCAAATGGCCGGTGGTTGAGATAGCGGGCTTCAGCACAGCTGCACTTGGGTCCTTGATTAAACACAGTTCTAACAGTGTCCATGATTAAACACAGTTCTAACAGTGTCCTTGATTAACACTAGAACAGCCGTGAGGTGTTAAACAGCACCAGTGAGTACAAAAAAAATTCTACTTTGCACTCGATCACATTTCAGGACCCTCCTTTCATGACTTTTCCTAGATATGTGCGTTCTACCACCCAGCATTTTTACATTTTAAAAATCGAGTTAGTATAAAGCGTTTTAGCAGTATTTCTGTGTGTGTCTGTGTACTTGTGGCTGCCATCTATTTCTCCAAGCCTGCAATTCTCTTTTATATCAGCAGAGGTAGCAAGGGGGCACACACTGTGCTCAAATTCAGGCTTCAGTGCTGAATGAGACACAGTGCATAAGACTGATATTTGTGTTTATATATAGGCTACAATAACAATCAAAATAAGATATGTATATGTGCAGACAGTTATGAAAATGATAAACTGTACAGTATGTCTCCCAATCAATGTTCGTTCAGACAATACAACCAAAGGCGTAAAAATACTGATGTTCTCATAATGTAATTATATATATAGCTAAATTAGACTGTAGACTGCTATGGAGGTATATTGAAACCAATATATAGATTATATATATAGATTATATATACAACCTGATTGGATTAAATAAGATTCTGTTGTGATTGTGTTGACATTGTTGTGATTGCAAAATAAATCTTGGTTATGTAATGTGTAAAGAACATGATGACACGAATGCCTATTATGATGATATGCAAAAGGGACAATCTGTCTATGAATCTTGGTTCAATCAAGGTTGTACATAGATATACGCAGATTCATATTTGGATAGTTGATTTTGGCACCATTGTATAGTAGCCAATTGCAGAGAGTATACATTATTTTGTTTGTTTACTGCACATTATAAATGAAATGATGTGTATTAATTATTTTTGTTGGTTTGAATCCTCACTGTGTTCATGTGTCTGCTGATGTTAGGGCCGGCGTGAAGTTCACGACAAATAAACAGACTGTGTGAAGCTCATAACTATGATAACACAATATTGCAATATTTATTACTATTCTTTTTTAATAATGATAATCAACTTTCATTCATTAGTAAAGCTCCCGCAGTCTCAATCAATCTCCTCTCCATATATAGCATTTAATCTGTTCCATAGTTCGTTCTCAGCTGACTCAAGCTTCATCAGATTGCTCTAATAATTTCCCCACTTCTCTGCTTATAGGAACTTTATGCATTTTAGAGAAACATGCAGAGCATGTATTTGACAAAGAAACGTGTAGGCTAAGAACTAGTTTCTAAAGTGAGTTACAATCACTTGATGGTTGATACACGGGGGAGGGTAATCTTATTGATCGTTTCCCATTAGCAAACAATAGCTGCCAATTCATGAGCGAGCCAAGCGGGTTTCAAAGCTGCCAAGCGGGTTTCAAAGCTGCCAAGCAGGTTTCAACGCTTACAAGCTTACAGCAGTCGATTGTCTGCTGATGTTACGGGCACGGCCGGCGTGAAGTTCACGACAAATAAACAGACGTTATCACTGTGAAGCTCATAACTATGATAACACAATATTGCAATATTTATTACTATTATTTTTGTATAATAATAATCAACCATCATTCGTTAGTAATGAAAACTCCCGCAGTTCCGATCAATCTCCTCTCCACTTTACACATTACATAACCAAGATCTCTTTTGACATCACAACAATGTCAACACAATCACAACAGAATCTTATTTTATCCAACCAGGTTTTATATTTTGATTATGACATCATGTCTTTCAACATTGTCACACTTTTCATTACACACATTAGCGGATTTATCATTCTGTACTCTTTCTCTCCTTTCTTTCATGTATTTTCTTTTCTTTTTCTCAATTAGTAGTCTCCTAATCTCGCTACAGTTTGAGCGAGACTGTAACTGTCATTGTTTGAATGAATGAATGAATGAATGGTCTTTATTTGTCATTGATATAGTACAGGTACCAAACAACGAAATTTGGGAGGGGGGGCTCCCCTGGTGCTAGGAAACTAGGTGCTAGGAACTGGTGCTATAACTGTGTTCATGTTATAATGTTTAGTGAACGAACAATTGTTGGGTGTTTGCCACAAATCGGAATTATCTTGCCGTGAAATGTACATCAAATAACATGATGTCGGCGATCTACTAGAACTGCGGGACGACTGCAATGTAGGCTACCATATATATCTGCCATATCATACCGTTTTATATTGAAAAATATGATGGTAAATAAATACATGTGGGACCGATGTATGATATGGCAGAGGTGTGGTGTGTATCAGTCTGTCTCGTTCCAGCGAGTCAACTCGTGTTGACTCAATAAGACATGCGCTTGATGGGGGGAGGGTTGATGGCTGGCTCTCGATCGTTTCCGATCAATGAACAAAGACATCGGGTTCCCCCGCAGTCACAGTGCTACATGAAAATATCTAGCCACACACCACATAGCATACCTCCGCCCTATATGTATTTATCATCATATTTCTCAATATAAAACGGAGGTACGATATATGGCAGATATATGTATGGTATATTATGGCAGTTTCTGGCGCCTGTCCCGTTCTGTTGTTCAAAGAATATAATATAAAACGCATCACTGCACTGCTGTCTGTCCTGTGTTGTTTTGTTTGCATTGCATTTTAGCACAGTGCGCCGATTAGATAGAAGATGTTCTACAGAGGGTGATGTAACCCCTCCCTCCCCTCCCTTCCCCCACCCCTCCCCTGCTCTTGTGTCTCGATACCTGGTCAACACAGCTTGGGATTCCAAGGAAATTACTTGGAACTATGTGTGAAAGGGACAACATTGCAATATATATTACAGTTATTTTTTAATAATGATAATCAACTTTCATTCGTTAGTAATGAAAACTCCCGCAGTCTCGTTACATACATGCATACGTTATTATATATATAAATAAAGCCTTGAACTGGCCAAGCATAAAGGCTGAAGATGGAAAGTCACTACAGGCCTATGCACTGTATTTGAGAGGATGCAACAATGCCATGCAAGACTTGCACTATCTGGAAGAGCTTGATAGCCCATCAAACCTCAGGCTTATTGTTTCTAAGTTGCCCTACAAGTATAGGGATAAATGGAGGTCTATTGCCTGCAATATACTTGAGATTAGTCATGGCAGGGCTAAATTCAAAGACCTTGTTGGCTTCATTGGAAAAACAAGCCACAATTGTTTTAGATCCTTTGAATTTAGATTACCATCCCCCATGCTTCAACCATTATATAAAGTGAATGGAACTGACTTTAGAAACGAGTTATTCTGGTTTATTTGCGAGGACCACAGGAAAGGCCAAGGATTTCCACTTACACATGTGTGAGGAAAAGTAACAGCGTTTTGTTACAGAACTGTTCGCAAATGTTCCATTCCAAGTCCTGACAACAAAAATATATGTATAATATTGTATATAATGTTTTTTCTGTATATCACTGTAGACCACAGTCTCACTCACATATACACAACACAACACTGTTGTGTATAATACAGTTTTCTCAGTCGCTTTGGTGCATTTCTCACATCACTATTAACATTTGCACAACAGTTGTCAGTGTCATCAAAATGAAAAGTCCTGACACCATTGTTTATGAACAAGATAGTCAAATGGCTTTGTCATGTTTTCATTATGACAGTTCACTCTGTAAGTGTTTTCCAATGCAAAAAAATTAGATCTTGAAAGTGAAACCGCAGGGTGCGTTCGTAAATTCGCTATGAGAGCGCCGGAGCGCACACCGGGTTCAACGTCATAAAGGGACCAGGTAATTTGATTGGACAAGAGGCATTCCATGGGTGCTAACCAGATTTCCAGGGCGAATTTACGAACGCATGCTAGCGAATTCGACGACGAAAATCGTCAGAGGAGATATACGGGTTATTTTGATAAGCTGGACACATTTTGGGAATATATATTGGTACTTTCTCACCTGAAAACATATTAAAACTTCATAAAATGACATGGTAACACTTGTAAAGGCAAAATCACAGCATTTTTTTTTTGAAAAAAAATGGAGGATTCAAAACGCCTTCTGCTTGCCGGTGCGAAATGCATTCTGGGAAAAGGCGTCGGAGCCTGGCAGACGGCCTTGTGTGACATCGCCCTCCAGCGATCTTTGTGCGTCAGTACACTCTTCTCTATGTTAAACTATCATAGTGGTGAATCACACCTCATCGCGATTGAATAAGGTCGCGATCCGCCGCGGTCCTAGTGTTAAACACAGTTCTAACAGTGTCCTTGATTAAACACAGTTCTAACAGTGTCCCCCATGGTCCTTGATTAAACACAGTTCCAACAGAGTCCTCCATGACATTTGAGTTGTACAATGACAGACATTTAGTACAATGATATCAAAGAAAGAAAGTAGGCTAGAAATTGCATGGATGCATATTATCAAATAACCAGCAAATATTATGCTTTTTCCATGTTTGTGGGTAATTCTTACCGGCAAAGCTGATTAATAAAGCAAAATAGTATTTATCAAGTGCTGAACAATGTTTTTGTATAAAATGATAACTGCACAATTACATTTGCATCACAATAGCCTACCTTTGTCTAACAAAATAACCAATACCGTCTTTGTTACCAGCATTGGTTAATAAAGCAAAATAGCATTCATGAAATGCTTAACATTGTTAATGTTAAGTACAATGTTTTTGTATAAAAGAACTTCACAATTAAACAAAACACATTTGCATCACAGTACTTTTGTCTTTAA
This sequence comes from Nansenia antarctica, assembly GCF_963989245.1. Taxonomy (NCBI): domain Eukaryota; kingdom Metazoa; phylum Chordata; class Actinopteri; order Argentiniformes; family Microstomatidae; genus Nansenia; species Nansenia antarctica. The sequence goes on from NC_137676.1 coordinate 27,550,413, forward strand.
CAAAACAACAAATAAGGTCAAAATGGTCAATGGAACAAGTCGTATCTCGTTTGTATGGCTTACTTTGGAAACCTGAATACAACAATAGGGCCTATAATGCCTAAGCAAAATAGGCATTGTGCTTTTTAGTTCAACAAAAAGTCAAATAATTAAAACACAACCTTCAACAACAGCAACACATGTTTACTCACATAAACAGTCCATGTGAGGGAGCTGTGAAGGCAAGCTTTATAATAGTTGAGGACATAGCAACAGCATGTAAGCCGTTCACAGAGGGAGAGTTTATTCAAAATTGCATTGAAAAGGTATGTTGTATGCCCCGACAAGAAGCAGGCATTTGCAAATATCAGCATGTCCCGAAATACCGTGGCTAGCTGGTTGAATGAGCTGGTCTCTGACTTACAGATCCAGATAAAAAATAAAGCCAAGGAATTTGTATCTGTTGGCTGCAGCTGAGAGTACAAACAGGACGGACACTGCCCACCTTTCCATATTCATCCGGGGGGTGGATGCTCAGTTTTCTGTCACTGAGGAACTTTTGGATACAAAAGTGATTCACAGGACAACGACTGGACAGGACATTTTCACACAAGTGGATCAGTAACATCAACGAAAAGGTCCATGACCATATTTCCATAATGCTCATGCTTCGTTTCGAAATGCCTCCAAAGGTTATACTCTTTGAAAATTGCCAATGACTCTTGACAGACATTGGCCTCTGTTTTCCATTTTCCCCTGTTTCATTATGTTTCCCATCTTTCTTGAAATTGTCGATATTCATTGTCCACTTTTCTTTTTTGGCCATTGTTAATGCTAGCTACTTTTGAAAAGGTAGATTCATTTACGTTGTTTATATGGTGGCCTAGGTAGCCCATTTGGCCGTTATTAATTCTCTGATAAAAGCGTGAGTGGAGCGTGGTAGTGAGAGTGGAGCGTGGTAGTGAGAGTGGAGCGTGGTAGTGAGAGTGGAGCGTGGTAGTGACAGTGGAGCGTGGTAGTGACAGTGGAGCGTGGTAGTGAGAGTGGAGCGTGGTAGTGACAGTGGAGCGTGGTAGTGACAGTGGAGCGTGGTAGTGAGAGTGGAGCGTGGTAGTGACAGTGGAGCGTGGTAGTGAGAGTGTAGCGTGGTAGTGACAGTGGAGCGTGGTAGTGACAGTGGAGCGTGGTAGTGACAGTGGAGCGTGGTAGTGAGAGTGGAGCGTGGTAGTGACAGTGGAGCGTGGTAGTGACAGTGGAGCGTGGTAGTGACAGTGGAGCGTGGTAGTGACAGTGGAGCGTGGTAGTGACAGTGGAGCATGGTAGTGACAGTGGAGCGTGGTAGTGAGAGTGGAGCGTGGTAGTGACAGTGGAGCGTGGTAGTGAGAGTGGAGCGTGGTAGTGACAGTGGAGCGTGGTAGTGACAGTGGAGCGTGGTAGTGACAGTGGAGCGTGGTAGTGACAGTGGAGCGTGGTAGTGAGAGTGGAGCGTGGTAGTGACAGTGGAGCGTGGTAGTGACAGTGGAGCGTGGTAGTGAGAGTGGAGCGTGGTAGTGACAGTGGAGCGTGGTAGTGAGAGTGGAGCGTGGTAGTGAGAGTGGAGCGTGGTAGTGACAGTGGAGCGTGGTAGTGACAGTGGAGCGTGGTAGTGAGAGTGGAGCGTGGTAGTGAGAGTGGAGCGTGGTAGTGAGAGTGGAGCGTGGTAGTGACAGTGGAGCGTGGTAGTGACAGTGGAGCGTGGTAGTGAGAGTGGAGCGTGGTAGTGACAGTGGAGCGTGGTAGTGAGAGTGTAGCGTGGTAGTGAGAGTGTAGCGTGGTAGTGACAGTGGAGCGTGGTAGTGACAGTGGAGCGTGGTAGTGACAGTGGAGCGTGGTAGTGACAGTGGAGCATGGTAGTGACAGTGGAGCGTGGTAGTGAGAGTGGAGCGTGGTAGTGACAGTGGAGCGTGGTAGTGACAGTGGAGCGTGGTAGTGAGAGTGGAGCGTGGTAGTGACAGTGGAGCGTGGTAGTGAGAGTGTAGCGTGGTAGTGAGAGTGGAGCATGGTAGCGCCTCCTGCGTTTCAATGTTGTGTTGTCACAGACGTAAATGTAAACACCCCCGCACGGTCCACATAAAAATGTTTGTCCGAATTTATTTGCGGGCCGGGTTAAAAGTTGTGCTTGTAATTGACATGTGTGGCCTACCTGATGGAGGTGTGGGTTCAAGTACTATGGAATGGAACCATATAAAGGTTTCAGAGCACCTCAGACCTCACCACACGCCACAGGTTATTTCCTACGAGCACTTTGCTTTAATGTCTGACAGAGAACGGTACATTCATGTGACAGAACAATTGTGTGTGACAGAAAAGTCCAAACCTGTAATACAGTATGACTTGACAGTCCATACATGTCACAAGTACAACACGTGACACAGAACTGAGGTTATGATGGTGATGATGACACCCTGCTACACCAGTTACATCCTGTGGTAATAGCACCGCACTACATCAGCAACCTCAAATGTACCATACTGCTTTCAGCACAAACACCTCCTCTATGCCTTACTTTATGTGCTTGACAAAACAAACAGTTCACGAGCCATCCATCCAGACATGGAGCTCTGCCTCTATAGTTCAACTAAGGTAATCCCTCCCTGTCTCTCACTCACTCTCTTTCTCTCCCATGCTCCCCCATCTCTCTCTCTCTCTCTCCCTCTCTGCTCCCTTTCTTGCCTTCCTCGCTCTATCTCTATCTCTATTCTTCTCCCTCCTCCTCTCTTCATCCATCAGTCTCAGTCAGAGGTCATTATCTTTACATCCAGCCTGGTGTAGCTGTGGGGGGCTGCCTGGGGGCTCAGACTGTCTATGGCTTTGCGCTGTACAGCCACACTGCCGGCTCCTAGACTCTGCCTTGCATTTAAATGGCAGTAAATCACTGTTAATTTTCCCTTCTGTCTGCTTTTCTTTCAGTTTTTTTTTTTTATCACTTAAAGGTTTTAAGCGGAATGAAAGGACTACATTCAATTCATGTTTCTCTCTAGATTCTGTTATATTGATTACAATGATCTACATATTTGTACCCTGAAAGGAACTTAGATTGAACAAGTCCCACGTTATAAGTACATTTATACAATTATACAATTTAAGTACAATTATAGAATTGTCTAGGTATCGCTCCTCAACTAAGGTGACACAATTTACATGCAAATGGCAGCTTCAGTTCTCAAATCACTAGACTTGATGGTGTCTTGATTGGTTGATTTCTAGTCATTCCACATCCACCATTTGTGTTTTATATCAGTCTGTGTGTTTTATATCAGTCTGTGTGTGTTTTTTGGCAGTGGAGCGACCCAAAACTGTGCACGTTTTGGCAGTGGCGGAGCCTCTCTCCCACCCAATTATTTGTGCTAGTTTCCTGCAATTGTTGTTCATAATAAACCAGCACAAGAAATTAAATTAATTGGAACATTTGATAAAACAAGACAAATTCAGACAATATATCATATTTATTAAATCTTAACAAACAAATACAGTAGCCTACAGAGTCTAAAATTAAATTGGGCCCCATCAACAGGACTCAGCCCCTTGGTCAGCAGCAGAAAGACCCTTGTTCATCATCGTATATACAGTGCATTGCTCATAGATGGCCATGTTATACAGTACATACCAGGGTTTTCCCAGCGCGCTCACATTTTATTTGAGGGACCCCCAATTGTTGTATTTGTATTGTAAATTGTAATTAATCATAATAATAATAATAATTATTATTATTATTATTATTATTATTATTATTAATGTACCTGGTTATGTTACAGTAGAGAAACAAAAAACCAAAACTGTAAAGTTGCAAAGTAGGCCTGTCATCTCACCCAAATTAAGTGAGTAGGCCTATTAAGAAACTGTATACCATAGTGTCTCTGAGACAAAGGATACAATCCGTTTTCACACTCGTGTTGAATAACAGAAGATTAATGGAGGGGGAAAGACATGAGTGTATGAGGACGGAGGATGATGAGCAAAGTCCCATCATGGATTTTATCTGGAATTTCACTGCCAATCTCTCCTCCTCCATCACCCCGAAAAAGAGAGCAGAGAAAAGTAAACCAGTAACTTATGTTACCGGATGAAACAACTTGTGATTTGAAAGTACCAGTAGGCTACCAGATACGATGTTGTATGCACATACTTAAGTTGCTACATTCTTACGTGCAGCTCGCGCGAACACAGATTCTTCCATCAGCGCCTCCCGCTTCGATTGCAGACTCAAGTTAACGCTCGTGCAGAAAGATGCCACAAAACTCATGTCCGGTAGCTTTCTTTCAAGGAAGTCCTGCAAAACTATTGTTATTTCTTGGCGTGAGAAATTTGAGGTGTGGCATGTGAGAGTGTGAACTGGTTGATATGCGTGTGTCTCACGGCCAAAGCGTGAGAGTTGGCAGCTCTGGTGAGCGGTCAGTCAGTGTAAGTCTATGACTCAGTCCTTCATCACTTTCTTAGGACTGAGGCAGAACTCAGGACGACTGTAGGGTGGGACCGGGACATAGACAATACTCAGCCAGGACTAGTCCATTGCTCATTTAGGACTCCAGCAAGAAGGAGTCAGCTAGCACTCCACATAGCCTTGGAGAGAGATCAACAGTCAGCTAGCACTACACCAGGCACGTGCCGTGAGCTTTTAGATTGGGTAAGCATAAGATATAGAAATACACATAATTACACATACACGCTATCAGTGAACGCAGTTTCAAGGAAATGCAATTTTGATGCCCTTGAACCCGCTAATAAACTGTAGGGTCACTTTGTGATCAGATTACCAAAAACAAAAAAAACTGTTGCCAGTTTCGACTATATCAGGGGTGCTCATTGTTCAATCTTTTTTGAACCAAGATCTTTTCAAGTAGCCAACCTGCTGAAATCTACAAGTCCAGTTTCAACATCGCAAACGCACACACGCACAACACAGACACACACCGTTTCCATCCTCCATAGTAAACTCACAACACACTTTCTTTTCACACTTTTGTCACACAGGCACTTGACATCACATCACAAACCCTCCCTCTCTATCTCTCTCAAACACTTTTGGTCCAGAACCACTGGCACGGACAGCGACATTAGGCCTATCTCAGCGATTGATTAAGCAGCTCTCTCTCCAAACACAACGGCACAGGCCTACATTCAAAGGTAAAAGCAGAGGAAGTCTTAAATAAGGAGCCATAACCAGCAGCACACCAGTACTCAAACCATATAAACAAGCACAGATCGCCACCAGCCTCACGAATCATATAAATCATATAAACCGCTCATATCAGGCTTGCTGTAGCCCCTAGCGACTCTCCCTTTCTGGGTGTGAAGATCGGTGAGCGGTGGCTTCGGGCGGCCTTTAGCCAGTAGTTGTGTTTTTCCAGTCCAGTCCAGTCTACGAAATCCCTTTAGGTCGCTGACAGTAATGTCCATATTCACAAAATCAAGCAAGTTATCCTTATTGATTATTATTATTTAGATCGTTTGAGCTAGCTGGCATAAGCTATTCTGCCGGGCGAGAGAAAGTAAGGTGAAATGTTAAGTGAACTTGAAAGTGATAAGAGCCAATCAGTAGCTCTTATCGGAATGAACGAACTACTGATTGGCTGGTAAGCATGCTTACCCTGGCCACATTAAACAGCGGGCTGAGGCATCGAAAAAAATAATAAAGACATTTTCACGCATTCGAATGTACACGAGGGAAAGCAGAGAGAGAAGTGCTTATAATGCAACGCAATGCAAGCAAGCAGAATAGCGAGTGCTTACTCCTGCAGGTGGCGCCAAAATGAATGACTCCTGCTGCCCTGGGACCTAATACGACCTATGAAATAGGGGTTGATTCATCAGAGCAGTCATACGTCATCTCCCTGTCATCAGGGATTTGTAGTTCTTCATTTGATCTAGCCTACTAAGGTACTACTTAGTACCTACTAACCCTTCACCCATAACGGCTATCGACTAGTGCTACTGTGCATGATATTTCTATTGTAATCATGGGAGATAAATGTTCAAAGAAGAAACGAAAGCAAACGCTGTTGGGGGGACTGGAGGTGAAGACGTTAGGACCACGGCAAATCAAATGAAGAACTACAAATCCCTGATGACAGGGAGATGATGTATGACTGATCTGATGAATCAACCCCTATTTCATTCATTTTCTCTATATAACGACGTCGATCATTGATCGGCAATGACACTATATAATAGTTTGCCTAACTGGCCATCGGATTTGGGCTCCTAATATCTAAAAAGCACTACGGTTTTCTTATTTTATCCGATTAAAGGAGCGAAGACCAGAAATTCCCATTGACCACCAGTCAAACTTCTCCGCTTCTATCACCCAAAAAGGGGCGTGGACATTACGGGAGGGGAAAGTACCCGGATGCGTTGCTCTGATGAATGCAACACAACTGAGAGAGTTGAGTACAACTAACTACAACCTTTCTGGTGGGAGGTGTGGGGGGATGGTTTGAAGGGCTTGCTGTATACATTGGCATCCTTTGTTTGTTGATCGGAAACGATCAAGAAGCGATCATCGAGAATAAGATGACCCTCCCCCATGCATCAACCATTACATCAAGTGATTGTAACTCACTTTAGAAACTAGTCCTTCTTACTAGGAGACAACAGCTGCTGCGCTGAGAACTCGAGTGTTCGAGACGAGTGTTTGTTTTTTGCTGCTGCAGCTCTACAGCGCTAGAATCTTAAAAACTGCTATCTATACCAAACTCTATTGAGAAAGCATTTTTTGTAAATAAATAGCTTTCCTATCCTATATAACATCGGGACCTCGTTCCGCCGAATCCGACGCCGGGAGGCTGAGTCGGGATTACCAGCGTTATCAGTCCACACTCACACAGGGAGACGACAAGTCCGGGTTACCGAGAACACTGCATGGACACTTGGAGCTGGACATGTTTTGTTCGGGTTGTGGATTGTAAACTAATGTTTCATTGGTGTTTTGTTCTGTCTGCAAACTGAAAGGATATTAACGACTGATTTACGGATTATAGCGTCTTTGTTGTTTGACGTCGCAGAGAAAATGTCGGGCAGAACAATGACACGGCAGGTACTGTTGTTCATCTCGGTTCTCTCTCTCAGTTCAGTGCTCGGGCAGGTCAGTTACTCCATTCCCGAGGAAATGGCGAAAGGCTCTTTAGTCGGTAACATAGCGCAGGATTTGGGTTTGGATTTAAAAAGACTGAAATCAGGTAAAGCTCGTATTTATACTGGAGACAGCGCAGAATACATCGAGCGCAGAATACATCGACGACCCCCCCTCCCCCACCACCCGGAGACTCTCTACCGAAACCGTGGAACAATGGGCAACCCCCCCCATCCCCCAATCCTCAACTTGACGATGACCTGAATGGAGACTACTGACACTGTACATACTTTGTGTTTTGTCCCCCGCCCCCACCTGTGGTGTATGTCCCCACCTGTCCTACCCGCTGTACATACCTTATGTTTTGTTGTATTGTTCTTCCCATGTTGGATGTATGTTTATCTTGTAGATAGTACTAGTTATTTGTCTGTATTATCTTGTAGATAGTACTAGTTTTTTGTCTGTCTTACATGTAACGATGAATTGAGTATCAAGGACCCCAATTGAAATAAGCCAGTGGCTTTCTTGGGTTTTTATCCTGTTAGTTGACCTTGTATGTAATATGTACTTTCATGTACCTACTTCTGCAAATCTTCTAATAAAGTTCTCAATCAATCAATCAATCAACTTAGCCTACACGTTTATTTCAGTGGTGTAGTCTACGTGATACACAGGACTACGCCATATACCCACTAGGAAAGGCCAAGGATTTCCATATACCCACTTAAAAATGTGTGAGGATACATAACAGCGTATTGTGACAGAACTTTCACTTTCATTCATAAAATTCACCCTGTCTGTGTTACGAAGCACTTGACTGACTATAACGTCATATACCATCAACGAGGGGAGATGCGACATGAAATATGCCAAAATGCAGCACTATCATGCACAGATCAGCCTTATAACATGTCATTTATATATACTGTATATATGACGTTAGACAGGCAGCGCAGATTTATTTTTATGGCGAAATGAACGATATGAGGCTGGGAGGGAAAAATCACAGTATAGCCACTAGAAAAAACTACACTACACTGGTTTATTTGTCAAATACATGCTCTGCATGTTTCTATTTCTGATGATTAATAAATAATCTGTTGTTCAAAGATAAATTGATAAATGGAAGAGAGCAACATGGGAATCTAGGGCCTACCGGCATTTGGAAAAGTAGTACAAATATCCATCTGACATATCTATTCAAATACTTATCAAATGTACATTTTGTGGTATAAACACAGTGCACACACAGTCTTCTCTCTGTTTGTTCACCGCACATTATAGCATGAACACACTGAGGATTCAAACAAACAAAATATTTAATACACTCTGCAATTGGCTACTACAATGTTGCCAAAATCAACTATCTAATGTTCGAAAACAAATCTACAAATATTAATCTGCATATATCTATGTAGGCTACAACCGTCTTGCCTGTTGTGTATTATTATCATTGTCGACACAGGTCTAATCATAACTGAACATCTGATAATAAGGTGAAGGGCAGTATTATTCATCTTTACTTTATTGGGTGAATAAACTCAATATGAATGATTGTACAGTTGTCTACAGGCAAGAATGGGCTGAAACAAAAGTAGTAAAAGTTTCACACGATTTTGATCGACTTTCTGCGGCAGCGAAATACATTATCAATATCTTATTATCAATTATCAATATACTGGTGGCCTGAGGTGGTCCAGTGGTCTAGCACCGTGGTCTACAGTACATGTCGGCCCTTCTTCTCCTTACTTTCCTGTCTGTCTTCACTATATCAGTCCAATAAAATGGAAACTATGAGTGGGACTGCTCCACTCAGAAAAAACAACAACATTATATACCAAAAAAACATTATATAGAATTATAAATATCCGTTCGTTATATAATATTTGTTGATGAGTACAGGCATAATCAAATGTAGGCTACTGCAATTACTTTGCTAACAGTAGCTATGCATGCACCACACAACTTGATAGGTACATACTGTGCAGTGTATCATTCATAACTATACATAGGCTACACATATCATAATATATTATCACTATTGCATGGAACTTGGGTTAACCTGCTGTGAAAAAAAAAACTCAGCTCCAACAAATCCGAAGGGATTGGGAGACATACTGTACAGTTTATTATTTTCATAACTGTCTGTACATATACATATCTTATGTATCACTATTTCTATATATAGCATATATATAAACACATTATGTTACAAATGTCAGTCTTATTCACTGTATCTAATTCAGCACTGAAGCCTGAAGATTGAGCACAGTGAGTGTGTCCTTGCGACCTCTGCTGATATAAAAAAAGAATTGCAGCCTTGGAGAAAAAGATGGCAGCCGAATACCAAGGCAAATACACAGAAACACACAGAAATACTGCAAAATCGCTTTATACTAACTCAATTTTGAAAATGTAAAGATGCTGGGTGGTAGAACACACATATCTAGGAAAAGTCATGAAAGGTGGGTCCTGAAATTTGATCGAGTGCAAAGGTACAATTTTTTTTGTACTCACTGAGATCAAATGACACCTCACGGCTGATTAAGTGTTAACATCCTTCTGTTACAAGATGTACAATATGTTTGATTTTCTATATGATGCTCATCATCATGCCCTCTACCTGGCTCTCTGAAAGCAAATGTTTACCCTGTAATCCAATGGCTTTGTTGTTTTTATTATTCAATAGTAGACACATTTACAAAAAGTATGGTACGAGTGTAGGTATCTCGCTTGGAATTCTCTTATCGGTCTTGCCCATTTGAATCAATTCCTACAACTTCCAGGATTCCCTTCCATGCGAGGTATTTCTATTGAACAGCTCTAGAGCGAGCGCTTGCTGCTCTCTGGGAATCACTGGTGTAGTAGAGCAGGGTCGTATTTTAACACGGTATGAGAGTTTTTTTAGGTGAACACAGACCTTGCTTTTTCGATGGCTACGATGCATCCGCGTGTGAAATGGTGATAAGTTTGACACGGTATCCATCATGGGAATGGCCAGAAATACACATGAAAATGGATTTCAGGTGAACTTTAAACCCCTTTAACCTCCAGAAGTAGCCATCCTCCTCAGGCTGGGGGGGTCAGCCAGTCATCTCAGGGTAGAGCTCATTGGCTGTTTGCTTTACCTGAGTGGGTAGATCATAAACACAGGCTAGTGAAAAGACCTAGCCGTAGGCCCGGTTTACACTGCAAGTGGCAACCTCACCAGGAATAATAATAATAATAATAACTTTTGATTTGTATAGCGCTTTTCCTGCAAACGTTGCAGCTCAAAGTGTTCCAATCATTGCCCCGCGGTGGTGTAGCGGTCTAAGCACTAGCCACAAGTGCAAGCTGCCCACCGGGGACTGGGATCGAATCCCGGTCTCGCCAGACCCGGATATGGCCAGGGCACACAGGGAGCGGCATATTGAGCGGCCGCTCCCGAGGGCGGTATAGGACTATTTCCGGACAAGGATCCGTCGCGCAACACCGCCCCCTGGGTGCCGGAATAACGGTGTCGGGCTCGAGGAGCCAGTCAGCTAGTCTGCCTGGCGATCTCCTCTGGGGCTGCCGGCTACGGGGTCGGGCGGCGGATCCTACGCAATAGGCAGGGGATAATTGGATGCTAGGTTGGGTTCAATTGGATACCAAATTGGGTGAAAAAGGGATAAAATCTGGAAGAAAAAAAATTAATAAAAAAAAGTGTTCCAATCATTATATAATCATAATTTAATTATTTAGTCATTTAAAGGCAATATTAAAAATATGGGTTTTTAGTCTTGACTTGAACATAATATTTGCTGAGGTTGCATCCCTAAAGTAAACTGGCAGTGTATTCCACAATCTGGGTGCATAAAATGAGAATGCAGCCTCACCAAATCTCTTATTTTGTACAGGAAGTGTGCGTTTCATTCCGGCGACCATGTTAACGGGTTAAAGCAGCCATACAGCCCATGTTAACGGGTTAGAGCAGCCATACAGCCCATGTTAACGGGTTAGAGCAGTCATACAGCCCATGTTAACGGGTTAGAGCAGCCATACAGCCCATGTTAACGGGTTAGAGCAGCCATGTTAACGGGTTAGAGCAGCCATACAGCCCATGTTAACGGATTAGAGCAGACATACAGCTCATAACGGGTTAGAGCAGCCATACAGCCCATGTTAACGGGTTAGAGCAGTCATACAGCCGATGTTAACGGGTTAGAGCAGCCATACAGCCCATGTTAACGGGTTAGAGCAGCCATGTTAACGGGTTAGAGCAGCCATACAGCCCATGTTAACAGGTTAGAGCAGCCATACAGCCCATGTTAACGGGTTAGAGCAGCCATACAGCCCATGTTAAGGGGTTAGAGCAGCCATACAGCCCATGTTAAGAGGATGATGATTTGGATGTTGTTGTTGTGATTAACTCTTGTGATTCTACTGGTTGCCTGTGCTCATAGAATATTGTATGTGAACAAACATGACATACTAGAGTGAGGTGTGACGTTTATTAGGTCATAATCCTCTACCAATTCCTAACTGTTGCTTAGATTAGAGTTCCTTAATGTTCAGTATCTGTTTCCTCCCCCACGAAGGGATATAGTTCCCCAAAATCAGCATGTGGTCTTTAAATCTTTAAAGAACAACATATGCAGATATCTGTGTTTTAATGACAGGGTTCATCTCCCCATCCCAAAAGCCTCTATTGACCTGAATTGCAGGCAGATGTTTTTACTTAAATAATAACACAGTGGTAGACATAAAATGTCTTTAAATGTTTTTAACGCTGATATGGTGATGGAATTGAGAATGTTCTAGTCCAGGCTTAGAGGCTACCATGCAGAAGTTGGCCTTTCACTCCCAAACCAGTCTGCTGATTGTCAAAGCCTGGTGATTATGTGTTCATATACTTAGGTGTGGACTCTACATATTGAGGAACTCCATACATGGAAAATAGAAAATGCCTTTTGTCGACAGTAATGCATAAAAAGTTATAGAATGTTCTAAGAAAAAACACTTCATTGGACAACAACCACCGTGAAGAGTGCAGAGCTCTGCTACTGCACACAGCAAGGCAGATACAGTCACAGTGTTCCTGGTATGTAGTGGAGTACATTTTGTGTCAACAGTGTCATGTGAAAATGGATGTCTCATAATATTATAAATCATAATCAAGAGTGTCTCATGACCTTTGTTCTACACTCTATATCAGTGTGTGTGTGTGTGTGTGTGTGTGTACATGAGTATTTCCATCTACGAGGTCACACTATCCCATGCCAACCGGCTGGAGAGACTGGTGAATGCACAAGTGAGGAAGTGGCTTGGACTGCCGAGAGGCCTTAGCAGCATAGGCCTGTATGGCAACGGAGCCCTCTCCCTACCAATCTCAAGCCTGGTGGAGGAGTACAAATGTGCCAAATCAAGGCTGGAAATGACTCTCACAGAATCCCGGGATCCATTCGTCAGAGGTGCTGCTCCGATCCTAGCAATGGGGAGGAAATGGAAGCCATCTGCAGCAGTTGCGGTGGCAAAGACCGCCCTCAGACACCGGGATATAGTGGGGCATGTCCAACATGGCAGAGGGGGCCTTGGTTTGGAAACAACAACACCCACATGGCAAAAGGCTACTCCAACCGAACGGCGGAAGATGGTGGTTGAGGAGGTGCGCCACCAGGAGGAAGCAGCCAGGTGCGCCAAGGCAGTCTCCCAAGCCCAGCAAGGCCGCTGGATGAAGTGGGAGAGCGTGGAGAGGAGGAAAATCACATGGAACGAGCTGTGGAGCATGGAGTCTAATAGGCTAAGTTTCATCATCAGAGCCACATATGATGTCCTGCCCTCTCCTACCAACCTACATCTCTGGTATGGAGAGGACCCAGCCTGTCTCCAGTGTGCAGCTCCAGCAAGCCTCAAACACATCTTGGTGGGTTGCAAGACCAGTCTAACTCAAGGAAGATACACCTGGCGCCACAACCAAGTGCTAAAGTGCTTGGCTGCCGAACTTGAGCACAAGAGGGTAACCACCAACGCCATGCCTCTAAATGCCCAGACTACCTTTCCACGGAAAACAATCTTCATCCGGGAAGGGGAGAAACAGCGGACCAAGCCATCACCTCCAGACTCAGGCCCACTGAACGCAGCCCGGGATTGGGAAATGCGGGTAGACCTCAGCCAGAGGCTCACCTTCCCACCCGAAATTGCAGCGACCAACCTGCGCCCAGACCTAGTCCTCTGGTCCAAGTCCTGCCGGCGTGTCTTCATCGTAGAACTGACGGTCCCATGGGAGGAGGCCATCGATGAGGCATTCGAACGGAAGAGGCTGCGGTATGCCAACTTAGCAGTCGAAGCAGAGGGGCGGGGCTGGAACGTGAAGGTGTGGCCAGTGGAGGTGGGCTGCAGAGGCTTTGTAGCCAGCTCCACCACAAGGCTCCTGAGGGCAGTAGGGATCAGAGGACAGGCCCAACGGAAGGCAATTAAAGAACTGTCCACTGCAGCAGAACGGAGCAGTCACTGGCTGTGGCTGAAACGTAGGGACCCAACATGGGCTCCCAAATGACCACGTGGTGCCACCGTGCGACACACACCCAGGCCTGATCAGCCTGTGGTGGGCCAACCTCGGCAGAGGGTGTCTTGTGATAAATGGCCGAAACACCCAATGAGGTCGGGGACCACAACTGAAGATGTGTCGTACTGGTGGCACCACGTGATCATTGCCAAATTCCACTCCACCCAAGAGGACATCTCCAACTCCACTCAGTCAATTGTTGTGCTAATTATTTAGGGATTTTAACATCTATTCCTATTAAGAATCCTGATGTCTGGTGTCAAAACCAGTGACCGCTGCGAAAGGGCAGCTGACAACCTGGGAAAGACCTGGTGACGGCTTGAAGAGACAGCTGACAGGAGGGAACAGACCCCAACGGGGCTGGCATGGGTTAGCAACCCGTGTTGGCAGGAGCCTTTCACTACACAGTGACTTGGTTCCACCCAACTATGGCTACGAAAAGTTCAAAAGGAAAAACACCCCTAGAGTCTGCGAGAGCGGGGGCGGAAGATGACTCAACGGCGGATCACACGGTAACAGACCCTGGAAAGGAAATGACAACGATTCAAATGATCAGCACGGTAGTTGACGGAGTAACAACACTGGCAGGACACAAGCTACAAAGCTGCATCTGTGGCTGGAAAAAGATAACATCAGAGAAGGGTCTCAAGATCCACCAGGGCAGGAAAAAGTGCCTAAGAGAGCTTAGCGAGGTGCCTCGCATTGACCACTACTTCCTCAGAGGTAGGGCAAATCAGTCGAGTGAAGCCCAGTGGCAGGATATTCACCACAGTCCACAGGGTATCAGAACCCCAGACGAAGCTCAACCAAGCACAGATCCATCAACGGACATGAGTCCAGAGCCTATCCAGCCACAGACAGCAGTAGAGAGGAAGATGAATGGACGGAAGCCTCAAATCTTGTGGCCTAAAGCCTGCCAGAAAAAGGAGTGGGAAAACACTGACACAGACCTTGTCCATCTTCTAGAAGGTCTGAAAGGGGGCGTGGAAAGAAAGCTGGACAAGATTGGAGAGATCATTTACAGCTATGGAGCAGAGAGATTTGGGGTGAAAAGTAAGAACCATGGGACACAGAAGGAACCATCAGCCCATCTCAAGTCCAGGAGACAACAAGAGATTGAAAGACTTGTGAAAGAAAGAAGGTGCCTGAGAAAACAGTGGAAGAAGGCCACAGAAGTGGAAAGGAAAGGACTTGAGGCACTACAGGCCGACATCAAGCAGCGTCTTGCAACACTGTGAAGAGCAGAATGCTTGAGAAAGCAACACAAGAAGAAAGAGCGAACGAGGACTGCCTTCTACAGAGATCCCTACAAGTTCGTCAAAGACCTCTTTGTCAAGGAGAAAACGGGTACCCTCAAAGTACCCATAAGGGAACTAGAGGAGCACCTGAGGAAGACCTACTCCGACAACCAGAGGCATGTGCCAGCCAGCATTCCGGATGACATGCCACCAATCCAACCACCTGAGCACCAGATGGAAACAAGGCCCCCTACATGGAGCGAAGTTGAGAGCACAGTAAAACGGGCAAGAACAGCCTCAGCCCCTGGGCCCAACAGCGTTCCATACAGGCTATATAAGAACAGTCCAGGCGTCTTGAAATACCTCTGGAAGCTAATGAAAGTGGCATGGGAAAAGGGAATCATACCAAAGGCATGGCGAAGGGCAGGAGGGATCCTGATTCCCAAAGAGAAGAATTCCTCAACCATCGACCAGTTCCGCCAGATCAGTCTACTGAATGTGGAAGGAAAGATTTTCTTCAGTGTTGTGGCCCAGAGGCTCTCAGTATTCTTGGAGAAGAACAACTTTGTCGACACCTCAGTGCAGAAGGCAGGGATAAGTGGATTCTCAGGATGCCTGGAACACACAAATGTTATCTGGCACCAGGTACAAACGGCCAAGAAGGAGAAAAAAGACCTGCATGTGGTTTTCTTAGATCTTGCCAATGCCTTCGGGTCAGTGCCTCATGAGATTTTGTGGACAGCGTTCAACTTCTTCCAAGTCCCAGAGGGCATCACAAGGCTGGTCAAAGCCTACTTCCAGGACCTCCAGTTTTGTGTTACAGCACAAGCCAGTACAACTGCATGGCAGCACCTCGAGATAGGCATAATGGCGGGCTGCACCATCTCTCCACTGGCGTTTACCATGGCAATGGAGCTCATTATTCGAGCATCCCGATGGGTCGTTGGAGGGGAACGGTTGAAGAGCGGGCTGCGTCTTCCTCCAATCAGGGCGTACATGGATGACATGACGACAATAACAACAACAAACGCATGCACCAAACGCCTGCTGGATAAACTCCAGGGAAACATCAAATGGGCACGAATGGAGATTAAACCCAGCAAGTCCCGCAGTATCTCCATTGTCAAAGGCAAGCTCGCCAATGAGAGGTTCCACGTCAACAACGAGCCAATACCAACAGTTCTGGAGAAGCCTATCAAAAGCCTTGGCCGCTGGTATAGCGCAGAACTCAAAGACTCGAAGCAGGTGGAACAACTCAGGCAGGATACAATCAGTGGCCTCAAGCAGATCAACAACACTGCTCTCCCTGGGAAGCTGAAGCTGTGGTGCTTTCAGTTTGGGCTGCTGCCCCGTCTCATGTGGCCAATTTCCATCTACGAGGTCACACTATCCCATGCCAACCGGCTGGAGAGACTGGTGAATGCACAAGTGAGGAAGTGGCTTGGACTGCCGAGAGGCCTTAGCAGCATAGGCCTGTATGGCAACGGAGTCCTCTCCCTACCAATCTCAAGCCTGGTGGAGGAGTACAAATGTGCCAAATCAAGGCTGGAAATTACTCTCACAGAATCCCGGGATCCATTCGTCAGAGGTGCTGCTCCGATCCTAGCAACGGGGAGGAAATGGAAGCCATCTGCAGCAGTTGCGGTGGCAAAGACCGCCCTCAGACACCGGGATATAGTGGGGCATGTCCAACATGGCAGAGGGGGCCTTGGTTTGGAAACAACAACACCCACATGGCAAAAGGCTACTCCAACCGAACGGCGGAAGATGGTGGTTGAGGAGGTGCGCCACCAGGAGGAAGCAGCCAGGTGCGCCAAGGCAGTCTCCCAAGCCCAGCAAGGCCGCTGGATGAAGTGGGAGAGCGTGGAGAGGAGGAAAATCACATGGAACGAGCTGTGGAGCATGGAGTCTAATAGGCTAAGTTTCATCATCAGAGCCACATATGATGTCCTGCCCTCTCCTACCAACCTACATCTCTGGTATGGAGAGGACCCAGCCTGTCTCCAGTGTGCAGCCCCAGCAAGCCTCAAACACATCTTGGTGGGTTGCAAGACCAGTCTAACTCAAGGAAGATACACCTGGCGCCACAACCAAGTGCTAAAGTGCTTGGCTGCCGAACTTGAGCACAAGAGGGTAACCACCAACGCCATGCCTCTAAATGCCCAGACTACCTTTCCACGGAAAACAATCTTCATCCGGGAAGGGGAGAAACAGCGGACCAAGCCATCACCTCCAGACTCAGGCCCACTGAACGCAGCCCGGGATTGGGAAATGCGGGTAGACCTCAGCCAGAGGCTCACCTTCCCACCCGAAATTGCAGCGACCAACCTGCGCCCAGACCTAGTCCTCTGGTCCAAGTCCTGCCGGCGTGTCTTCATCGTAGAACTGACGGTCCCATGGGAGGAGGCCATCGATGAGGCATTCGAACGGAAGAGGCTGCGGTATGCCAACTTAGCAGTCGAAGCAGAGGGGCGGGGCTGGAACGTGAAGGTGTGGCCAGTGGAGGTGGGCTGCAGAGGCTTTGTAGCCAGCTCCACCACAAGGCTCCTGAGGGCAGTAGGGATCAGAGGACAGGCCCAACGGAAGGCAATTAAAGAACTGTCCACTGCAGCAGAACGGAGCAGTCACTGGCTGTGGCTGAAACGTAGGGACCCAACATGGGCTCCCAAATGACCACGTGGTGCCACCGTGCGACACACACCCAGGCCTGATCAGCCTGTGGTGGGCCAACCTCGGCAGAGGGTGTCTTGTGATAAATGGCCGAAACACCCAATGAGGTCGGGGACCACAACTGAAGATGTGTCGTACTGGTGGCACCACGTGATCATTGCCAAATTCCACTCCACCCAAGAGGACATCTCCAACTCCACTCAGTCAATTGTTG
Source organism: Nansenia antarctica (assembly GCF_963989245.1). NCBI lineage: Eukaryota > Metazoa > Chordata > Actinopteri > Argentiniformes > Microstomatidae > Nansenia > Nansenia antarctica. Next base: position 27,568,151 of record NC_137676.1, read on the forward strand.
TGCTAATTATTTAGGGATTTTAACATCTAGTCCTATTAAGAATCCCGAGTGCTCTTCTCCCTCAGTGGATCTGCGTGTGTCTCCTCCTTCATAAATGTAGAATGTACATCCTTTTCCCTTCTCCCCCAGGACTCCATCTCCGCGCTGCCCTCCAGGCTCAACCCCAGCTGCCCTCCAGGCTCAACCCCAGCCAGAGGGAGAGTGAGGAGGATCCTCACCAGAGAGGAGGTGACCCTGGTGTTGTAACTTTATATGTTACATGATTGATTCATATGTTTACATGATTGATTGACAGTTACAATAGTACACTCACACTTCACACTTACAGACAGTCTCACTTGTCACATGGACACTCTCTCTCCCGTAGGCCCTCTGACATTTACACTCAGTCTATCTGTCCTCATTCTGTCACGTTGGACGGTGCGGTTCAGGGAACATGAGAAAGTCCTGCCTTTCTACACCTCCTCTCTCACCGCTGAGGAGCAGAGCCTGAAAAGGGCTAATGCTAAGGAACCACCAGCTGAGGAGCTGGCAAAGACTGTGCGTGCACACACACACACACACACAATGTAATAATGAGGTCATCAGTTTTCAGTAGCAGGGTCAAATGTTTTATTAAACAGTGGTTTAGTGAACAAACAGTGGGTCTTCCTTTCCTAATTAAGAAAGCAGGTGCCTTGGATGAGTCGTGGACAACTGTAGATTGTGATTGTTTATAAAGGGCTGGTATGTCAGGTATGCTGGTTGCTTTTGTGTGTGGCCTCTGTTTGCTGCCCTCTACAGGTTGGAGAACGATCACCTGGTCTCATTAGGCCTGACCAGCCACACCTGTTGATGGCTCCAGTGGCTGTGTCATGCCAAAACCTGCCGCTGCCAAAAGCTGCCGGCCTAACGCGTCACGACCAGCTGGCACGCGCACGCGTCACGACCAGCTGGCGACTGTGACGCGTCAGTCTAGTGTTTTTGAAACCTCCGTTTTGACAGCGATTAGCGAAAAGCTGTAATTTGCCTCTACAAGTGTTAATATGTCATTTTATGACGTTTTAATATGTTTTCAGGCGAGAAAGTAACCATATATATTCACAAAATGTATCCGGTTTATCAAAATAACCCGTTTATATAAAGAAAGAAACGGAGGTCTGATCAGCAGATCATTTCTCATAAAGTTGCAAACGCAACTTGAGCCCTGGACTAAGCATCCTAAAACAATGCACAGCAATTCAACTTAATAAATAAAAAAATCGCGTTTCGTTCAAGATCCATTAGAGTAGGACATGTACAGTTATGATAAGTACAGTCATATGTAACTTAGTAGTTGATATTGTAATAAAACGTGCCAATGTCAGACGATGAACAAACACACCACGAGTCCACACTGATTCAGAAAACGGAATAAACTTTATATATATATACACAACACTGAAAATTCATAGGGGGGAATTCATCAGGGGGATAACGTTAGCAAAAGAACTGTACAGGTTACAATCAGGTATATAATAATAGTTAGGGAGTAACATATCATTCACAAATTCAACAATAATAGAACCAGTATACGTATGTTACACAGTCAACTGTTAAGTGGGACAATGACAAGCTGGTCTGTGTCCAGAGGGGAGAGAAGAAGAACAAAGGATGGAAGCATTGGATTGAAGGAGGAGAATTATACTTGGTGAGCTAAACAGCTAAACAACTAGACAACTAGACAACAAGACAACTAGACAGCTAGACAGCTAGACAACTAGACAACTAGACAACTAGACAGCTAGACAACTAGACAACTAGACAGCTAGACAACTAGACAGCTAGACACCAAGACACCAAGACAGCTAGACAGCTAGACAGCTAGACAACTAGACAGCTAGACAGCTAGACAGCTAGACAACTAGACAACTAGACAACTAGACAACTAGACAACTAGACAGCTAGACAACTAGACAGCTAGACACCAAGACACCAAGACACCAAGACAGCTAGACAGCTAGACAGCTAGACAACTAGACAGCTAAACACCAAGACAGCTAGACAGCTAAACAGCTAGACAGGTAGACAGCTAGACAGCTAGACAGATAGACAGCTAGACAGCTAAACAGCTAAACACCAAGACAGCTAGACAGCTAAACAGCTAAACAGCTAGACAGCTAAACAACTAGACAACTAGACAGCTAGACAACTAAACACCAAGACAGCTAAACAACCTAGAGACTCAACCTAGAGACTAGTGTTGTGTGTTTGGGTCCAGTGTGTTGTGTTGTGTGTTTGGGTCCAGTGTGTTGTGTTGTGTGTTTGGGTCCAGTGTGTTGTGTTGTGTTGTGTGTAACTATGTATAGTAGATATGTATAGTAGCTGTCTAGTTGTCTAGCTGTCTAGCTGTCTAGTTGTCTAGTTGTCTAGTTGTCTAGTTGTTTAGCTGTTTAGCTGTTTAGCTGTCTAGTTGTCTAGCTGTCTAGCTGTCTAGTTGTCTAGTTGTCTAGTTGTCTAGTTGTCTAGTTGTTTAGCTGTTTAGCTGTTTAGCTGTCTAGCTGTCTTGGTGTTTAGCTGTTTAGCTGTCTAGTTGTCTAGTTGTCTAGTTGTTTAGCTGTTTAGCTCTTTAGCTCTTTAGCTGTCTAGCTGTTTAGCTGTCTAGCTGTCTAGCTGTCTTGGTGTTTAGCTGTCTAGCTGTCTAGCTGTCTAGCTGTCTTGGTGTTTAGCTGTTTAGCTGTCTAGCTGTTTAGCTGTCTAGCTGTCTAGCTGTCTTGGTGTTTAGCTGTTTAGCTGTCTAGCTGTCTAGCTGTTTAGCTGTCTAGCTGTTTAGCTGTCTAGCTGTCTAGCTGTCTTGGTGTCTAGCTGTCTTGGTGTTTAGCTGTCTAGTTGTCTAGCTGTCTAGCTGTCTAGCTGTCTAGCTGTCTAGCTGTCTTGGTGTCTTGGTGTCTAGCTGTCTTGGTGTTTAGCTGTCTAGTTGTCTAGCTGTCTAGCTGTTTAGCTGTCTAGCTGTCTAGCTGTCTAGCTGTCTAGCTGTCTTGGTGTCTAGCTGTCTAGCTGTCTATCTGTTTAGCTGTCTAGCTGTCTAGCTGTCTAGCTGTCTAGTTGTCTAGTTGTCTAGTTGTCTAGCTGTCTAGCTGTCTAGCTGTTTAGCTGTCTAGCTGTCTAGCTGTCTAGCTGTTTAGCTGTCTAGCTGTCTAGCTGTCTTGGTGTTTAGCTGTCTAGTTGTCTAGCTGTTTAGCTGTCTAGCTGTCTAGCTGTCTAGCTGTCTTGGTGTCTAGCTGTCTTGGTGTCTAGCTGTCTAGCTGTCTTGGTGTCTAGCTGTCTAGCTGTCTAGTTGTCTAGTTGTCTAGCTGTCTAGCTGTCTAGTTGTCTAGTTGTCTAGCTGTCTAGCTGTCTAGCTGTCTAGCTGTCTTGGTGTCTTGGTGTCTAGCTGTCTTGGTGTCTAGCTGTCTAGCTGTCTAGTTGTCTAGTTGTCTAGTTGTCTAGCTGTCTAGCTGTCTAGTTGTCTAGTTGTCTAGTTGTCTAGTTGTTTAGCTCACCAAGTATAATTCTCCTCCTTCAATCCAATGCTTCCATCCTTTGTTCTTCTTCTCTCCCCTCTGGACACAGACCAGCTTGTCATTGTCCCACTTAACAGTTGACTGTGTAACATACGTATGTACTGGTTCTATTATTGTTGAATTTGTGAATGATATGTTACTCCCTAACTATTATTATATACCTGATTGTAACCTGTACAGTTCTTTTGCCAACGTTATTCCCCTGATGAATTCCCCCCTATGAATTTTCAAAGTGTTGTGTATATATAAAGTTTATTCCGTTTTCTGAATCAGTGTGGACTCGTGGTGTGTTTGTTCATCGTCTGACATTGGCACGTTTTATTACAATATCAACTACTAAGTTACATATGACTGTACTTATCATAACTGTACATGTCCTACTCTAATGGATCTTGAACGAAACGCGATTTTTTTTTTTATTAAGTTGAATTGCTGTGCATTGTTTTAGGATGCTTAGTCCAGGGCTCAAGTTGCGTTTGCAACTTTATGAGAAATGATCTGCTGATCAGACCTCCGTTTCTTTCTTTATATAAACGGGTTATTTTGATAAACCGGATACATTTTGTGAATATATATGGTTACTTTCTCGCCTGAAAACATATTCAAACTTCATAAAATGACATATTAACACTTGTAGAGGCAAATTACAGCTTTTCGCTAATCGCTGTCAAAACGGAGGTTTCAAAAACACTAGACTGACGCGTCACAGTCGCCAGCTGGTCGTGACGCGTTAGGCCGGCAGCTTTTGGCAGCGGCAGGTTTTGGCATGACAGCTGCATACAAAAGCCCTGCTTCTCCAGTCCTGCAGCCCTTCTTGCTCTCCACGCTCACTATTCTGTTTTGTTTGTGGCTTTTTGTGGCATTTTAGGTTTACACTGACAACACGGCTTTAACTACATATTCCACTCATCCATACATACACACACCACTGATATACTGATTGACACACTCCATTTAATTTATGTTGATCATGAGTTTAAAGAAAGACATATTTTTGTTAAATCTTTTTCCCCACTCCGGTCTCGGGCTCCCTCATTGTGCTCCCTCATTGTGCTCCACCTTTAGAGCCAAAGGTGTGACAGGTATGATTTGCTGGCTGAAATTCGGACGGGTGGGCTGGGAACTATGTAACGAGACTCGATTACTTTCAACATAGGCTGGGTTGCACCAACATGGTTTAAATTAATCCTGGTTTAGGCTTAATCCAGGTTTAGTAAATCCAGGCTTAAACATAGGTTTAAACTTAATCAGAGACGCATTGCACATCATCATTTTAATCCTGGATTAGTTCAACCTAGTTTAAACCAGGATTAAACCAGGATTAACTTATTTTCAGTGTCCCCGAAATGTAAAAAAAAAAGTCAATGTAGGCTAGATAAATATATATAAATAAATGATAGCGTCTTGCACTTAAATAGCATTAAGGTATATGCAGGCTCACTGGTCAGCTAGAGCTTTTATCTCGGCATGGCTATTTAATTATTATTAAAACAGTAATAATACAGTTATTCGCTACGCTAATGTTACCAGTCTGCTAGTTAACTAGCCAAACAAAGGCACGTCACATCATCACATTAGCCAAAGTGGTGATAAATTCCATAACTGTATACTAATTTGTTTCCAGTCATAGCTGGCTAGCTAGCTTACTTACTTATCAAAAGACCTCTGCAGCTCATTGAGGATGCTACCGGCTGTCTGGTGTTCAACCTCCCCAAATTCTCCCCTCTCCTCCGCGCCCATCACCGGCTCCCCATAGCAGCTCGTATTAGGTTTAAGACCTGTGTGCTCGCCTACCCGGCAGCAAAGGGAACTGCCCCTTCCGACATGCAAGCATTGATCAGTCTCCATACACCTGCCCGTTCACTCCTCTCCTCCACCTCCATACACCTGCCCATTCACTCCTCTCCTCCACCTCCATACACCTGCCCGTTCACTCCTCTTCTTCACCTCTGCTGGCCGACTGGCACCACCAGCCTCTGCAGGTTTGCAATGGCTGCGCTGCCCGGTCAACGTCCGCTTTTCACCGTCCTGCCACCCCGCTGGTGGTAGCTTGAAATGTAGATGCGCGATGCGGTAGATGGCATGGTATTGTAACGAACCTGTATAAGGTCCGTTAGCAGCTCCACCAAGGGAGTTACCTCTCTTGGTGTTGTGGTTAGCGCGGCCGGCGGTTATGCGGGAGATCGGGGTTTGACTCCCGCATGGGGCGAGTTACACTCCCGGTCCCGTTCGCTACATTGGTGTCAGAAGTGGGATGGAACAAAGGCCATCGGAGAACCGTGTCCACGTTAGGAACTTGGTATAGTGCAGCGTGAGGGCACGCTCTCCTGAACGGTGGGGATAGTGTAACGAACCTTTATAAGGTCCGTTAGCAGCTCCACCAAGGGAGAGCGTGCCCTCATGCTGCACTATACCAAGTCCCTAACGTGGACATGGCTCTCCGGTAGCTTGAAATGTAGATGCGCGATGCGGTAGATGGCATGGTATTGTAACGAACCTGTATAAGGTCCGTTAGCAGCTCCACCAAGGGAGTTACCTCTCTTGGTGTTGTGGTTAGCGAGGCCGGCGGTTATGCGGGAGATCGGGGTTCGACTCCTGCATGGGGCGAGTTACACTCCCGGTCCCGTTCGCTACATTGGTGTCAGAAGTGGGATGGAACAAAGGCCATCGGAGAACCGTGTCCACGTTAGGAACTTGGTATAGTGGCACGCTCTCCTGAACGGTGGGGATAGTGTAACGAACCTTTATAAGGTCCGTTACCAGCTCCACCAATTTATTTTCAACTGTTGCTTCAAGTTTAGACCCTAATGTTCACAAAACAATGCCAGTGCTCCCGCGCCACAGGAAGCCTTTAGGCGTGCGTGCATCAAAGTGAGAGGAGCGCATTTCGGGAAAGTCAGAGGAGCGCATTTCGGGAACTTGTTGACACACAGTTGAGCTGTTGTTGAGCTTGATTCTTTCTTTTTATTTCCACCATTACAAAGAACATGTATGATACTGAGAAGAATATGAGGAGATATTAGCTTTGATAATGATGGTCAGACGGTCAGACGTCGAGAAGATTAATCTGACACGGAGAGCAGCCACCATGTCGCCTCTCACAAGATTAATTATTCATGTCGTTGGTAAGTAGCCTTGTAATAAGAGGGATAATGTCAGTCATTATCGAAAAATAAGAGCCCGACAGTGCGTTCGGAACCCCGAGGCAATTATGCCGGCATGTCCTGGGACATGGTAGCACGTACCAAGTCGACGGTTTATGCTGGCATGTCCCGGGAAATGCCGACATAAACCATTTTCCCTCATGTACTGTAACATATATCACATCCTTTGGTTGGTGTATTCATGGTGTATTCATATTCATTATTCATATTGGTTTGAAGATGGTTCTAAATACTGCTACAATCCATGTAAATAGTAGACATTGCAGCCCCCCAGAACTGGGAGGGTGTTTGAGAGTTCCTCTCACTTCCATGCTTGATAGCATGTACTACGTATAGTATATATATATATATATATATATATATATATATATATATATATACTATACGTAGTCTATGCAAATATGCAGGCGTGGTATGATGACGCGCTCCAACCACTCCAACCAAATATGGTCCATCAAGCTTCCGGGTGATAGATTTGATGTCCGCAGCTGGACCCTTCTCGCATAATGAATTGTCTGCAATACAACCGGATATTCAGGACGCATATTTTTGGCGTTAGCCAACTAGCGGCTAGCTCGTTCATAACAAAGAAAGGAACACATGTTTTTAAACTTTTAACATTTCTGTAATCTATTACACTTGACATGTTACAGTATTACACACTGAACATGAGTCTTAAGCCCAATGCACACAGCGTGCGATTTCTGTTGCACGACAACATTCCATTTTGAAGTTTGAATGGAAGTCTATGAGAACATCGCATCCCAACGCACACGGCCCCGATTTTAATCGCACGGCGAAAATTCGATTCCATTCATTTTGAATGGGACAAAGCACACGGCGTGCGAGTTTTGTCGCACTGTCAAATTTTGCAAATGTTGTAAAAGTTTGTGGTGCGACGGATTATTGCATCACAATGGGACAATTGGGAAAACTTCAACTGGTCTATCTAAATTAATTGAGTCACTCATAATGGGGAGAGAGACTGGAGCATACATTTTTGACTGTCTCCTTTTTTACGATTTCGCGGTTGAAAAGTTGCATAACTTGTTGAAAAGTTGGGTATCTAATCTAGCCAGCCAGACCGAGCCACTTTGAAACACGCGCAAGCACACGCACATGCATTATGATTATTCCCTTTTCTTTTTTTCTCTATTTGATTATAGGAAGACTCACACATCCTCACCCTAACCAGGGTTCGTAACCAGACCCTTCCCTTCCCTTTTACCACCTTGCACATAGCCTAGCCCTAGGTCATGGGTACTTATATTTCTTATGGTAATTCAAAAACTTAGCCCTACTAAAAAAAGCTATGTTTTTAGTCTAGGGCTGAAGTTGGAAGCAGATTCACGACTGCCTGCCGGAGTTCATATTAGGTAAAAAGGGGAGGGTCTAAGCAGACACTCTGGCTAATTGAATTACCGTTCCGTATTGGTCCTAAACTACCATGTGACATTATACGGAAGTAGTTGAAAGTGGGCGGCTACATCTGTGTCTTTTTTTTCACATACAAGACGCCTATATTACATAATAATAACAATCGAGCATGTAGGCACAATATTGTAGCGTGAACGCAGGAACAATCGTCAGCCAGACGGACTTACATATTGAGCCTCATCGGTTGGCAGTGCACCGCTCAGACCCCACGGGGGTCTCAAATACCCGGCGAGTTACGTGCCCTTTTAATTATTTACTATTCAGCCAATATGTCCAATGTTTGTCTTATTTATAGGCCTATGATTATTTGAATGAGATTAATTTGTACTACTGTATATTTATGATGATTAATTGAGATGCATGATCAGTTGTGGAAGTTGAGTCCTAGGGTGAATAGCTAGATGTTGGACTGTCTCCGTCCTCCGAATCTATGTCTGCCTGATCATCGCCCATAATAATAAAGTGGCTTTTATAATACACCTTTCTGGCTGTGTGTTTTGTACGCTCCCTCTCCTGACATTTTACCAATACCCCTAAATCAGGGGACCCACATATTTTATCACAATATGTCCAGTTGTATCTTGTAGAAATTGTGGAAGCAAGGCAAGCAATATTGGTAGAGCCTATTGTAATCAGCCTGCCTGGTCCGACTACGTAACAATTGAGAATGGAATGTTGAGGTGCAACAGAAATTGCATCGCACGCCGTGTGCATTGGGATGCGATTTTTTATGATTTTCTCATAGACTTCAATGGTGTGAGTTGAAAATGGAATTTTGCGGTGCAACAAAATTGCATCACACGCCGTGTGCATTGCAATGGAATGTTGTCGTGCAACAGAAATCGCACGCTGTGTGCATTGGGCTTTACACACAACTTTTACAACGTAGACATACTAACCGTACTTACAACGTAGACAGAATACCGAGCTACAACAATGCTGCTAGCATGCTAATAGACAAAGGTTCAGCTTGCAGACTGAACTGGTTTCAGTTAGTTGCTAGTGGGTAATAATAAAGACATGTCTAAATACACGAACACACTGGTTTCAACTAGTAACTAACAACTAACTTAACAAACAAATTCGCTATGTACATAAAATAGAAGATCTTACCTTACGAGTCTTAGTGCAGTGAACAAACAAGCACGAGTGCTTCTCGTAGCCAAATCGATCCACCAATGAGAAAAAACCTGGAACCAGTTTATCCACTCCCAGGGAGGGTTTCCCGGGAGAAATCAGGCTAAAAATAAGCTTATTTTGTTGATTAAGTACACGTATTTAACTATCGTAAAACTGCTCGAAAAAATAACGAGTGGGTAGTTCAAAACCTTAACTTGTGTCTGATGACAAAAAAACGAAATCAGATTTTTTGCTCAGAAAAAGTTTGAACGCTTTTTTCAAGCCTTTCCCGTTTGCGCCTCCATAGCAAAGCGATGACGTCATGTCACAATTGTCCAATTACTTTTGGTCCCTTGAAAAAGAGGGAGCTACATATTAGAGCAATTTGGATGTGAATACCCTTACCCTAAAGCTGAGAGTCTGCACTTTAAGCCCATATTCATAATATAACTGTAACTTGAAGATGTTTTGGTAAACAGCTCAAATAAAAAAAATTCTGTCTGTGTCCAAATATATATGGACCTAATAGGTGGTGGGCCGAACGAGTTTTTCGTGAAGTTTATCGATTTCCATCTAAAGAGTACACAATGTTTTACATACGATATTAAGTAATTATATTAAGTCTAATACAATTTGTTGGCAGCTCTAGTTATGTCGGAGATTTTAACAAACGTATCTTTTAATCGTCTGTCTGCTCAGGGACATCGCTGGTCGCTGTAGTTGATAAACCAATCAGAATTCGAGTACGACTTCATTAGGACCCCGAAATGTAAACACTGGCTGTTAACCCTAGCAACTGACTGGATGTTAACCCTAGCAACCGCGGGGAAATAAAGAGATGTAATGAATTATGGAGTGTTGTATGCATTTAACAAACCAAGTGGATAATATTATAGAATTTGCAGATGCAAGTTGGACCAAATGTGTACATTGTGCTCTACAGTGGGTGAATCTTCTCACTACAGAAAGCCAAATTGCAGAAAGGGCTGTAAAAATATATAACCAGGTAGACAGTTACATTCCAGATGTGCCAGCTAATAATGGCTACCATAGAGAATGCTATATGCAGTATGCCAACATACAAAACATTGAAAGAGCCCGCAGTACAGGAGGCTGCCGGTTTGTTTTATAGCAATATAATATAATATTATTTATAAGCTGCTTAACTTAGCTTTAAATTATTGGGACACTTACATATACATGTTAAACAAAATAATGTTTCATATTTGGTTGCATATCATGAGTTCCTGATGTTTGTATACATTGTATGCACCAACAGTCCAGAACAAATTCCTAGTATGTGTGGCAAACCTACCTGGATAAAAATAAATCTGATTCTGATAAACAACATGATATTATGAACAAGATATGGTATAAGATAACAAGATTATTAACAGATATGATATAAACAAGGTAAGATATAAACTAGATATGACATGAGCAAGATATGATAAAACAAGATATGAACAAGGCATCAATGGGTCAGGGTCAGCCCTGTCAGGTCAGGTCCAGAAGATGTGCAGTGCAGTCCAGGGCTGAGCATCTGGGGTTACCTGGGGAAACAGATTAGGAGAGTTGTGCATAGAGTATCACATATTTCTCTCTCTCTCTCTCCCCCTCCCCCCTTTGGGATTGACTGGATGTCACTTCCCCCAGCTGCAATTTTAGAGCTTGTATACTGCTCCTGCAAAATATAAAAAGGGAGATGCACATGCAAATCTAACGACCTACCATGTACAGACATGTGTCTGTGTTTGCACTGCGAAAACACACTAGTGTTATAAATGTTCTCTAACACTTAATCTGTCTAGTCTCATCAATTATAGGCAAGGCAAGTGAAGATACAGTTAGCCTTGGGTTATGTCTTGTTTTTCTAAACATGTCCTAAGTTATGTCTTCACATACATATGTAGTACAAAACAACGTAGCCCGCACTCACTTTTCGTTGCTCCAATATTTATTTAGCAAGCAGCAAGTAAAAATAGACGTTTCGACCGTGAGGTCTTCTTCTTATGACAAGCAAATCTTACCTGATATTACTTGACAGTAAAGTTATCTGAAACAACTCAGTCTTCTCGTCTTTCCAGATAATACGTTGTTTACTTCATAGTTCCGTATTTTGAAGATTGGCAGACGTCAAGTCAGGTGACTCTTAAACGGGTTTTGATTGGTTAGCGGCATAGTAGCCCCAAGCGTTCTCCTTACTAATAAATGAATCGTAAGTTTAGTTTTCATAAAACGTAGATCGAAAATAGACTGCCAACAAACGGAAACATGTAAAAAAAAAAAAAATTGCTTATATGAAAAAATCAACTACTCTAACGCTGCAGATCGATAATTTCGAAAACTAAAGCAGATAGACCGCTTCAGCCCACCGCCTATAACTGTAACTGCTAATCCAGGGTTAAAAATGTTTTAAATGACTGGTGCAACAGACTTGATTTAAACCAGGTTTAAAGTTTGGTGAAACAGGAATAGTAGATAAACCTTGATTTAACCAGTTTAACCACATTGATGCAACCTAGTTTTAGAGTTGAAAGTAGGTTTGATTACGCCTATAAAGGAGTAAAATTATATTGGCCTAGTTATAGCTTCTTTATGACTACGATTGAAAATGCCAAATGGCCATGGCTAGTTTCTCAGCCATTTGACCACTGATCTTTATGCCATTTTGTATGTCTGCTCACCGTGCCAATGTCTACACATCACCGGAATATTTTAAGAATTACTTTAAATCGTTTTTGTTTACCTTAAAAACATAGCATAGCAATGAAGATATATCTCAAGTCAGACCTACAGCAATTGTAGCTTTTAGGTCCTATCAGGTTATGTCTCAGAGCATTGCATGGAGTTAAGTTCATAGGTAGAGATTATAATATTTATAAAATATCACATTCACATGCCCATGGATGATGTATGGTGAAAACTAAAAAGAGAAGCTTTGAATCCAAAGCAACCTGCCCAGTGGTGAGTACTGTACATGTTGTTTGAAGTACAGTAGACCAACATACAGTACAGCACTATAGCAGGTATCAAAGATGTGTGCTGGCAAACCTTGTTAGCGCAGTCATGGGTGGTGGTACTCATTTTGAATTTATTTTGCGTTTTTTGATGAGCCATCACTTTCTCACTTAAAACTTAAAGTTTTTGGTCATTAATAAGATTTAAAAAGTGTAAGCGATGATATAATAAAATAAGGAATAAAGGTAACTAACTATTGTTTTGCAGATCCATCATAACCCTTAGTGGGATCTGATAGGGTTGAGCAGCCTTGTCCAGGCCAATAAGAGTGAGCAGAGACATAACTCTTAGGATTATGTCTAGCTCTTGGAGGAGTGGCTTCGACAATATACATTTTGTTTTGCTGTCTGTCCTGTATCAAACGGCATTTCCTATCTTATAATTTGAACCAAAAAGGTGACCGAAGTGTGTGAGTGTGTGTGTGTCTAACGATGTGCGTCTCTCATGAATAAGAGAGTAGTTGAGTGTGTGGGGCCCTCAGAGGGAGCCTAAAGTGCACCTCAGCTGTCGATGCCTCGTCACATGGCCACATGCTCTTTTACTTTTATTTATTTCATTTTGTGACCTCTACTTAGACTGTGACCCCCCCTAAAGCCCAATGTATACTTCTGCATAAAATCTACGGCGTAGCCTGTGTAGGCCCGGAGCCTACGCCGTAGGTTTTCGTGCACCTCTCCAAAAATGTAACTACGCGGCACACCTACGCAGACTGTAAGAACTGTGATTGGTCCGCTTGGTAGCACATGATTCCGACATGATTCCGACTCTCTCGTAGGCCTAAATGCGGAAGCCATGACAGAAATGTAATTTACTTTTTCTGTAATTACTTATTAATAAAGATTTGAAAAATTATGATAACCATCTTATTATCTTAGTTTAAAGTCATTTCAATGCATTATATACATTTTCTTTACAACAAGCATAACAAAAAAATCGCTATTATGCCGCTATGAGTACACCGTTCCAACGGAGCGCCCCATGGAAGCGTCAAGCACAGCCTTCCCATAAGGAGCGCGATTCACATTTACGAGATGTACAATCCTGTTTCTTTAGAAATAAATGATTACCTGTGGCGTTTGACAGCGGATGATGATAGACATATTTAATGTAAAGTTATCTATAAGAACTGTGATTGGTCCACTTGGTAGCGTCACATTCCGACTCTCTCGTAGGCCTAAATGCGGAAGCCATGACAGAAATGTCATTTACTTTTTCTGTAATTACTTATTAATAAAGATGTGAAAAATTAAGATAACCATCTTATTATCTTAGTTTAATGTCATTTCAATGCATTATAGACATTTTCTTTACAACAAGCATAACAAAAGAATCACTAGCCGCGCGTAACTTCGACGCAGAAGTATAAATTGGGCTTTAGACTGTGACCCCCCAAAAATGGCATGACCCTCCAGAACCCCCTCTGTCATTGGAGGGAGCCTGAGAGTTTTCAGTTCCAGTGAAGGGAGGTTTCATGCACTGTACATCTGTGAGGCCAGTCTACATGTTGTTGAAGCTCTCTCTCCTCCACCACTCCCTCCTCCACCTCTAGCCTGTGTTGAGATTCTGAGATGTGTGTGATGGAGGGGGGGGGGGGTCTTAAAGAGGTTAGAGTTCAGTTGGGGAGATGGGAAGGCCACGGTCATTTCTCCTGCTCCTGTCTGCTCCGTTGGACAGGGGTCAAAGGTGAGATGCACAGGAAGGGGGAGGGTACACCTCTCAGCTGTCTGCTAGCTAGTGCACATGTTAGAGATAATCTGCCCCCCTCCAGCCAGACAGTCACCTTTGACCTTTTGCATTGGAAAAAACATAATCTCACCCCAAACAGACAGGGCTCAGAATCAGAGTTTAGAGAGCCTGTCATTCCTCCGATAACGCTGTTATTACTATATGTTCCATGTTGGCAGGTTTAACACTAGTGTGAAGGCTGTTTCGCCTACTTTTAGGGCGCCCTCGATGTCAGATGACCCCGTATTCTAGACAATGGGCATCTGTTACTGAGAGACAACGACCACTAGAGGGCGCATCCTGTTCATTAGCCGCCTCCGCTGCTCCCAGCTGATGCCACTGCGCTCAGAGCGTCCTTGTTCGAAAGTCCTCTTATTAGTATGTAACATATGCAATGCATTTTCCACAGACAAGTCGCCTACATGACCCGCAGATGTCAGACGTTTTGTCTGCCTGCCCATAACGTAAATCATTCTACCTAATGTTCAAAGCTACTCGCGAGAAGGGAATAATACAACGAGTCCCCTGTCCCTCCCCCTCACCATTGTGTTATTATAATTATGAACTTCATAGTGCTGTTTGAAACGTCATAGTGTTAAACAAGTCTGTCATGTTTATTTGTCCATGAACTGAATATTTTCACTTGGGAGGAGAAAAGAGAGGAAAAAGACCTTGCAATTTGTGTGCATGTTTTTTTTGTATTTTTTATATTAGATATTAGATATTATATATATACACTTGACACTTGAATTATCGCGCAGGAGAGCGTACCTCTCCACAGAGCGTGTCCACAAGTTAAGTGTGTTACATGATGGAGTGGGGGGGAGTGGAAGTCCCAGAGACAATGAGAGGCAGGGGCCTTGTTTGTGAGGCCCACTGCTAAGAGTGCAGAGGGTCAGCGTTCTTGGCTGTACCAAGGATGCTGGTTCATATTTAGTTTTAAAGGTCCAATGTGGAATATAGGAAGTTTGGAATAATGATAATGGCCATGATAAATTTTAGCGATCAGGGAACGAGGCTGTATAATAAAGAACGCTCAGTGAAGAGTCTTTTGGTCCACAAAAGCTTTTCTGAAATGTGGTTTTGAGGTGAAGCATTTGCCTTTGCATTTGTACATTTTGGTGGTTTACAGGGATATGCATATTTACGGTACAATTATGTTTTACATTTTCCATAATAGAATATAATAATAGTAAACAAAGAAATCTAAATAAACCAAGGGGGGGTAGAAGAGGAGGGAAATGAGAGCAGAAGAACCCTTCTTCTCCTCTAGCATCCCCCTAATCCCTGAAAACCCATCCATCCGTGAGGAGAATGGACCCCCCCCCCCCCCCCCCCCCGATAACCTCCAGTCCTTATCTGGCAGACAACTCCGCCAGGCATGCCCCGTGTGAAGGAAATGGGAAGGGGGGGCTAACCCCCCTGACATGTTCCAGTGTCCCCCTGGCTGGCAGGAGGTTAGGGGGGGACATAGAGGGGAGGTGTGTGTGTGTGTCGTGGGGGTTAGGGGGGGACATAGAGGGGAGGTGTGTGTGTGTGTGTGGGGGGGGGGGGGTGTTAGGGGGGGACATAGAGGGGAGGTGTGGGTGGGTGGGTGGGGGGGTTAGGGGGCTCCAGTCCTCCTGCCTGTCATCCACGGCTATAACCATCAGACATGTCTGCTGTGGGATTTGAAGTGAGCCTTGAAGTAGGTCGTCCCACTAATTGGGCTTGTTGTCATTTTCCAGCCATGCCACGCTAACCCGTGCCAGGCCGACCTCACATCAGTGAACACATCTGACAGGCAGACCCCTCCAGGGGACTGGATGTATTGTGCCCGAAGGAAGCCGACCAGGAGGGTTTTGTTGGATGAAAGCCCAACAGGATGAGAAAAAAAATACACAAAAGTGCAAGCTTGCAGTTCGGTGATCAGGCTTCCCCATTTCAACCAACATTGACTAGTATTGACGACAGTATCTATCTCACACATACTGTATCCCCTCATGTCATAATGTAGTGCTTATTCTAAGAGGGGTTGGTTGTGGTGACATGGTGTGGCAGATGGATCACACACTGCTACAGAAGGCATTAATGGCTCCATCCACTCACAGAGACATTCATCATTTTAACGAGCCCTCTTCTAAGCACACTAGCATCAGGGCGAATGCCATACCAGGACATTAAGATAAGTTTTTGTCTACCCCTATCCTCATACTCAAAATTCTGATCCACAGATCAGGGTTTGGGTCATTTGATTTCAATTTGTTTCTAAGGTATAATCAAACATGGAAAAAACGTGTTTCCCTATTTATTTAAATGTCACTGTCCCCAACCCTGGACCCTGCTATGGGACAATTGTCTTGACAGGGATTTCTGGTGAGTGTGTTCCGTCACATCATTTGTGCTGGCATAAGAGAGCTGTCGAAGTCTTGTATTGATTCTAGGCTTTGTGTTTGCCTTTGGAGTCTAATATTGGTGTCTGTCGACATAGACCAAAGAGACATCAATGAGGGTCAAGGAAGCCATAATATCAGATAAATCAATCTGAAACATAGCCAACACTTTAGACTAAAGAGGGTTAGGGTTAGTGTCAATGAAAGTCAAGGAAGCCAATATCAGGCTGGACATTTTGAAAAAAAGAAGGAAAAAAAGAAACATAGCCAAAACTATAGACTTATAGTTATTCATTAACTAGTTAGTTAAAATAAATAGTTAGTCATTAACTTATAATGATGTTCCCAACATCATTAAAAAGAAAGCACTGCTGAGTTCAGCAATCACAGACATCATGTGTAGATCAAGGAAGACTTCTACAGTGAATGACCGAAGAATAGGGTTGGGTACCGTTTGGGTTTTATTCAATACCGGTGCCAAATCGATACTTTAAAAACGGTACCGGTACCGAAACGGTACTTAAATCGGTACTTTTTTTCCCAGGATTTTTCACATCAGTGGCGAGGTGGTCACTGACGCGATTTTCCGCGTGCAGGCCATTAATGCAGAGCGGCGATGTTTTATATAGAAGGTGATCAAATACCAACATATCCTGACGCTACAGCTGCAGCAGAACATGGGGAACCCGCATACAGCACTGAATATGACTGACAGATACGCCCAAGACACACAGACACACACACACACACACAAAGATAATCAGCTCATTGAATATGAAGTACACACAGAACCGGGAACGCGCATACAGCACTGAACAACATTCGTAGAATATAAACTTGTGACTGACAGTCACATACACACACACACACACACACACACTGAAAGATTATCAGCTCATCAATATGTTACGTCTGTGTTTACGACAGTTTGGGCTTTACGACATGTGCCGTATTACGTTTTGTGTGACACACGTTGTTGATTAAATGGAGTACACGTTCCGACTACAAGCTCTGAGTTCAGTCTCCATTATTGAACATAACATTGGCGACGAGGATGGCTGATTGTTCTTTACCACCACCCCCTCCTTTCCTAGCAGTCCCGGCAGAACCACCGATTCCGTGGGACCGCTGGATTTCCTCTTTCGAGACATACATCCTAGCCGCCGGCTTGGAAGACATCTCCGACAAGAGAAAATGTGCGCTGCTGCTTCACTGCCTGGGAGCGGAGGGTCAGCGCGTGTCCGGAACTCTCGGCACTGCGGCAAGATACACAGACGCTGTGGAACTATTGAAGCAACACTTCGCCCCTCCACAAAGCGCTCTTCTCCGCCGCGTCATATTCAATCGAAGACATCAACGTACAGGTGAGCCAGTGTCACAGTATGTGGCTGATCTGCGGGGTTTGGCGAGCTTATGCAAGTTCGGGACATTACAGAACGAAATGATAAGAGACCAACTCATCTTACACACGAACTGTGACAAGATTAGGGAAAAACTGTTACTGGAAAATGATGAACTTACATTATCAGCAGCTCTGAACATAGCGGTCCAGGTTGAGACGGCCTTGGAATGTGCAGTTAGTTTTTCAGCCTCTCCCAGCTCACCGGCAGAGGGCGCGCACAGCCTACAGGTGCCCCTCCTCCACGTGAGTACAGCCAGCGGCGGGGAGAGCATTTTACTGGCCTCTCGGTCACGCAACCAGCCACACCAGCCGTGTGGGAATTGCGGCTCTTCTGCACACAATTCAAGAGCTCAGACATGCCCAGCCCGTGGTAAAACCTGCTCCAACTGCGGGAAACTAAACCATTTTCACAAAGTCTGTAGGTCTGCCCCAGCTAGAGCTTCCCAGTCACCTACCACAGTCATCCATAATGTCAGCTCAGGACGAGCGCCATTCAAAACATGCTCGTTGATGGTTGGTGATGTCACTCTGCCGCTCCTCCTAGACACTGGAGCCACAGTGTCCCTTGTGAACTTGACGACCTATACACAGTTCTTCTCCCATGTGCCCCTGGGGTTGCCCTCCACCACCCTGCGTGGCTATGCCAACTCTGAGATTGACATTGTGGGCTCTTTTCAGCTGCCTGTGAAGTACGGGGAGAGGACACTGCCGGCTTTCAGGTTCAATGTTGCACGCCACGGGACCAACCTGTTAGGCCTCGACCTGTTCAACGCCCTCGGTTTCACCCTGCTAGACACAGCTGGCTCAGAGATTCACACCGTTTCCAGTGGCCTGCGCTGTTCAGCGGTGTAGGCTGCCTCGACACTTTTGCCCACCAGCCTCTGTTAGATCCTACAGTGATGCCTGTTATACAGCCCCTCCGCCGCTGCCCCCTGGCTCTCCGCGATGACATCTCCTCTCAACTACAGAGCATGCTCGATAGCGACATCATTGAGCAGGTGAATGCATCGCCTTGGATCTCCAACCTGGTGGTGGCGAAGAAGAAGTCTGGGTGGCTGCGCATCTGCGTGGATCTGAGAGCGGTAAACAAGGCCATCATCCCTGACAAATACCCCCTGCCAACGATAGAGGAGCTCACCGCCCAGTTCTACGGGTCCAGCGTGTTCTCTAAACTGGACCTCCGTCAGGGTTACCTCCAAGTGCCACTACACCCCGAGAGCCACAACCTCACAGCGTTCATCACTCACAGAGGGGTTTTCCGCTACAAACGCATGGCTTTCGGTTTAAGCTCCGCCCCCAGCTGCTTCCAAAAGATCATGGCCTCCATCTTCGCTGGGATCCCAGGTGTGGCCATCTATCTTGATGACATTGTGGTTCACGGGGCCACCGTCGAGAGCCACGACGAGCGTCTCCACAGTGTGTTCAGTGCATTGGCCAAGCATCACCTCACACTCAATGGTGAGAAGTGTGTATTCGCCGCCCCAGCCATCGACTTTGTGGGGTTCCGCCTCTCAGCTGATGGCACGTACCCGCTGCACTCGAACACCGAGGCCATCCATCATGTCCCGGAGCCCACCACAGCCGCTCAGGTGGCCTCCTTTCTAGGCATGACGGCGTACTACCTCCGTTTCCTGCCACAGTACTCGGCCACAACCACACCGCTGCGGAAGCTGTTGAAGCATGACGAGCCCTGGCTCTGGACGTCTGCCTGCTCAGACGCCGTACGCCTCCTGAAGGCCCAACTCACCTCGCCACCGGTCCTGGCGCATTTCGACCTGGCCAGCCCCACTCTTGTCACGTGCGACGCCTCTGCCACAGCCATTGGTGCGGTGATGTCCCAGCTGCAAGGGGGGGTGGAGAGACCGATCGCCTTCGCCTCCCGTGCTCTCAGCCCCACGGAACAGAAGTACTCGGTGGGGGAGCGGGAGGCCCTAGCATGCCTCTGGGCATGTGAGCGCTGGCACATGTACCTCTATGGACGGCTATTCACACTGAGGACAGACCACCAGGCCCTCATCACCCTCCTGGCCACGTCTGGCACCGGTCACAAGCCACTCCGCCTCCACCGCTGGGCCGACCGCCTGCAACAGTACAACTATCGGTTACAGTTCACGCCAGGACGAGACAACGTGGTAGCCGACTTGCTATCACGCTCAATCCCCAGCCCACCCACAGCCCCAACCTTGACCCCCGGACTGGACCAGGCTGAGCATGACCTCGTCCAGCTCCTCCACACACCCCTTCAGGAGACGGTGTCGCTGAAAGAGCTCCGGGATGCCTCAGCCGATGACCCCACCCTCTCTACACTCTCAACCTATATCACGCAGGGGTGGCCGGCAAGAGTACCTGACGAGCTACTCACTTACTCCAGGATCAGGGAGGAGTTGTCAGTTTGGAATGACACCTGTGTCGCTCGCGGGTTCTGCACTGTGGTCCCAGGTGTCCTTCGGGCGCGTATCCTTGCTATGGCGCACGAGGGTCACCTGGGCATAGTCAGGCTCAAACAGCGCTGTCGTGATGTTGTGTGGTGGCCAGGCATCGACAGGGAACTCGAAACCCTGCTCAAGGATTGCACTGCCTGTCTCCTTAGTGGTAAGACCAGGGCTCCAGCTCCACCCCCACCATGCAGCCGTTGGACTGGCCATCTCAACCCTGGGAGCACCTGCAACTGGATATCTGCGGCGAGCTGCATGGGGTACCACATCACCAGCGTTTTCTCGTTGTGACCTACGACCTCCACTCTAAGTGGCCAGAGGTGACACCTGTGGGCTCGGTCACAGCAAAGGTGCTGATCGACATTCTCGACGCTCTGTTTGCACGTTGGGGCCTGCCCAAGAGGATCACGACTGACAACGGTCCTCAAATGATTTCCCATGAACTGTCCTCCTATCTAGTGGGTAAAGGGATCCACCACATCCGCACAGCGTTCTACCACCCTGCTGCGAACGGGGGGGTGGAACGGCTGAACCAAACTCTGAAAAATGGCATCAGGGCCCACCTGGCACAAGGGTGCACGCTCACCACCAGCCTCCTCCAGACGCTGTTGCATTATCAGGCCACGCGACACGCCACTACATGAGTCTCCCCAGCCTCCCTCACGCTGGGGCGGGAGCTCCAGCTGCCTCTCGATAGGCTCCGCCCTACACTAGCTCAGCCCCCGGTCCATCCAGTTCAAGCCACAGTCACCAAACACCAGCGCTTGATGAAGGATCGTTTCGACAGGGCCAGACGTGCTAGGCCACCTGTCATCGCTGTGTCGGACTGGGTCAGGATCCGACGACCTCATCGGGACAACAAACTCCAGCCGTTTTGGTCTGACCCTGTCCAGGTCAGCAAACAGCTTGGCCCGGCCTCGTTTAGGCTCGCCGACGGCACTCGCTGGCATGCTACCCGCCTGCGTAAGGTGCAGCCTCCCCCAAAATTCAGACCAATCACAAAACTGTTTTGCAAGCGTGTCGCCTCGCGTGTGTTGAGAGCGATTCAGTCTCGATTGCATGCACTGTGTGGAACTTTAACGGGCGATGTCACGTGCGGTTGACGTCCGTTTCGGACACCAGGGGGCGAGAGAGGAACCGAAACGAGGCACCGAAATCTCCGTTGCAATTCGGTTTGGTAGCCTACCCTACCGAAGAATGCTCACGAAAACCCCCAAAACTACTGACAGATCAGGAACACTCTCTAGAAGGTAGGCGTGAATGTGTCAGAGGCTACAGTCTGCAGAATATATCACAGCCAAACCACAGAGGCTTCACTGCAAGGTGCAAACCACTAGTTATCCTCAAACCATGGGGTCATGCATACAGCACTTCCCGAAAGCCATTAGCCACCCTATACAAGCGGACCCTTAAGGTCATGGACCAGAAGCCCAACAGCACACACTACTGTACCATCCTAGACAAATGTAAATACCTTAGCTGGGAAGACACCATCACATACAAAAACATCTGTCTCATCCATAAAATTCTGCATAACAAAGCTCCTCCCCCGCTTAACTCTTTCATAAACCAGCGTGACCACAGCTTACGGCCCACCAGAAGCACCTCTCGTGGCGACCTTATAGTTCCATTCAGGAAAAGCACCTTCAGTAAGCAATCCTTCTCAGTGATAGCAATAGAAAACTGGAACTCACTACCCAACCAACTCAAAGACATACATACTTACTCCACCTTCACAACACACATGAAAGCCTGGCTGACACAGAACTATACTTGTCCTCATTAATCCCTCTCTGTGCTGCCTCCCCATAATGCCTTTTTTTGTATGTTTTGTTTTGTTTAATGTATTGCTGTTTGTAAGTGCTTAATGTTGTGTGGCCTGTAATTGTCCTGTGGCTTGAAATGTCGCTGCCCCCATAAGTGTGTATGTGGTGTTTGTTGTAGCCCCTTCAACCACCTCAGCTTGCTTACGTGTGTTTTTTGTCAAGTGTGATGTTGGGGTACCTTGTCTCAGCCACGTGTTCTTAGAATATTTAAATGTTTTATTTTAACTAATGACGTTACTTTTCAGGATGCCATGTTGCAACTGGCCGGGGACTTCAGCTGAAAATTAGCCGACTAGGCTAAAGCTGCCTTTTTTACTGTATTTTATATGGTTCATGTATTTGGATTGTCCTCGATATAATAAACTAATAAACTAAACTAAACTAAACTAAACGTTATGTTACAGTTGGTTAACCTAAATGGCCTATAAAGGTCTAGAAAAAGGTCTTGTAGACAGCTACTCTAAGACGAATATGATCATGGACCAGAGTGAATGAGGAACGTTTGGAGAAATGTAGCACCCTATAATGTAATAATTTCCTGATAATGTAATAACTTCTGATAATGTAATAAAATGTCCACTTAACTCCATTTGTTTTTCAACATTTATTTTATTTTTATGTTTTTCAACATTGTTAACAACGCCCTTGGCATTCTGCCTGGATGCGCTTGTCGGAACATTTTAAATACATTGTGCATTAACGTGCTTGAGTGACAAACAACTTGTGCATTAACGTGCTTGAGTGACAAACAACTTTGCAGTATGAACAGTCTCTCAGCTTTCCCCCGGAAGGCGTGTGAACACGGACGCCGACCGTGGTCTTGCACATTGTATGGAACATGTCTTACCGAACTTGCTCTGGAACGGAGCTGGGAGGGTACAGAGCGGTCAGCGAGGGGGGCCGAGAAGAGGTTTTTGAATGACGGCAGACGCCGTGTGTAAGCCTTATATAGGCGGAGGGTCCCGTCCCTCCTGACACAAGCGTCGCCTGGGCCAGCCAATGGGCTGGCGCAGTGTAATTCAGCTTCTGATGAGGTCACGCAGGGGGCGTTCCCATAGTGTCGTGTATTTCATGCTCTGTAACCATAGCAATGGCCCTCTAATACACACAATGGATAGATTGTGAACATGCCCATCTGGCCTTTTGACCAGCATGTGCAGAGGCTGTAATATCATCATGGGTAGATATAATTGCATTAGGGCCCGAGCCAGCAAGACGCCCATAGCATAAATTGCATTAGAATTGTATTAGACCATAGGGTGAATTGCATTAAACCAAGTGTATGGCAGATAATACACAGCATGAACCCAAAGAATCCTTAGGATGGCCCCTGATAATAAGATAATAAGATAATAACATCCTACTTACAGGACAGAAAACTACTATGACTTCACTGGCAAACTTTGTATCTGACCAAATTAAAATGACGTGGATAGCCTGGAGACACTGATCATTACCAGATGTTAACAAGACCATATCTCTGTTTTGATTGGCTCAGCGACAGTGACAGGGGGGGTATAAAATCCTGTACACACATTGATTCTTCCTCTTTTTTTTTCTTCATATCCTGTGACCCATTCGGATGACCAGCTCCATTGAGGGGCCATGCTGTGTAACCTGCTTTTTTGAATAAACAGTCTTAAATTTGCTCAAGAACTCTTCTTCATTTTTAGCAGTAACAGATACCAAAATATACGAAAATAGTGAGATACGAAACGAATACTATGAAAGAGAACCAAGAAGCCAAAGAGTCATGGCTGAGGAAGAAACGGTCCAAAGCGTGGCTTCATGTCACACAAGAGAAAAAATACAACATCGCTACTTGTAAAAATGCATACGCAATCAATGTGCAGAGAAGCAGGGAAGCAGTGAACTTCGCGCCGGCTGTAACGTCAGACTGTCAGCCTCGGCAATGGCTCACAGGGGTTGTGATTATACGGAATGGCAGAATATTTTCATTTAGCAGCTTTTTGGGAAGAGAAAAAGAGAGGAAAAAGACCTTGTGTATGTTTTTTTGGGGGGGGGGATTACATTATAGAATTGTATTTGTTATAATGACAAATAAACTTGAATTATCACGCAGGAGTGCATACCTCTCTTCACAAGTGATGTGTGCTATCTCCATGATGGAGTGGAAATCTTTTGTCTTGGTAACATCAGGTTTCCCCCTACTCTACTACGTCTGAACAGAAAGACATAGCGACTCCATTCAAGTTTTGCTATGTTCCCAAGGAACATGTTTTTCATCGTAGCCCTCGTAGTTCTACACAAGATTCCACACATACAACACCAGAGGAAGCGCCACGAACCACGTTCAACCGCGTTGCACCACAAACAAGGGGTTAAACTCGTTTGCAAACTATGCAGTAAAAATGTGGAACGCCCTTCCTATAATCTTAAAGGAGTGCAAAACACTGCCCACCTTCAAAACCACTCTCAAAAAACATTTACAGGAGGCTGCAATCCGTAACTGGACCCTCTAAATCAAAAATCAGATTAAAAGACCCGAACTACCCACTGTACATACTTTGTGTTTTGTCCCCCGCCCCCACCTGTGGTGTATGTCCCCACCTGTCCTACCCGCTGTACATACCTTATGTTTTGTTGTATTGTTCTTCCCATGGTGGATGTATTTTTATCTTGTAGATAGTAATAGTTATTTGTCTGTATTATCTTGTAGATAGTACTAGTTTTTTTTTGTCTGTCTTACATGTAACGATGAATTGAGAATCAAGGACCCCAATTGAAATAAGCCAGTGGCTTTCTTGGGTTTTTATCCTGTTAGTTGACCTTGTATGTAATATGTACTTTCATGTACCTACTTCTGCAAATCTTCTAATAAAGTTTTCAATCAATCAAATCAAAGAGTAACATTCTCGACACAAGAGTAACATTCTCATCCTCCTCCCTTGCGCACGCCAATACAACAACTTTTATGTCATTGTTGATGCTGCTAATGTAGGATAATGTCTAATACAAAATATCGACAATGATGAAAGACAGGATGTGTCATAATAAAATATTAAATACGATTGTGTTGTGATTGTGTTGACATTGTTGTCATGGCAAGAGAATACCGAGATTTGTGGCAAGAGAAACCGGCAAAAACTGTTGGCTGACCCAATAAACTAAAGATGGAAGAATTACTGCCCTTCACCTGATGTACATTAGATGTTCAGTTATTATCAGAGTAGCCTACAATTCTCGTGTCAACCTCGCAGCAGCAATGATAATAATAAACACGCAAGACGGTTGTACACAGATATACGCAGATTCATATTTGTAGATTAGTTTTCAAACATTGTCGCCAAAGTAGCCAATTGCAGAGTGTATTAATTATTGTATTGCTTTGCTCTAATAAACCTTAGTACAACCTTACATTTTGGAGTGCTGGGAGAGTGCGGGGTAAATATTGGTTGGATGGTTTGAAGGGGGAAGAGCTTGCTGGATAAATTGGCACGCCTTTGTTTGTTGATCAGAAACTATGACCCTCCCCCATCAACCATTACACCAAGTGAGATGAGGGGGTCATGTTTTCATTGCATTAAAATGTGTTGATGAATACAGACATAATCAAATGTAGGCTACTGCAATTAATTTCCGATTTGGAGACATACTGTACAGTTTATAATTTGTATAACTTATGATACTCCAATGAAAATAGCTATTATGAAAAGTGAAAATACAAAATAATAAAATAAAATAAATATTACGATTTGTTCACTGATTTGTGTTATAAATGTAATTTCTGTATGATTCCAATACTTTTTTATAGTAAAAAGTGCAACATTTGCACGCTTTGCTGCAAATACAGGGGGAGGCAGTCTGCTTCCCCTCTGACTGCACAACCCCTCAGAAACTGAATGTAGCGCTGGGCTGTACGCTTCCTGTTACAAACTGAATGTAGCGCTGGGCTGTACGCTTCCTGTTACAAACTGAATGTAGCGCTGGGCTGTACGCTTCCTGTTACAAACTGAATGTAGCGCTGGGCTGTACGCTTCCTGTTACAAACTGAATGTAGCGCTGGGCTGTACGCTTCCTGTTACAAACTGAATCTAGCGCTGGGCCGTACGCTTCCTGTTACAAACCGCAATGAAAAGGCACTTCCCTCACGGGGACGTGTACACTGTACACATGTCACATGTCTGTACACACACACACAAGCAGACAGACAAGACAGACTGTCCACACAGACAGACACACACACACACACACACACACACACACACACACACACACACACAAGTCAAGTGGCCCACAGAGCAGACCTGGGCCGGGCCGGGCTGGGGAAGGCCAACAAGTTTAGGGACTGGGGGAGAGCTATGCCCCAGATGACATTTGTTCCTTGGTGGGTCCAGGAAATGGTTTTCTAGCTAGTTAAAGTTACTAAATCAACGGACCTCTGTCCAGTGCAAATGCTACGTTTCTGACTACATCTGTGCCTGCTTTTGAAAACTGTTTCACAGAGCTAACGTAACGTTAGCTAGCTAGCTAACATCTGGTTAGTATGCAAGCAAGCATCAGATCATGTCAAACATTCAGGCTGGGTTGCACCAACCTGGTTTACATTTTAAACTGGTTTAAATCAAGGCTTATCTACCTAATCCTGTTGCACCAAACTTTAATCCTAGTTTAATTTAATCCTGGTTTAAACCTGGATTTACTAAACCTGGATTAAGCCTAAACCAGGATTAATTTAAACCAGGTTGGTGCAACCCAGGTTTGCTACATACCTTTGCAGTCACAACAATGTTGGATGATGATGTCGTTGGTCTACACGGACTACCTAAACCTTAAGCTCACAGCTATTTTACTACTTGAACTATCTATTTTATTACTAGTTGTCCTGCTAATTGTATCCTGTCTTATTTGTTAGTTATGTCCTGTACTATTGTCACTTTCTTTTGTATCTTGAATTATGCCTATTGCCTTACTGTCTGCAAATTGTCTGGATACTGCTAATTGTATCCTGTCTTATTTGTTACTTATGTCCTGTACTATTGTAATTTTGTTATCTTGAATTATGCCGATTGCTTTTTTTGTCTTGGTACAAAAACGAAGCCTAAGAACTTTACTCTTAGACTTGGGTAATGTGATCAACATCAACAATAAAACTTGAAACTTGATAATGTAAACATTTGCATGCATTTCAACATCTGTAGGCTACCTTAATAAAGATCCTATGTAATTAGCCTGAAACACCTATCCAAGGTATACCATTACCTTACCTAAAACACCTAACCAAGGTTTACCCTTAGTAAGTATAAAACACCTATCCAAGGTATACCCTTAGTGAGTAAACAGTAGAGAACTAGGATCTGAAAGTGAAAAGGATACGTGGCAGATGAGATGTTTGACGCCTAATTTGAAATCCAGTCCAGCAAACCCTGGGAGATTGATTGATGGAAAAAAGTTGCTTGGCCTAAATATTTCACTAGAGTGGACCGTCTCAGACCATTGGCAAACAAACCATTGTTGTCGGAATGTTATCGATCAGTGGTCAACTATGAGGCATCTCTGAGTTTTATAAAATGTGTCAAAGTAGTTTGTTTGTTGGTGGTCTGACAGCGACGTCGATTGTGTCTGCTGTTGTGATTGTATCTTGAGATGGATTATTTGGCTCGAAGAGCAAGAATCATAGCTTTGAGATGATGTAACGCATGACTACCTATGTAAACATGAGTGCAATAGGGCCGTCGGATCCTTAACAGGCTACAACAGTATCAACTAATGTGCACTGTTATTACTGTATATTACTGTACTTTGTTTGGTGAATCAAATGTCGGTCCGCTATTGTGTTTATTGACTCTACAGATAAAAATGTATATGGGAGGCAATCAAAAAAAGGTTAAATATTGGTTGAAGTGTCTGAAGAACAGGTTGATAGAAAGGCTTAATGTCGAGCCCTGTACATGGAGATATACAGCCTTCCGTTATGTAACTGGTATTCCAAAGTGCAGACACACACCGCCTGGTAGCAGACAGTTCACTCCAAGGTCTCTTTTAAAACTGTACTTACACATTTAAACATTTAACACCTCCCCATTAAGCCTCACACTCCATCTCTCAGTCTCCCTGCTCTGGCACTGTGCCTCACTGGAAGGACACGTTCTCCCCCACCACACACACACACACACACGCACACACACACACACACACACACACACACACACACACACACACACACACACACACACCTTCTGCTCTGTGTGGTGGAAGGGGAGGAGCTTGTGTCAGAGGAGATGTCGCCTGTGAGGGTTATAGAGTAGCAGGCAGGGGGCCGTCCCTACAAAGAGAGAACAGGCTGAAGAGGCCGGCAGAGAGAGAGAGAGAATGAGACAGTGTGTGTGTGTGTGTGTGTGTGTGTGTGTGTGTGAGTGTGTGTGTGTATGTGTGTGTATGTGTATATGCAGCCAGCCCAGGACAGCTTGGTAGAGCTATAATAGAGTAGTAGTAGAGTAGAGCACAGAAAGACGGTGGACTACTAGCCTCTCTCCTCCACTCCCCTTCTCACCACTGCATCAGCAGACTCAGGCCCTACGTGAGGAGAGGGACCCTGCATTTCACACACTTAGCATCCAGTCCTGAGGCAGCAACATTGAGACCTGCAGAAAAGCTGGTGAGTCTTTTGTTGTTTCTTATTGAGACACATGGATGTGTAGTGATGGTAAAACACTGGTCATTAAAGGAGCATTCTGGGATTAGTACAACCATTTTTTCTGGAGCCATTGATTCTGGAGGAATATAACTTATGAATGCCCAATGAGCTTAGTTTGGCTTTCTTACCCCATAGGAACCCAAAATATAAGGCTGTTTTAGTTTTACTCCTCTGTTTGTAAACAATGTAATTGTAAGAAAAAAGAAAACTTTTGATCTTCTTTCGAACAATATCTATAGATAAAGGTGATGTAATTGAACCAAAAACAATGAAGATGTTACTTTGTTATCACTTATTTAACAGAAAATGAACAAAGAAAGATGCCAATTCCTGCTGAGGAAAAAGTTAGGACACCCTATGCCCTAATAGCTGGTATTGCCCCCTTTAGCTGAAATAACCTCAATTAGACATTTCCTATAACTGTCTCTGACATCGACTGGGATAAAGTTTCCCACTCTTCCATGCAGAATTCTTTGTTGTGTGATGTTTGAGGGGTGTCTTGCATGGTCCACATCCACTTCAGCTTACATTTTTTGACAGTGGGTCTCACATCTTTCCTCACCCTCTGATACAATAAAGAATTCATGGTGGACTCTTTGATGGTGAGCTGGGTTTCCTCCTTGCACACCTCCCATGCAAATCAAACGTGTGCAGTCTCTTTCTGATGGTAGATGCATGTATTTTGACATCAACTGTGGCATGGAGCTACCTCTAGGTCCAAACTAAATGTCTGAGGTTTAAATAAAACAGGCTCCTCGAAAATCCTCTAACGATTTTCTAATAATTTGCACCTGATGTGGTGCACTTGATTAAAATGTTAGGCATTTTAAGTAGTAGTAAATGTAGGGGTGTCCTAATTCTTTCCTCGCAAGAAAATTGCATTTCTATTAATAACATTTTACAAATCTTTTAAAAAATGTTTTTTTAATTTGAGAGGATTGTTAGAGGTGATTCTCTGCTCTGTGCTGGATAACCAGTAATGTTCTGAGCTGGTAAAATCTAGAACACACAACTTTTCCTCTAATCTGTTTTATTAAGTGACAATACAAGACACCCCTCAAGTGGCTAATCCCCGTCTCCTTCTTCCATTTAGCCACAGAGGTTATGGTGAATGGCTTTTCCGACACACACTCCTTTGAAAGCACTCACGGAGTCCTAGTTTATCAAAAAAGAAAATAATTTATTAAACTAAACATGACTTTCCTTGTGCAATACGCCATGTACCTTGTGAGATGCTGTGCGGTTGAAAACATTATCAGCTCCACCATCACGAGTCAAAATCTACTGTGGTGATGTAAGCAACAGGCTACATTCAGTCATATTGTCATGATGGCATAGTGGTATTTACCGCTGCCATAGTATTGATTCTTCATTTTAAGACGGTGGTTCAAATCCCTCTTCTGACGCACTTTTTACTGCATTTCGTTGTCTGAATCTAATCTATAATCTCATCTAAAAAAGTGTGTAGGCTATAAAATGATTGTGCAGGCTAATTTACAAGAACTGACATGATTACAATGGTGTTTGAAGCCTTTCTGAGTAGTAAATTATGTTCTTCTAACTGGACCCTGGATTTGGCATAGATTATTTTTTCTTATGATTACTGATGGATAGATGATTCACTTAGACAGATATATATATATATATATATATATATATATATATATATATTGTAAATCGATTTGCATGAAGGCTTCGGTAAAATGTAAAAAAAAAAAGACATTAAGTTAAATCAAGTATTGAACAGGCAACCTTCGGACTTCTAGCAGGCTGCCTTAACCTCTGCACCAAACACACCACTGTGATGAATGCAATGCAAGTTGATAGACATACCTATTTTTTATACTCTTTTATTTATTTATCTATCTATCTATCACACAATCAAACTATCTATCTATCTATCGATCACACTTTCAAAATATCAAATGATCTATCTATCACACAATCAAACTATCTATCAAACAATCTTTCTCGTAAATAGTGGGAACTAATATTTCCTAAAAGACACTTGACGGAACTGTCGTTCGGGATGTAGTTTCCGCCTTGAGACATTTTTGACGGACGTATTACCTAAACCAGCCTGTAAACCTGCTCGCTACCAGGTTTGTTCAGAAGGATTGGTTGCATAGCAACCAAGCAGCAAATTATTTTAACCACATTGATGGAACCGAATGCAAGCTGAAATTAGCGCCCGGATCTGATTTAAACCTGGATCAGATTTAATCAGGGTTGTAGGAACAGGGCCCTGATCTAATTGCTGAACATTTCATAAACATATTTCATAATATTCAACACAAAGTAAACACAAAATAACTCATTAATCGGTTTTCTTAATCAAACTCAAAAAGCCATAATATGGCTCAAGCAACCCCACTAATACAAGCACCAAAGGTTTCTAAACAAAACCTTGAGGACACTTAAATAAGCATGGACTTAACTGTTAGAAACAGAGAAATCAAAATGATATACTCTAAACAACAATAACTACAATGAATCTGGAAGCATTCGTTTGTACTCGAGCAGAAAATGTTCATCATCAGTGAAGAGGTGGTATGCTATAAATAAAAATAAATAATACAATTTTGAGCAGATCCCTTTTTCTCAAAACGTTCCTCATGCAATAAATCTGGTACATGATAATATTCATCTTATCTGTCCACAACACCTTTTTCTAGACCTTTTGAGGTACTTTTTATCTAACTTTAACTTGGCCAACCTTGCTGCACCAAGCCTCTGTAGTTCAGCTGGTGATGATGTGGATGGCCTCCTCCCTCCTGATCTGTGGGACAGTTGTTTTGGGGGGTTTCTTAACACTAGAACCTTTTTACCTACTAAAAGAGCCTCGGGGGTCAAATTACCTCTTTACAATGCTAAGCTGCTGTTTACACACAACGACCACTAGTTTGCCGCTTGAAGAAAAACTGCAAAATAGCTTTATACTAACTTATCCTGATGTGATTTTGAAAATGTAAGGATACTAGGTTGTAGAACGCACATATCTAGGAAAAGTCATGAAAGGGTTAGGGTTAGGATTTGTTTTACTCACAGCTGATTATGTGTTAATTATGGTGAGCGTTCTACATTCATCCACTGTAGAAGTCTTCCTTGGCCTACCAGTCCATTTGAGAACGCTGAGCTTAACAGTCAATCAAACTTTATTTATATGGCACAAGTCGTACTTGCTATGCTTGTAATGCTTTTTTTTCTTTTTAATGATACTCTAAACTATTTATTTTGGCATGCCTAAGACTTTGCCAAAGAAGAATGCATCACAGTCCCATTACGTTCACAGAGCACTGTATCTCATAACAACCATTTTACAGTGTTAACGAAAAATAATTTTGTATAAGGTCGGCACTCACGATTTCTATAATTTCTGCATTAGCAGCAGTCACAAATTAACACATTTCGGCTCTAGAGCCTTTATCTGCATTCAAACGATACAAGAATATACATTTGTGATTAACTGGAAACTATACCTTTATGGATGTTTCTTGCTCAAATATGTGAACAGTAGGAGGGTGGAGTGCAAAATTATGTACATTTGCAGAACTTAATCTGATTGACTCATAATTATTTTTTTGTGATTTATCCTTTCCTGTCATAGGCTGAAAACACAAGTTGATGTAAGACCTCCTTGTGTGTGACCATGGATGAATCCAGCTACCACTTTGAGTAGGGCACCGGCCTGCATCATGGTTCAGCATAGGGGACACAAAGACCCAGCAGTCATGGAGACTCACAGAGACCTGAACCAAGAGGTGTTGGTAGTGGGACTGAGGGCAGATGAGGGGGAAGAGGATGTCTTCAGACCCTCTCCCTCCTCTAACAACAAAGACGCCAACTGGTGCAAGACGGCGACGGGCCACATCAAGAGGCCCATGAATGCCTTCATGGTCTGGTCACAGATCGAGCGCCGTAAGATCATGGAGCAGTGGCCGGACATGCACAACGCAGAGATCTCCAAACGTCTGGGGAGGCGTTGGAAGCTTCTTCCTGACTATGAGAAGATACCCTTCATCAAGGAAGCAGAGCGCCTGAGGCTGAAACACATAGCTGACTACCCCGACTACAAGTACCGTCCCCGGAAGAAGAGCAGAAGCTCTGCGTCTGCCTCTGCATCTGCGTCTGCGCCGGCGGGGGACAAGGTTCCCCTGAAGTCTGGCAAATCTCATCTGGGCCGAACCTCCACTTCCGCCAGCAGAGGACAGAAAGTACAAACACCCTCCACTTCCAAACACAGGGGCCGCTTCAACGGCAGTAGTCGGTTCCGAGGCTACGACGAGGGCATCAGTGACGATGACGACACACTGGATGTAGAGGGGGTTAGCCCCGCAGTAGCATCAGCAGCGCCTGGCTGCCAGGACCATCAGAAGGCGGCATCCCAAGGGAGCTTCCACCAGCCGTCTCCCCCTATCCCCCTGAGCCAGCAGACCCCTGTTGCCCAACTCCCACTCAGAGCGCCCCCCTTCTCCTCCCCCTCCTCCTCTCAGGCCGGCTGCACCCTCCCTGGTGGCCTCACATCAGAGGGAACCCCAGGGGGCAGCATGGGGAACGGCCTCCCTGCGGAGCCTAAGGGCCAGGGGGCGCCTCCTCCTCCTCCTCAAACCAGAGGGTCCTCGTTCTCTTCAGGGCGCTCCTCCTCCACCACCACCTCCAGCACCTCCTCTTCCATGGTCTCCTCTGCCTCGTCAGATGAGGAGCTGGATGAGGAGATCCTACATATCATCTCCAATGCCACCTTCGACAGCATGCCGATGGACTGCTCATCAGCTCTCGACAAAGACTTGGACTCTGCCTTTCACACAAACTCAGGATCCCACTTTGATTTCCCGGACTACTGCACCCCAGAGGTGAATGAGATGATATCTGGGGACCTGCTGGTGCCCAGCATCTCTGACCTGGTGTTCACCTACTGAGGATGCCTGAGTCTGGAGGACACTAGCACACTGGCACGCCTTCATTCAGAAAAGCCTGTAGGTTATTTTCCACTGACTCTTTCTTTTGTGTTTTTCTTTTTAACAATCAAGTCTGTGAAGTCGATATACCACATCCTGACAGTGAAGATTCCTTCAAACGTTTTATTAGAGTTACCTATTGAGGAACTAAACAGAAGGGAATGTACAAATATCAAACACACATTTATAGTACTTTTAACTGCAAACTTATTTAGTATTCCTGTTTACAGTATTAGCTTCGAATATTTCTTCCATTATGTTTGTTTAGGAAGACACTATTTTGTGTTGAGTGATATTCAACCAAACTCCAGATCCTTCAGTTTTCTTAGGATTTAAACATGCATCAATTAATTGATTACTTGATTTAGGTTATTGACTTAATGAATCATCTGAGATATAAAAGGGAAAAGAGGGAGTTAAACCATAATATGATTGAATACCTCTCCTGAGCAGTGCCGCTACTGGACGTTTGCAGCATTCATCTGGCCTCTTCCGGGCAGTGGCAGTGAAGCAGAAAGCCACTGCAGACATCAGCAGCATCATTTATAACATACTCTAGAATTAGCTAGCAGCCATAAAGTAGGCATGAGGATTTAACTAACAGCACTTTCACCGCCTCACTAATAGTGCAGACTTACAGACAAGGGGATTTATTACATTAACACAAGCCTGTGTGTGTGTGTGTGTGTGTGTGTGTGTGTGTGTGAGAGAGAGAGAGAGTCCAGACTGGTGGTGGGGGGGCAGGGGTGAAGAGAGGCATCTGTCTGTGCCGGCAGCAGGAGTCTTTGTTTCAGGGTCAGAGTGTGTGTGTGTGTGTGTGTGTGTATGCGTGTGTGCGTGCACTCGAGCGTGTGTGACTATGTGTGTGTGTGGGGGTTGAGGGGTAGATTAGGACCTCAGCCACACACTGGCTCAGTAAAATGCATGTCATGGCTGCAGTCTGGCTGCAGCTGTCTGGCGGGGGGAGCGGTGTGTATGTGTGTGTGTGTGTGTGTGTGTGAGTGAATGTCTGCCAGCTGTCCCTTCATTGACTCTCTCAGGGCTGGTCCATCTGGGTCCTAGTGCCACCTCATGGATCTGTTATCTGTTGCCCCCCCCCCCCCCACCCTCTGAATATACACACAGACACATACACGCAAACGGAAACACACACGCAACCATCCGGTTTGAAAAGGTGGCTGATGACGTGTTGTGGGGGCATTGCCCACAAGAACGTTTGTTCCTCTTCAGGCAAACAACTGATGGAACCAATAGAAAATATTTGGTACCATTACCTTTACAATGTCTTGATTTGAGCAAAAACAACAGCCACTGCAGGTAATTTATGTACTAGGTGGAAGGTGAAACCTTTCCTCAAATTCCTCAGTCAACCACAACCAGATGCCTTTAGCAATGAAGACAACGAGTCTTGTACTACAGAATTAATGGAATAAACATTTGTTATGGGACAGCGTTCATTGAAAATCAAACCATGGTCATTATTTGAGGTTTTAGATATACTGCATGTGTCTTGAAGTAGTACAAACTACTGACAGTGTTATGTGCTGTCACCAAGCGCCTTCTATTGGTCCATGTTTATCAGTGTAAGAGTAAGAGAATGTTTCTCATCCTTTGGAGATAAATGTTGTGTCTTGAAATCAGTATTCAGGGACAAACTAAGATAAGACAAAAGACAAAAATGTCATTGTTCACCAGTTCCAGGGAAATTTCACTTCTCCATCAGGCTCAGTATGAGTGATTTGGGTTCTGACAGTGATACTAGTTGTCGAATACCCGGAGTACTGTACAGTTTACCTACAGCATTGGATGGTTTGCTTACAGTGCCACAAAGTACAGAAGTCCAGTATACCTACAGGACTACAATAGAACCAATACTGAACCCAACACCAGCAGTCTAAACATGGACTCAGGACAAACCTCACTGTGGGACTGCCTCAGACAGTAATTTCTAATGTGTATGTACAGTATAGCTGTATATTAGATCTGAAAAAACAATGTAGCTGCAAATGTGATACCCAAGTTATATCTTTTCAAAGATTCCATTTTTTAAAGTATGGTATGTTTCAATCATTCAGGTACATTTGTAAATAAAATATTTATCTAATTACAAAAAAAGCAAGGGACTGCTGAGACCTAACCAGCATTTTGAATATTCATTTAATAACTGTGTTTTATTAGAATGATACTTATAGTCTCATCAATTTATTTATTTAATATTTAGAAAAAGATCTAGAGAGTGGTGTGGACAATTCACAGATGGGCTTAGACAAATTAGTGTCAAAGTGATAAAGGCTAAAAGCTGGGTAGAAATTAAAATGGGGTGCAGACTGCCATCTGGTGCGTACTTCCTACTGAGCAGTGCATTGATGAATAGTATTCCCTGAGCAGCCCTCCTTCCTCCTCACACACGCACGCACGCACACACAGACACAGAGATGGGCCTGAGTCTGCCATAACCAGCATGTCTGTCTACAGTTACATCTCAACAGTATGTGGTTTTCCAGGTCCATGGCTACCCTCAGCTGGCCCAGTCAGTACAACCAGAACCAGTCAGGACAACCAGAACCGGTCAGGACAACCAGAACCAGTCAGGACAACCAGAACCCCTCAGCTTGCCCAGCAGAACCTCTGACCACAACCTGATAACAGAACAGCAGCATTGAGAAACACAGTTACACACACAGCAGTAGCCAAAATATGACTATGTTGCCTCACACATTACACACATTATTTACAAGGTTTCACAGTTAGGGTATGTTCTCACTAGAACATTTGCTTCACTTGGAATCAGAGTTTAGGATAACATTTGTTTGCTCTGCGTCGTTTGGAGCTGTGAGAACGCGCATTCGAAGTTGCTCCCGGAGCAAACAACCAATGGATGCTCCGCTTGAAAAGGGTGATTTCGCTCCGATTAGAAACGACGCATCCATCACTTTGCTTCGCTTCGCTTTTGGTGAGAACGCTGCTCGAGGCTCTCCATAGGAAAACAACAGCGCATGCGTGTTGATCCGGATAAGAGAGGGACGAACAGGCAATTTTCAATTCTTCTGACCAATCAACTACCACGTCTGTTGCTTCGATTGCGTATGTTACTTTGTTTACATGAAGGGCTGTGAGAACGCAAATCATAGAAATAATTTATGCAACAATGTTGCGAACTCATCCACTTGCTCCGGGTCTCGATTCAGACTTTCATGTGAGAACATGACCTTAGACTGAGCTGAACACAGACGTTTTTTTTCTGTTTCTGTTCCTGCAGCAAGGGTTGTTATGATGATGATGATCATCTATGATTTGTGATATATTCACCAGATCGTTTTCCATCATGAAACATCAAACATCTGACGGCACATATCTCTGTCAGCTGTGAACCCTGCTGATGAGATGCTGTTGCTTTGAATGTCAGGATTGTTTTGGGGGATATGGAGGATGTTTAAAGACATTTTCATGTGACTGTCAGATATATGAGACTCAGCCCTGCTCATCAGTACATATTGGCATGAATGGCATTGTATAATACTACTGTAAGTCTTGATTGGTTTTGGTATCTAAAGTTTGACATGCAATAAAACAGTTATTAGATCTGTATTTAAAAAGAGTATGTGTCGCTCAAATGGTAGCAACGCACATAGAAGTCACTTATGTAAAACATTTGTCACGTTTGTGAAACTGAACTTGAGAGCTGGAGTTTGATTGTGGAATAAGCACCACAGTGCTAACGTAGAGAATGCTGTACCTTGTTTTATGTTTTATGGGTTTGTCCATAACAAACATCATGTATTTCCGTCATATATTTCTGTCAGTTGGTTTTGCCATTTGAAAAGCTCACTCATCCTGTATGCAAAAATGATTTCGCTAGCTATCTTGGGGTCATCCCTATGTTCCCCGGGTCCTATGTTCCCCGATTTCTTAGCTCCACTTCCGAAAAAGGGTTCTATGTTCCCCGCTTCCGAAAAAGGGTCCTATGTTCCCCGCTTCCGAAAAAGGGTCCTATGTTCCCCGGCTCCTATGTTCCCCGCTTCCGAAAAAGGGTCCTATGTTCCCCGGGTCCTATGTTCCCCGCTTCCGAAAAAGGGTCC
The DNA here is from genome assembly GCF_963989245.1 of Nansenia antarctica. Classification (NCBI taxonomy): domain Eukaryota; kingdom Metazoa; phylum Chordata; class Actinopteri; order Argentiniformes; family Microstomatidae; genus Nansenia; species Nansenia antarctica. The sequence goes on from NC_137676.1 coordinate 27,605,868, forward strand.
TATGTTCCCCGGGTCCTATGTTCCCCGCTCCCGCAAAAGGGTCCTATGTTCCCCGCTCCAGCGAGTTAACGTGACGTCATAATGCTCCGTGTTGAGTGTAACTCCTAGATAGATCATTTTCGAGATGGAATTGAAAATCTTATATTCCTAAAAGAACACCAGTGACAGTGTATATATATACACATTATTAAATATTTTTTCTATATTTTTGTCAAACGAAATCAAATAAATACAGTAGAGATATCAATCCAAAATATAGGCTTTTATTGCAACCAACTAATTAAACTATGTTTGTGCATATGGTTCAATTTACTTCAAACAGTAAACCTAAATAATAACAATAATAACAATAACAATAATAATTAAATTAGGCCAATATTAATAATAATAACAACAACATAGGCCTACTGGACAATATAATAACCTCCTCCTGATTATTTGTTTGAAAAGTGCTATCCAAATAAAGGTGCATAAATGCAAAAATCAAACAAAAAAAGAACAAAAGTCTACCCCTTTCGATCTAGTCTATAATCTAGCCTATCTAGCCTATACGGCTATCAGCCCTCCAGTACGAAGCCAGATGTCTGAGGCCCTGAATAATCTTTCAGCCTCAGTAGACGGGCCTCCAACTCCCTCCACGGGGGTCATCCCTATGTTCCCCGGGTCCTATGTTCCCCGGGTCCTATGTTCCCCGATGTCTCAGCTCCGCTTCCGAAAAAGGGTCCTATGTTCCCCGCTTCCGAAAAAGGGTCCTATGTTCCCCGGGTCCTATGTTTATTTGTATAGCACATTTCATACAACAGGGGCAATTCAAAGTGCTTTACATACATTATTTAACAATACCGCAAGAGGAGCATAGTAAGAAAATAAAAATTACAAAGTTTGCAAGTGATATTTGAGCGATACCAAGCCAGGGAGGGCCTAGACCAGTTGCTCCGGGGCGCTTTACTCAACTATCCCTTTTCTGACACTATTATTTTCATACAATATTTCGTAACACCATTCTTTTAGCGCCCCTTGTGAGTGGAGGCACGCTAACGTGGGACCTGCACCGGACTACCCCTGGCCTGGGTTTGCAGTCCTGCCGTGCACGCTACCCCACCCGCAATCTCCCCTTCTCACTCGGTTCGCAGGGTATTTCAACCGGGGCCTGGTTACCCCTTAATATCCAGGACCTACTGTCCCTTCCTTTACCTGGGGTCTGGTTACCCCTTAATATCCAGGACCTACTGTCCATTCCTTTACCTGGGGCCTGGTTACCCCTTCATATCCAGGACCTTGACGGGTCTATCATAAGTTTTTAAAATGAATACAATCAAATATAAGAAGTAAATAGATAAAACATTTAAAAAGACAATAGTTAATGGAAAAAAGACATTGATAGAAGTGTTAGTGTTTAATCATAACTGGTGCAAAACCAGGTTTTTAGCTTAGATTTAAATATTTTAAGGGTTTGGGCCTGTTTGATTTCTTCAGGGAGTTTGTTCCAGGAGCATGCAGCAGCGTGAGTGAAAGCTGCTGCACACGTTTTGTTTTTACTCTTGGAATTATTAGCTGATTAGTCTCAGCTGACCTTAGGGACCTTGCAGGACTATAGGGTGGGAGGAGATCTGATATGTATTTTGGTCCAAGACCATTTTGTGATTTGTATGTAATTAGGAGGATTTTGAATTCAATTCTCTGAGAGACTGGTAGCCAGTGCAGGGATCTCAGGATTGGTGTAATGAGTTCAAATTTCTTTGTTTTTGTTAGGACCCTAGCAGCGGTGTTTTGGATGAGCAATTTACGAACAGCTCCTTTAGATAGGCCTGTTAGTAGACCATTACAATAGTCAAGTCTACTCATGCACAAATGCATGGATGAGTTTTTCAAGGTCTTGCTTGGACATGAAACCTCTCATTCTTGTTATGTTTTTCAGGTGATAGTAGGCTGATTTAGTTTGATCGAGTTTATGTGGCTGTTGAAGTTTAGATCGGAGTCTAGAATTACACCAAGATTTCTGACCTGTTTTTTAGTGTGAAGAGAGAGAGAATCAAGTTTTGCACTGACTTTCGATCTTTTGTCAGGTGCACCGAATACAATTATCTCTGTTTTGTCCTTACCTAACCCTCATTCAGGCATGTATTTGCTCAATGCAATTACAGAGATTGTCAATGGGACTATAGTCGTTCGGTGAGAGGGCTATGTAGATTTGAGTGTCATCCGCATAGTTGTGGTAGGCAATTTTGTTCTTTTTTATGATGTGTCCCAATGGAAGCATGTAGAGATTGAATAGAAGGGGGCCAAGTATTGACCCTTGGGGAACCGCACGTCATTTTAATTTGGTCAGATACAAAGTTGCCAATGGAGACATAGTAGCTTATGTCCTGTAGGTAGGATCTAAACCAGTTTAGGGCAGTGCCCGAAAGTCCTACCCAGGTTGTTCGTCTATCTATTAGAATGTTGTGGTCTACAGTGTCAAAGGCAGCACTAAGATCTAGTAGTACTAAAACTGAGATTTTTCCGGAATCTGGGTTTACACAAATGTCATTAAGGACCTTAATAAGGGCCATTTCAGTGCTATGTAGGGGGCGAAAGCCTGATTGAAAGTCATCAAATAGATCATTTAGGGTCAAATAATTGCTAAGTTGTTCGTGGGCAACCATTTCAATAATTTTTCCTAGTAAAGGCTTAATAACTGCAGTTTTCAGGGAAGATTCCTGATGAAAGGGAAGTGTTAATTATTTGTATTAGTTCGCCTGCCATGCAGATAAATATGTTTTTAAAAAAGCTTGTTATCAGGACATCAAGGGCACAGGTGGATGGTGTTAAATTGTGACATGGTTGTTATGTCCGCCCTATTTGGGGTTGTTAATGGGGACATGTTTTTCATGCCTGACACAGAAGACCTAATGCCTTGTCTAATGGTTTCTATTTTATTGTTAAAAAAGGATGCAAGCTCATTGCATTTACTAGTCGAGTGAAATTCCTGAGCAATGGGTGTTGGGGGATTTGTTAGTCTGTCAACAGTTCTGAAAAGGATGCGGGCATTATTGATGTTATTGTTTATGATCTTAGAGAAAAATGATTGCCTGGCGCTTCTTATTTCTAAGTTATAGTTTTGAAGATTCTCTTTCTCTTTATAGATATCATAGTGGACTTGAAGGTTCGTTTTTCTCCTTCTGCGCTCTGCTTTACGCCATTCTCTTTTTTGGGTCTTTACGGATGGGGCAGTTCTACAGGGAGCTTTTTGCTTACCAGAGATGCTTTTGGATCTAATGGGTGCAATATCATCAATGTTTTTTGTGATTTTTAAGTTGAAATCGTGTAGAAGGTCATTTACTGAGGTTGGAATACTGTGTCGTTGTTAAAGTGATGGAGAGACGGATTTCCTGAAATCCAAATTTCCCGCTAAATTCAGACCAATCACAAAACTGTTTTGCAAGCGCGTCGCCTCACGCATGTTGAGAGCAATTCAGTCTCGATTACATGCACTGAGTGGAACTTTAACAGGCGATGTCACGTGCGGTTGACTGTTGCATGTAACGTCCGTTTCGGACACCAGGGGGCAAGAGAGGAACCGAAACGAGGAACCGAAATCTCTGTTGCAATTCGGTTCGGTAGGTACTGAATGTAAAGTAACCGCAGTGTTTCCTCTACATGCATTTCATCGTGGCGGACCGCCACGATGGAATTTCCTCCGCCACCATTCAGATTTCTCAAAAAAAAAAAAAAAAAAAGATTTAGGCCGCTTTTCAGACCTTCACATCGCTAGACACACCCACAAGCGCGAAGCGACGCGCTTGCAAAACTGTTTTGTGATTGGTCGAATACATCTAGGCTGCGTGTAGTCTACAAACTACTTCAAATGTTACAATATGCGCGACGACGGTGCTGGATCCTGGATCTGTGCATCGGTGTGCAGGAAGAACACGGAGCAGGCGCCAGACCAGACTAGATGATCGTGGAGTGAAGATATTATGAAAGTGTACGTGCTTGTCGATCACCCGTCGCATCGCGTACGCTTTAATAATCTCTTCACTCCACAATCATCTAGTCTGGTCTGGCGCCTGCTCCGTCTGTTTTTCTTCCTGCACACAGGTAAACAGATCCAGGATCCAGCAGCGTCTTCGGGCTCGCGCAAACAAACCCGGCGAATTTTTTTACTTGCCCCAGGCAAGCGTTACTGTTGAACCCTGCTGATACATGATTCTTCCCTGCACATTGACAATGTTTTCTCTCTCCTCTTTCTTCTGCGTTGTGAAGGGATCCACTGCAGCGTACACGAAAAGCAGCTACTGTGTCAACCGCTTCCCATAATAGTTACAACAACCATAAAGCCTCCATAATGATAATGAAAAGAAGGGGAGACGAATTTTTTATTGACAACGGAATTACATGCTGGAAAAACATGCAGACACAGACAATAAGAGACACACGGGAAAACATTTTATTTTTTTTGGCCATCCTCGAGTTTTGGCTGAAATTACGTCGTTGTTTTGAGCGCGCGTGCGCGTTTCATGCGCGTGCACGCGAAAAAATCGCGAGCGAGCGCTGCGCGCGCGGGGTCAACGCTACCCGCCACCATTGTAAAAATTCCTGGAGGAAACACTGAACCGATACCATACCGGTACCGGTTTTCGGTACCCAACCCTAATTATCGGGTATTCTTTTACTTGCATTGAGTTCGCTAGCTATTTAGCAGCTTCCCTCATCTAAAAATGTAATGAACACATGCTGCAGGCTGACCAGGTTCAAAGTTTGAACAGTAGCTAATGACGACCGGACCACTTATCTAAGGCGATTTTACATTTTCAATCGTACCTTGATTCAGGCCATAACTATTCAAGGCTGCCAGCACAGTTATAGGGAGCAAAGAACAGCATTTCACTGCAGTCCAAAACTCCAGCATCGTTTTTACAGTGCTCAGGCAGGGTTTAGTGGGAATCCCAGCCCCACATTTGACTGTAAACCCCCAGAGAAGAGGGTCAATCCTCCAGCATACGTGGGATTAAAGAGCAAAGCAAAAACCACATGCAGAGAGGCTGCTGGAGGCTGCAGGGCAGAGGACTAACACTGCACTCTCCTTCTACCCAAACTGGAACACATCAGTGGCGGGCGGTGCATTTCACACCTAGGCCTTCAGTGATGTCCTACCTGAATTATTCCACCTCTTAATACCATCATTATGACGCCATGGCTCTAGAAACTATACATTTAGACAGAAACGCAGTATAACCGGGCGTTGCCATTGTTATTATAGCGGCACCTTGTCTGGGTGTATTCAATTCATTGCATGAAAACGAAAGCGTCAGTTATTTCCCGAACGTTGCGGTCTGTCGATCTCGATAGGAGAACCGTTTCGAGGTTCCATTTAAGGATGGTTATCTTCCTCGTGTTCATACGGTCACGGGGGTGTGTCGTTTTCCATGGTAGCAGCCCGGGAAGTGGTTAGAAGATCGCATTGAACCCCCACTTACTCACACAACTGAGCCAGGCAACACAACACACATATCTCTATGGACCCCAGGGTCGCTCCGTATGTCTACATCTCTTGCAGAAAACATTAAATGCTTTGTACTCACCAAAACAACTGATTATTTGAACACAAAATCCATCCTCCTTTCTTTCCTCAAGAAGACTTCAATGACTCTGTTGTACAGTTGATCAGTTCCACCAATAAGTCCTTTTACATGGATATCGTCGCTAACGTCGGGGTTCGGCTTGTAGAACAACACCTTCCATCTACACAAATTAGCGAGATCAAGTTTCAGTGTGTTAGCTCCGCCTCCCAATAGTTTGTATCCAATCAAAAGACGTGAAGGGGCTGATCAGGTGCTCCGCCATCCAGAAGGCCCCTTCGTCGGATTTGCTTGGATTTGCTGCCAACTTGAGATCTGACCACGGCACGCCACAGTTCTTTTCTCGCTCACTTTAAATTACAATCTGTACTCGCGCCACTGTTGAATCTGCAGGCGGGCAGATTTCTTGGTACCCTGGCAACACATTATGGCTGAATTTGATTGGATAAAAGCTAAAGGCCAGCCCTCCAAATGTCTGGAAGCAGCGCAACCAAGAGGAAAGCTATGAAATGAAGAGAATAGACTACGGGAATAATTTAATACATATTTGTAGAAAAAAATATAAAAAATAAATGTATATTCTGATGATGTTTAGGCCAGCAGAGAAGGCCTTGCTGGCCCTGACGGCACACCACTGGAACACATGCATTATGTATAGACAGGAAATGGAACATAGCAACTTCAATGGGTTTGGATTTGGTGAAATTACCCCCAAAAAATATTTCACTTGTTCAAATGTGACACATTCTAGTCAGGCTTTGGTGCTTGTCAGGATCTGATGTAATGATCTGACTTTTCTTTCGAAAGAAGTGAATACATTTCCGTAAAAAAACAAAAACAATGACACATCGCTAGTCAACTAACAGCTTGTTTTGTGAGCCGGCTAACAATGTAAAGCAGTGTTCTAGTTAACTAGGTAGCAGTGGGGATTACTCACCCAATCCATTTCGTTGCAGTATTTTGGCTTGACTAGTGAGTTTGTGTTGTGATTCTCAACAACGTTGAAACGTAGTTCGTGTTTCAAAAGAAAAGCCAGAACATTTTGATTGGTTGCCGACATGCGGACCAAATGATCAGACTATGTCACAAATGGAGATGACTGTCAATATTATGCCTCTTTGGTAGAAGGCGGTTGGTTTATTGTTCAGAAAGGTAAACAATGGAAATCTCCTAGAGAATAAACTCATGGTGCTTGTTTTAAAAGAGAGTGAGAGGTTGGGGGAAAGCCGTTTTAGTCCCTAAAATTCCCTGGCATAGCAGCTTAGCAGCTCTCATAGACTGAGATCAGGGAAGATATGATGCTAGCTGAGAGAGAGGACACCACACACAGAGGCCTGGACTGTCTGTTCTCTCCTACCCTGTCTCTTTCCCTCTGCTTACTATACGAACACTACACACATGAATGAACACAAATCCACGTCAACCCCCCCCCCCCCCGCACACACACACACACACTCACATACACACACACACACACACACACACGCATGCACGCACACACACTCAAAGACAAAGACTCTCCCTCCTAGCTCCCAGGCAAGAATCATGTCTCCCTGCTTATCAGTGGATAATTGGAAGAATTGCAATTAGGCCCCGCTAATTGATTGCGGTATGGACCTTAGTGAGCTGACGCGGCAGTTTAGAGAACCTCATTCCTTTCCTATCAGGAGTGTGTAATACAATGGATGGCAGATAAATCTGGAGGGACAGAAGTGCACATTTCACTCTGGGCCAGAGAAAAGTGATGCAAAAATTGCTCTGTTATTGGACAATTCCAAAAGGAGCCAATTGGAAGTTGGTCCCGGTGAAATATAGGCATCCAATGATTTGGTTAGTAAACTAAAAACAACAGCTCTCACAACAGTGCTAAACTAAGCCCTTGTGCAACTCAATAAACTGTTCCACAAGAAGAGACTGTTTTCAGCTGGTTTTTTTGTTTTGCTCAGCAGGACTAACACAGTCTTGTTGCATGCTGGAGATCTGGGTTCAAACCCAGTCTGTAGGGCACGGCTCTGAAGACGTAACGGTTCCAGGTAGTGAACCAAAATGGATGCCGGGTTTCTGCAATATGACTGCCTTCATGGGCCATAAGGAGCATGTGATTAGAGACCTGGAATTGAGCCTATGGTCTGTATTTGAAGTCGGCGCAAAACAGACGCAAGTCCAAATGCAAGCTTATTGACAGTTTGTGTGGGCCGGTAACAGATGAAAATACCACTTAGCTCAACCAGTGTCTCGTCTGCACTCATGTGGGTGGAGTAGAAATAGAGGTGTGTTCATGAGAACAAGCAGCTCATGTGCCATCATTTGCGCTGAAAAACCTGTCCTTGAAAAAAGCTTCAGGCAGCGCCCCCCCCCCCCCTTCTTCATCGCTTCGTTTGTCGTCCTATGCCAAAAACCGGAAAACACCTTGTTTGGCTCGATTGTGAGGTTTCACAATTGCCGAGATGGGGACCTATTAATCAAACCCTGTCACATATTTCATCATGAGATATTAGTCATTCAACTAATACAAGATAGCTCTGATTTAATAATTCATTATCGTTGTCTTTATGCCCTGTTGCGTTTTCAACAAACGTAGAACTAGCTAGCTATCTAACGGCGGGCATCACCGCGTCTGTCTCTCGTCAACAACGAGAGCTGCAAGTGTCTTGCTATGAACTCATAAGACAACACCGTATTAATCTATATGAACAATATTGATCAAGTCATTATATGAAGGTAGCTGTACTTACCACAGGTGATGATAGCCAGTCCAGTGTGATTGACAGCCGACAAGTTCCCAACGTTTCACTCATCGCGCATGCGCTTAGCGCTGACTTGCTGGTCTGTGATGACGCGCTGGCTACCGTTAAAGCATTGGACGACATGATTGGCCACCACTAAAGCATTGATTGGCAGCACTAAAGCAACCACTAAAGCATTGGGCGACATGATTGGGCACCACTAAAGCATTCGGCGATATGATTGGATGTGCACGTTCTAATGAACAGACTAATGTGCTCTCGAAGGTTGCGTGTTCGAGACTTGATTTAATTGGACTTTTGCGGGAGCGGGGAACATAGGACCCGGGGAACATAGGACCCTTTTTCGGAAGCGGGGAACATAGGACCCGGGGAACATAGGACCCTTTTTCGGAAGCGGGGAATTGCCTTGCCTTAATCCTTTTGTGAGCGTGTCAAGGACGTGAATGCTGTGACCGTAGCATTGTGCTAACCCGGGCCTACAGGGCCGCATGTGTCTCAACAACCGCCTCGAAGTACCGTATCATTCTGTCGCACACACACACACACACACACACACACACACACACACACACACACACACACACAATGTACACATAGTGTTTGATGGTCCATTCAGGTGAGGATTTCCAACTCAGAGAATCAAAATTCAGTTTTGCCAATTAGTTTGAATTAGTTATGTTTAATCATTTTTGGAAAGCAGTATGTCTCTTCAATAATAGATCCTAGAGGATAATCCCCTGAGAGCAAGCTAGGGGTAATGTTCTCTTCCTCCCTGGCTGGCATGAGAGCAAACTCTGACTGAAGTAGGAATGATACTACTGTAGAGGCTTCTTAACAATCCAAATAGTCTCTCCATGGGTGAGTCGTATGTTCCAACAAACAGTTCCCAAAAAAGGCATAAAAAAGGCACGTATAAAAATAAACACGTTCTTTTATTTCCTCAAAATAAATATATCTCCATCAGCATAATCCATTACTAATGATCCTGTTAGACTTTGCTATCACTGTCTGTCGTTAACTGTTGAACTGTCCACTACTGTTGAACTGTCTTGAACTGTCCATTACTGTTCTGAACTGTCGTTGAAACTTGTTTGCTCCCAACAATTCCCTTCCCTGTTCCCTTATATCCCAAAATCCATTCATCCACCACAAGGGGGAAATGACCACAAGGAAAAATCTAAATAACATACAATAGGGAATATAAACAGAGGCAAATATTATAGCATAATTAAATTAAAGCAATCAATATCATAAGTCAATAATTCAAAATTAACATGAATAACATGTAGGACTAAATGGTTCCTACAACTACATTCCCATATCCACTAGCATATGCAGATCTCATGCAATCCTCTGGACCAAATGACAACACTCGAGTCAACCCCTAAGCCTTTTACTGTCTGTTCCTTGTATTTATTTGTATTTTTGTTATTGTTCTATCTTTTATGTATTTAATGCCACTGCAATTCATCACAGATTTGAAGGTCTTATCTCCTAAGCTAATTAAATAAATTTACTTGATACAGTAGAGTCTACTGTAGTAGACTGAGTAGACTAAAGCCACACATCGGCCATGCATTATAACAGGAGAGCTAGTGCGGACGTTCTCTGGAAGGAAATGGTAGTGGTGGTGATGGATTTGGGTTGTGCTATTGAGCTGCAGCACACCCTTAGCTGGGTCTGGCCTGAAACATGTGCAGAGTAATCCGTTTACACAGTCACACCTCGGTGTGTCCTGACAGAACTCTGTGGAGGGGTGTGAATATGCACCCATGTGCATTCCTGCTAACTCTCTATAACCTTTATCACAGAGACACACTGTGAGTGTGTGTGTGTGTGTGTGTGTGTGTGTGTTTGCGTGCGTGTGTGTGCGTCTGCGTGTGTGCATGTGTGCTAAACTGCAATCACCCACAGGCTCGGGCGCTTGATTTAACCAATGCAGTCCCAGTGATTAAAGGAAAGGTAAAGGAAAAGACTAGAGAAACTGTCAAATTCTCAGAAACGCTCGTCCCTTTTTAAATGACAACAACACTCTCTATGGGCCAGAAATGGCATTTCAACCAATGGAGAGAGAATGTCAGAGGATGTTCCCCCAGCCAGCCTGTCTTAAATAGCATGTTTGAGCCGTTTTCAGACCAGCATAGTACCTAGCTCTGCTGTGCTGCCCTGACACAGATGCTTTTCTTTCACATTGAATTTTCAGCACAGGTCTGATGGTTAAAAGCGAGCTCAGCTGTCCCACATCTTCTCATATCTGATGCCAGACTCCTTAGAACAAAAGGTGTTCACATGTTGCTGAAAAGTGTGAGGTGGAGAGGAATTTAGTTTGTCCAAGACAGGGAGGGAACTACTTTGATTCTTACCTAGTTGCTCTAGAGCCCAATTATTGTATGTTTATGACTGCACTGTACAGCTGAACATTGGTCTCAAACACTTGATGCACTACATGTAGTGTTGTATATTATAGTATTGTATTATTATATTATTGTAATATATGTGTCAGTACATTGTATGTGTAATAGCAACTGTCCAGCCTGCAGAAGTGGACTTCTCTGTGTCTGGGGGGTATGGATGAACTGACTGGATGTTTTTCTTTTAACACTGGAAGCGTTAAAAGCTGTTTCGCCTACTTTTAGCGCATATTGTTAGCCTCATAGCATAATTGTCTTATAAAAAAGTCATATTCTGGCCAAATTGAGATATCTGCCTAATTCTACTCTCCTAACACTGCTGATTCACTATGCATTATTGCCAATGTCATCAGCCTATCAGATTGCTTGTTACATTTCAAAACCACTATTTGCCCAAGTAATCTCTTTGACATAGGCATTGTTGACATTACAAAGATGGCTCGGCTGACCACAAGTGAAGCATGACTTAGATAATTATGAGGCTATGAGGGTAACGATTATGTTAAATGACCCCCCACTCTTTACAGTGAGAAGCTGTGTATTGACGCACAATGATCGCTGGATGGCGCCGCTTGTACATTAGTCTGGCTCCGCAGCCTGAAATGAATTGAAACTCTGAAACCAAGAAGCCAAGGAGTCATGGCTGAGAAAGAAACGTGGCAAACACACAAGAAGAGAAAAATTACAACATTGCTACTTGTAAAAATGCATACGCAATCAATGTGCAGAGAAGCAGAGAATTTTTTGAAATGATTAGCGCAATCTGATATGAATAAGCGTGAGTTGGCTGAAAACAAATTTAATGTGAAAAAGTTTGGTCGATTATTCCTCCCCTTTAATAATACCAATTGGTATTGTATTTTATATTGTTGGAAAGCCTGATTAGTCACCTATACAACGAGGTACAACATGTAAGGATCATGCATTCGTGGAATGAGCAACACAGCTAAACGTGTGGGTAGCGGCCCAAAAATATTTGCCAAAATCCCCTATATTCTTCTGTTAGTATTCACTCTCGTTTTGAGTTGCTTTGAAGGTTGCTAGTTTTGCAAGGAGGACAGTGTGGTTCACTGTATCAAAGGTATTTTTCAAGTCCAGAAATACAGCTGCAACAGCGCCACTTTTGTCCAATAGTGATTTGACCTTCTCTGTGAAAAAGCAGTTGGCTGTCTCTGTAGAGTGCTTAGCTCGGAAGCCAAACTGCATTGGATGCAGAGAGGAGGTGTTGTTGTTCAGGTAGTAGGTCAACTGTTCAGCGACCCATCTTTCAGCTATCTTTGAGACTGCTGGTAAAATACTGATAGGCCTATAGTTGGAGGTAAGAAGAGAGTTGCCAGATTTGAAGAGGGCTGTTATGATTGCTGTTTTCCAGGCGTTCGGGAAGATTCCCTGGCGAAAGGACTGGTTAAGTAACTTTGTAAGGTGGGGGGCTAGAGAGGTGCGTAGGTCCTTTAGCATGGTAGTGTCCAACTCATACACATCTTTTGCCTTAGGTGTTTTGAGGGAGTTAATTATTCTTATGACGTCTGCCTCAGTGATCTCTTTAATATAGAGAGGTGGGTCTGTGGTGTTACACATTGAGGAAGGGGAGGACTGCTGCTCTATTCGACTTGAACTGAAACTCTGTGCAATGGTAGCCACTGAGTCAATAACATACTGGTTGAGGGCCTCTGCGATTTCAACAGGGTTCCTTGTGATCTTTCCCTTGATGTCAAGTTCTATTTGCTTTTTTTCTTTGTGATGTTGTCCTGTCAGTTTCTTGATCTGCTCCCAGATTAGTTTAGAGTTACCTCTCGTTGCACCAATTATACTCAAGAAAAAAATAGCTTTTGCTTTTCTTAATTCCTGTACTACCTTGTTCCTTAGTGTAGTAAATGTGCGTTTGTCACTGGTGAGCTTGGATTTAAGGCCTTTTTTCAGGGCATGATCTCTCTCTTTCATCACTTTTAATATGCTGCTATTTAACCATGGAAGGGTGTCTTTTTTCCTATGTTTGTACTTACTCTCTCTTGTGTATTCTTTTACTGTCTCTTTGACTGTGTCTAGAAGAGTCTGGCTATCTTCTTCTAGTTTTTCCCCTGATAGTAGGTCATTCCAGTCTATTTATTTTAGACATTTTGTGAGATTTTCGATCTGGTTTGCTGGCACTCTGAAGTGGGGGTCCTCTAGCTGTCGGTGACCTGAATCGCTTATTAGTTAATTTTCTAGCCACCAGGGTGAGGTTGTGATCGGATAGTCCAGTTACCATGTTAAAGGATTTCACTATTCTCTCTGGTCTGTTACTAAAGACTAAGTCTATCTGGGTGCTAGAGCTGCTAGTGATTCTAGTGGGGCCTTGGATTAGCTGTGATAGGTCAAATCTACTGGTTATCTGTTTCAGACTTTTCCTGGTTGAGTTATTCTCCCAGTTGATGTTAAGATCTCCCATAAGAATGATTTCTTTCTTAGAGTTACAAGCATTCAGCATAGTGTTTAACTTCTCATAAAACTTAACATTTGTCGATGGTGGGCGGTACATGGCAATAAGCGTAAGAGACATTGTTGGTGCCAATACAATACAATGTTTAGGCTAACACATTCCAGGTCATGTTCAATGGGCCATGTGATTTCATTGCATTCAATACACTCTTTAATGTAAACCACCCCACCCCCTTTTCCATTAGACCTGTCTTTCTTGAACATTTTATACCCTGGGATTATGAGAGCATCTGATGGCGAGTTACTGTTAATCCATGTTTCGCTAAGGCAAAGATAATCAATATGGACGTTTAGAATGGAATCTAATGAATCGTTTGCGACAACGATGAACATTATTGATAAAGGTAAGCTCATTATAACTGTTATATTAAACATAGATCCGACTTTTCCCCCAAATATGAGGGAGTGCATAAGAACTGGACATGCTTGTGAGCGTGTCCATGAAGCACAACTTTCATTGTTGGCTCGCATCAGTTCATAATAGTCTAGTGTGGTCCATAGTGAATGTATTAAGTTATTCAGAGTGTCCAGTGTAGAGTGTGAAAGGTTTGAGCATATGATCGTCTGTATGAGCTCATCCCTTTGATCTTCTCTTTCTCATATTCTAGGACATGGAGTAGGAGAGTAGTATGTGTCTGCAGTGGTTTCCTGCAGCAGGCACAGCTTGGTGATTGGTCGCTCAATGATGCTGGTCTTAGTTTTTAGATGAACACTACGAACTAATCCTTTTGAGTCGGGAAATGTTTCAATCACCCGCCCAAGTTGCCATGAAGGTGCGGTATCATCCGCAACTAGCACTACGTCTCCTGTAGCAAGACTCCTCCTCTCGCGAGTCCACTTTTGTCGCTCCTGCATTAGTGGAAGATATTCCCGGAGCCACCGTTTCCAGAACAGGTCTGCGAGGTATTGAACTTGTTTCCACCTCCTCCTTGAGTACGTATCATCCTGCTGGAGCAGACCAGGTGGCATGATTTGTTTTCCTTTCATAAGCAGCAGATGATCAGGGGACACTGTAGATATGGGGTTGTCAGAATGGCTTCAGCCTCGCACAACGCAGTCTGTAGGCCTTCATCATCAAGGTTTTGTTGCCTCAGAATAGAATTAAGGACCTTTTTGACCAGTCCTACCATTCACTCCCATACTCTACCATGGTGAGCACCAGAGGGGGGATTGAAAGTCCACCTGATGCCATCCTGTAAGAGTCTGCTCTCGATCTTTTATTTTTATTTGTTTATTTAACCTTTATTTATACAGGTAAAAACACATTGAGCCCCAAGGGCTCATTTTCAAGTGTGACCTGTTCACAGGCATACAACATCCACCACAAACAAATACAATATAAAACCTGGCCTACATAGTCTAAAACTAAACTAAAACTACATAGTCTAAAACTAAAACTAGATCTGGTTATGATTGATTTCCTTCAATGCCTCTCGCAATTCCCTTTCGGCACCAACTAGATTTGTGCCATGGTCGGATCTCATGTCTGTGACCTGACCCCTTCTGCAGATGAACCGCCGAATAATACATGAGTTGGTGTCCAGAGAATAGACCATCTCCAGATGAATAGCTCGACTTGCCATGCATGTGAAGATTACACCGTACCTCTTGACATTGCTGCAACCTCTCTTAACTGTTATTGGCCCGAAGTAGTCGACCCCAACGGATGAGAATGCTGGACGATCAGGTGAAACATGATCTAGTGGGAGGTCCGCCATATTTTGCTCACCAACAGAGGCATACTGACGTCGACAGGTGGTATTTTTGTATACTTTGACGATTTTCCATGAGCATTGGCACATGGTATCCAGAAACGCTGACGAAATTTAGATATCATGTAATTTCTGCCAGGATGTCCGTTATTCTTGTAAATATCGGTCAGAATGAGCTTTGGGATGTGACAATTCTTGGATAGTATGATCGGATGTTTAATTTCCATTGGCATAGCACACCTGCTGAGCCATCCTCCGACTCTTAGGATGCCATCATCCATCCGTGGGTCCAGTCTATGGAGAGAACTTCTCACCTGGATGGGGTTACCTTTTTGCAGTGTGGAAACTTCGAACAAAGGATATGATTGCTTTGCCTTTGAACAAAGGATATGATTGCCTTTTCAGCCTGTTGTAGATCTTCTACTGAGATACTCTGCAAACCTGGAAAAACTGCCTGCTTTTTTTGGTTGCCCAATCCAGCATCCTGTACCTGTCTTCTCTTGCATATCAACCTGAGGTATTTATTAATGATTTAATCAATATTAAGTGGGATAGATTCCAATTAATACCAAATGTGCAAGATGCCTGGGATTTTCTTTACACCGAGTTCACTGATGTGGTGGACAAACATGCACCTTGGAAAACTGTCAGAGTCAAGGGTAAACATCTCCCTTGGGTCAGCCCTGAACTTATCAGTCTCTTCAGACAAAGGGACAAAGCATGGTCAACTTTCCGTAAAACAAGGGATAATGCTGATTGGGAAGTATACAGGCAGCTGAGAATTTTGAGCAAGACAAAAACCAGGAATGCAAAATCCAATTACTACAACGACTCTCTTTCATCTGATTTCAGGAACCCCAAGCAATTCTGGAACAAAATTAAATCCATTACGAATACCTCTGAAAAGCGCTCCATCAATCAAATACGAGTTGACAATACTATACTACATGACTCTGTATCTATCGCCCAAGCTTTCAATCATCATTTTTCCTCTGTATGCTCTACTTTATTATCTGAGTCTTACCTATCTTCTGGCTCTCCTAATAATATCTTACCCTGCCGCAGTTCCTTTTCTTTTAGAAAAATGTTGCCAACAGAAGTTCTGAATACCTGAACAGTTCTGAACAGTTGTCCTGGACTTGATGGCATTGACAATAGGTTTATTAAGCTAGCTTCCAATATTCTTATGTACCCACTTGCAGATGTATTCAACCTCTCATTAGCTACCTGTGAGTTACCCGTTATTTGGAAAAGTGCTCGCATTACACCACTCCACAAGGGTGGAGATGTACTTAATTGCAACAATTACAGACCTATATCCATCATCTAATCTACTGCCAAAGTTTTCGAAAAATGAATGTATAATCAGCTCTGATTTTGCAATTCTACAAAGAGGTGTGCCTCAGGGCTCTACATTGGGACCTCTTCTTTTCTCTATGTATGTTAATAATTTACCATCAATTTTCAATAACTGTTGTGCTCAACTTTATGCTGACGACACTGTCATATACACATCTAAACCGGACATACTACAAATTCAAACTTCTCTTCAGTCTGAATTCAACATCTTACAAGATTGGCTCTTACATAACAAATTAGTGCTCAATAAATCATAATCTTATACAGTACTATGATCTTTGGAACTAGACAGAAGCTCAAATCTACACATGGTTCATGTCTAATATCCTACAATGATGGCACTACTCTGCATAAAGTTGACAATATTAAATATCTTGGTGTATGGCTTGATTCTAATCTCTCATTCAAATCACACATTGACTATACCCTGGGTAAAGTACATTTTGGAATCAATACCCTATATCGATCCCGTAACTGTTTTTCACCCAATGTTCGTAAAAAACTTGTCATGCAACTCATATTCCAACTAATTGACTATTGTGATGTTGTCTATCAAACCGCAGCAAAATCAGATCTTGTCCCGCTTCTAATCTTATCTAAATCTACAGATTTGTCCTTGGATGTCCCTTTCTCAATCACCATTGTAACATGTATCAGGCACTCAAATGTCCATCTCCATATGTAAGAAAACACTGGCTTCAATTTGTATTTAAATGCATTAATCTAAATTATCCCCCTTATTTACAACAGTATCTTGTTCCTTTTACAGCTAACCACCGTTCTAGGCATTCCTCTCAGCTTCATTTCACTACACCCTACGTTACGAAAACAGTTGGTAAAAAGAGCCTTTAACTTCAAAGCCCCAGCTGATTGGAATAATTTACCAGTTCACATTAGATCCATGACATCTTTTGTTAGTTTTAAGCATGCACTGTCTTCTTACCTTTTGACTGATTGTTCGTGTTTCCTTTGAAGTTGTCACCACTTACATTTACACCTAATATTATTTTCAACTGTATTAAGTTTATTGTAAAGTGTAGTACCGGTATGTATATTGTGGTATGTAGATCCACCTTCCCTTGTTCTGTTATCTATTTTGGTCTTGTTATGGTTGTGATGTTCTCAATGCTTTCAATTGGCAATGTGTGTTGTTGTTTGTCTCCTGTTTGTCTGTGTTCTGTCATGGTTGTGTCCTTTATTGTTTCTCCTGTTATTATGTAATATGTATTGTTTATGTACATTATTATGTATTATGTAGTGTTGTTAGGAGCCCCTCGAAAACGAGATGGCACATCTCAAGGGGTTTTATCCTAATAAAATAAATTTAACACAATTGACTGTGAGGTCTCGTTTTACCTCGGGGTCATCAGAAGACAGACCTTCTTCTTTTTCAGGAAACTTCGGCCACTCCGTTTCAGGCTTGACAAGAAATTCTGGTCCATTGATCCATCTATTAGGCTTCAGGAAAACCGCGGCCCTCAAGACGTGGGAGGCATCGTCTGCAGGATTGAGTCTTGAACTCACATAGTTCCATTGCTCTGGGTTGGATAATTCCCTGATGGTGGATTCCCTATTAGCCACAAATGTATGGAACCTTCTTGTTTCATTGGCTATGTACTTGAGAACTGATGTACTATCAGTCCAGAAGACAGACTCCTCCATGGGGATCTGGAGCTTTGACTTAAGCATCCTATCTATGTGTATTGACAGGAGTGCTGCTGAAAGTTCCAACCTTGGTATGGTGATCTGTTTTAGAGGTGCAATTCTTGCTTTGCCTATCAGGAAACCAATGTACACAGAGTCATTAGTGTCTGTGACTCGGATGTAGGTAACTGCTCCATACCCTGCTTCGCTGTCATCGAAAAGTGATGGAGTTGTGCATGCTGGATACCTTCACACTTCAGGCATCTGTCAATACTGAAGTCAGACAAGCAGCTGAGGTCCTCTAGCCAGTTCTGCCATCTCTGAACAGCAGCAACTGGTATGACGTCGTCCCATGAGCACTTCGTCTTGCATAGATCTTGTAGAATTTGCTTGGCTGTTAGAATGAATCAATTCAATTCAATTCAACTTTATTCGCCATGTGCAGTGCACTAGGAACATGACTTTGACTCTACCATGCTGAACATACAACAGCAAGATAACAATACACAAGACAAAATATACAGTACCAATATGAGTGAGTATTATGAATAAATATACTGTACAACTAAGTGCAAGAATATGTAAAGTGCAAGGTGCAATGATCAGGAGTTATTGAGGAGGGCTATGGCTTTGCGGAAGAAACTGTTCAAGTGGCGTGATGTTTTTGACCTGGTGGCCCTGTACCGCTGTCCAGAAGGGAGTAGTGCAAACAAGCTGTGAGCTGGATGTGAGGGGTCAGCCACAATGCTCTCTTCAGTGATCTGGAGCTATGGAGGTCTGTGATGGGAGGCAGGGGGCAGGCGATGATCCTCTCAGCTGTCCGTACGACTCTTTATAGCTTGGCCTTGGATTGGGGAGAGAGTCGTACCAGACAGTGATGGACGATGTTAGGATGCTTTCTATGACGGCCCTGTAGAACTGGACCAGGATGTGACGACTGATGTGGAGTCTCTTCAGCTGACGGAGGAAGAACAAGCGCTGCTGGCCTTTTTTAACTAAATGGGTGATGTTGTTATCCCATTTTAGTTTGTTCGAGATGGTAGTGCCCAGAAACTTGAATTCATCCATTATTGTGACAGGGGAGTTATTGATGACCAGTGGAGAGTGAGTTGGGGCCTTTTTCCGGAAGTCCATAATAACCTCCACTGTCTTGGTTATTGTTGAGTTCCAGGTTATTGGCTGCAGACGAGGACACCAGGCAGCCGACCTCCCTCCGGTAGGCAGTCTCGTCATTATCAGTGATGAGGCCAACCATGGTGGTGTCATCTGCATATTTGATGGTCTTGACAGATGTGTCACCAGAGGTACAGTCGTTGGTGTACAGGGAGTAGAGCAGGGGGGAGAGCACACAGCCCTGGGGAGCACCGGTGTTAACTGTGCGGGGCTGAGACAGGTGAGGGCCCATCCTGACATACTGCCTTCTGTTGGTGAGGAAGTCAGTAATCCACTGACAGATGGAGGGGTGGATATTCAGCTGGGCCAGTTTATTGTGGAGGAGGTCAGGAATGATGGTATTGAAGGCTGAACTACAATCCACAAACAGGACTCTGGCAAAGGTGTTTAGATTGTCCAGGTGTTGTAGAATGTAGTGGAGCGCCAAGTTGCGTCGTCTGCTGAGCGGTTGGGTCTGTATGCAAATTGCAGGGGGTCCATGAGATGGTCTGTGGAGGCTTTGAGGTAGGGCAGAACCAAGCGTTCAAATGTTTTCATGACTACAGAGGTGAGTGTTATGTTTGTTATTTCCAGTGTTCCTAACTATTAATAAACAGGCTAGGGTTTCTGAGCTGGCTTTTATTAACACGTAGCTCATCCGTCTTCCAGACACTCTGGAGCTCCAACTCGGGTCCCCGGTCCGGGTACAACAACATAGGGCGGAACCAATATTATGTACTATAATAACAACACATCTTCCCTTCTTTCAAAACAAAACAACTTGTTCTTTTCTTGTAGTCATATAACAAAACATTAGTTTCTGACTGTTCTTAAATCTGTGCATTCCAATAATAAACCTGCATTTCAAACATGAACATATGCATTCAAATAATAAGCATATGTATCACATATCTCTTTACAAACCATTTTCTCTTTTTTTTTTCACAAACATTTTCATTTACATTTAACTCTCAACAATAAGTGTCCTCTTTTCTTTACTCTGTCTCCTGCCCACAGTCCACATGGTTTTTAGCACTGTGCAATAAGTCTCTCAGGAGGTTTAACAGTCCTTTTAGGCCTGCAACAGGTCTCAGAGGGTGTGCTGCCCCCCTTTGGCATGACAGAGTTACTGCGGTCCGGAGAACTCTGACCAAACTGCTCACTCCTGGGAGCATCTAACACTTCTGCAGTGCTTTGTTGTTGAGAATCTGTCTCTGGGACCGTTACCTGTGGTCTTAGATCCACACGATTTCGTCTCAGAGCTGCACCATGGTCTGTCTGGATCAGGTATGAGCGTGGTGCAACTTCTCTTTGCACGCATCCTCCTTGCCTCCATGTGCCTTTTGTGTGATCCAGGATACGGATTGTTTCGCCTGGCTTGAGGCTTGATAAGTGTTTTGCCTTCTTGTCATGTTGCAACTTGTGTTTCTCTTTTTGTTCTTGTTTCCTTGTCCTAATTGTGTGCGCTCCTACAGGTGTCAACAGGTTCTCATGGATAGGAAGGTTAGTGCGTAAGCGCCTTCCCATCAGCATCTGGGCTGGGGACAAACCATTTTCCAAAGGGGCACTCCTGTATACCATCAGACTCCTCTGGAACTCCTCCTGTCCATCTTGAGCCTTCTTCATGAGAGCCTTGACAACCTTGACTGAACTCTCTGCGAGCCCATTGGATCTCGGGTAGTTAGGGCTTGAGGTGGCATGGTGAAAACCCCAGTCCTCTGCAAAACCAGCAAACTCGCTGCTGGAAAACTGTGGCCCGTTATCTGAAAACACCTCACAGGGAACTCCTGTGAGGTGTCCTGTCTCGCAAAGACTGTTTTAAGGTAGGCTATGACTGTTCTGCTGGATGTTGACTGCAGTGTTGCAACTTCCGGGTAGTTGGAGAAGTAATCTGTGACTACAATGTTGCTTTTACCATTACAGTCAAACAAATCCACTCCGACCTTCTGGTACGGGCGATCAGGTACAGGGTGGGGCATGAGCGGCTCTGCTTGTTGTTTGGACCTGTAGGTGAGACATATTTCACATGCAGTTGTGGTGTGGCTGATGTCTTGGTTGAGCCTTGGCCAGTACATTACTTCACGCGCTCTACGTTTACATTTTTCCTCACCCAAATGTCCCTCATGCACTTTCTGCAGCATTTCCTTGCGCATGGATGACGGGATGACAAACCTGCTTCCTTTGAAGACAATGTCCTTAGCAACTGAGAGCTCTGATCTGCATGCCCAGTAATCTTGGATCTGATTTAGGCAATCACGCTTTTGCACAGGCCACCCTTTCAGTATGGTCTTCTTGAACTCTTTCAGTGTCTCGTCTAGTTCAGTTGCTTTCCTGATCTTCTCTGTCCGCTCCGCAGACACAGGAAGTGATGTGACAATCATGTCAACATAGGCTTCTATTTCGACGCTTTTCTGTTCATTTGGACTTTCCATCTTGTTGACTGCGCGTGAGAGCGTGTCAGCAGCAAACATGAATTTTCCTGGTGTATAGACCATTCTCACGTCATATTTCTGCAGTCTGATTGACAGTCGCTGAATCCTCAGAGGACAATCATTGAGGGGCTTGGACATTATTGATACTAGGGGCTTGTGGTCTGTTTCCACTTCAAAAGCCTTTCCATATATGTACTGATGGAAACGTTCACATGCATATGTGCTGGCTAAAAGTTCCTTCTCTATTTGTGCGTATCTAACTTCAGCACTTGTCAATGCACGAGACGCGTAGGCTACGGGCTGCCAGCTGTTGTCATACATCCAGGGCTGGACTGGCCATCTGGCATACCGGGCATTTGCCCGGTGGGCCGCGGTAGTTTTGGGCCGAGCCGACCGGCCAAAAAAATAATTTAAAAATAAATAAGTATTTTAATTTTTTTTAATAATTTTTTTTACCCGCCGGCCCGGCCGAAAGCTACCATCGAACGGCCCATAAATCGAAAGCTACCATTGAACGGCCCATAAATCAGGGACAGCGGCCCATTGGACAATTTTCGATACAGACACTGGGCTGGCCCAATCAACAGAGAGAAGGGGGGAGGGGTCAGGGGTCACGCACGCACGCAGCACCAGACCTCCGTCTCAGTTTCGCGGTAGTTTTGGGCCGAGCCGGCCGGCAAAATAAATTTAGTTAGCCTGGATAGTTACTAGATAGATACTGAGAGAGATGGAGCGCAAAAGCACACTAAAACGGAAGGGAGGCTGGGAAAAACTTAGGGAGAAAAACAAGAAGAAACTCGAGGCAGATGCTGCCAAATGTGTAAACATTAGGGACATGTTTGCTGCACCCTCAAGTTTACCACAGCAGCAACAGCAACAGGTTGAAGAGGAGGCTGGCAGGGAGGAGCGGGAGCAGGGTACAGATACAGAGGATAGAGAGGATACAGAAGAAGCGGGGCCGAGTCAGCCTGTAACCGTTGACCCGGTAAGGAAAATATAGGTAGCTGTGTAGGGGTGTAACGGATCGCCCCACACGGTTCGGCTAGCATGTGTACCGCGGATCAATTGCAAAATGTAACCAAGTAATAATATTACTTAATATTAGTTAATATCCCTTGTAAATCACAATGTAGAGTTGCCATGAAATGATAGACGCGACAGTTGCATGCTTTGTTTTACTCTAAAGCGCAATGATAGGTTGATAATGGGAAAAAAAATGTAGAACAACAAGGCTGCGTTAATTCGCTCTGGAATCTGATCACTGAGTACACTGGTCTACTTGCACTGGTACCATTGCTTACTGTATGTAGTCGTCTTTGTAGTGGTTTGGGGGAATACTACAGTTTGTCATACTGTACAGCACAGTATATAAGACGAGTATATAAGGCAAGTCAGTGTTTCCTCCAGGATTTTTCACATTAGTGGCGGGGTGGTCGTCTTTCGCGCGCGCGGTGAAAACTAATATAATTTCTTAAATAGCGGTTAAGTCATTAAAGCCGAGCAGGTGATTTTATATAGAAGGTGATCAAATACCAATATTGTTATGTACGACAGTATGTCATTGCAGCACTTTGTTGCACTTTACGACGTCACGTTCTGTTAGAGCTTTACGACTGTGTGTGTGTGTGTTGTCACTTAGAATGAATGGCACTTGACAGTAAACGGATCTCAGTTTGTATACCTGTGTGGATCTACATTTATTAGCATAACACAAACATAATAAATTAGATAGAACAACCCTGTTCATTAATGTTCATTAATGCTTGAGTTCATGTTCATGTTCGCACTGTTATTGTGTTGTGTGCCAATGCACCCCTGTGATGCTGTGTGTGTTATTGAGACCGTTGGGAGAGAGAGCTCGGGTGAACTAAGAAAGTTGTGTATGAGATAGTTTACAATTAAACGCACAGATTACATGAGAGAAGCTATCTGTCTGTAACTGTCGTAGTAAAGAGGTAATAATAATGTTCTTATTTTCTTACTGTAAAAAGATTCTTATTGTAATGTATTGTACATATTGAAATGTATATGTTATTGTTGTACAATTATGTGTTTATTTTGTTTATCTAAACGTGTACGTGTTGACGTCACCTCGCTGTTCACGTACCGTGGTCTCGCGATGAGACGGGATGTATATATATAACTCGTGTAGGCGTTTTCCGTTTTTGATTGATTGATTGAAAACTTTATTAGAATGTTTGCAGAAGTAGGTACATGAAAGTACATATTACATACAAGGTCAAACTAAAAGGATAAAAACCCAAGAAAGCCACTGGCTTATTTCAATTGGGGTCCTTGATTTTCAATTCATCGTTACATGTAAGACAGACATAAGAAAAGAACTAGTACTATCTACATGATAATACAGACAAATAACTATTACTATCTACAAGATAAACGTACATCCATCATGGGAAGAACAATACAACAAAACATAAGGTATGTACAGCGGGTAGGACAGGTGGGGACATACACCACAGGTGGGGGCGGGGGACAAAACACAAAGTATGTACAGTGGGTAGTTCGGGTCTTTTAATCTGATTTTTGTTTTAGAGGGTCCAGTTACGGATTGCAGCCTCCTGTAAATGTTTTTTGAGAGTGGTTTTGAAGGTGGGCAGTGTTTTGCACTCCTTTAAGATTATAGGAAGGGCGTTCCACATCTTTACTGCATAGTTTGCAAACGAGTTTAAACCCTTGTTTGTGGTGCAACGCGGTTGAACGTGGTTCGTGGAGCTTCCTCTGGTGTTGTATGTGTGGACGTTGTTCACTTTTTGGAAGTATGTTGACAGGTACTTGGGTGTCTTTGTGGTGTAGCGTATCTTGAAGACTAGGCCCAGTGCAAGCTGCTGCACTCTGTCAACTACTCGTAGCCAATCAAGGCTCAAAAAATGATCAGCGGTTAGATGTGTCCTAGGGTTGAGGCCTAGCAGAAGCCTAACCAGTTTATTTTGGGCTGTCTGGAGTCTTGTTTTATGGGCCTTTGTGGTTCTATAGTACCATGATGTTACGGCATAGTCGAAGTGACATTGAATGAGAGCTCCTGATAGGGTCCTCAGTGTGTTTTTACTGACAAGTGAGGATATCCTGTACAAGAATCTCGTTTTATGGTTCACTTTTTTGATTACTTTTGCTGCCATTTTATCTCCGGAAAGATTTGCCTCTAAGATGGAGCCCAGGTATGTAATATCCTCTTTTCTTGTGATATTAATGTTACCCACTTTTATTTTAAAATGTTCAGCCTTTCTGAGTTTAGATGGGGATCCGTATAGGATGGTTTCAGTTTTACCTAGGTGTATTGATAGTTTATTGTCAGCTAGCCAGATGCAGATTCTACTCAGTTCAGTGCTTAGCGCTTTTTCCACCTGCAATATGTCCCTGTCAGAGACCAGCAGAGCCGAGTCATCCGCGAACAGGAACAAATTGCAATTACATGCTGATGACATGTCATTCACATATATTAGGAACAGTAAAGGTCCCAATATGCTTCCTTGTGGAACGCCGCAGGTCACTGGGAGGGGGGGGGACAGTGTTCCGTTCACACTAACCACCTGTTCCCTCCCCTCTAAGTAGGATTGCATCCAGCTCACCGATGTTCTATCGAACCCAATTGCTTTCAGTTTATCTAACAATATGTGGTGATCTACTGTGTCGAAGGCCTTCTGGAGGTCCAGCATGACCATGCCGCAGTACTTGCCCGAGTCCACCTCATGGTTGATGTGGTCGTTCAAATAGAGAAGGCATGTGTCAGTGGAATGGGATGTTCTGAATCCTGATTGAAATTCATACATCAGATTTTTTTCGGTAAGGTACCTATCGACCTGTTCATAAACTATTTTTTCCATAAGTTTCGTCACTCATGAAGAGAAGTTTGATGTGTAAGACGGTGTTTAACTATTCTAGCTGCACCAGAGGTTCTGAGTAGAAGGCGCACACGGTATGTTGTTGTTTTGTTTGTCACTGTTTTACTGTGCATTTTGATTTAAAGTAATTTCTCACATGTATGTGAGGTCGGAACGCCGTGCTGACTGGTTTCAATGTGTAATTGGTGTTTGTTTCACTTCACAGTTTTTCACGGTGTTTGTGTGTACGTGTGCACACAAAATAAATAACATCAGTACAAGAATCGTGGGCTGCTTGTCTGTCTATCAGAAGAATACCAAACTGGAGCAGTTATACTGTCATTATTTCAACCACTGTCCAAGTGGGGACGTTACAATACTTTCGTTTTAGAACGAAACGTTAGGCTAGCAGCGTTTAGCAGTCACCATTCTTGAGCAAAACATGATACAAACAAACATTCAAATACTCGTGTCGTCTTGATTTTTTTTCCGATTTCAATGTATGACGCATCATTTGAAAGCTTACCATCTGTAGTTTCAGACTATGTAGACAAACGAAAAATTACGTAAGCAAATGGTTATTATTTATCTGGTATAGATACCACTTCTGCGCCGAATGTACCGCCACCGGCACAAATCCGCACCGGACATTGGACATTACCGTAATTACCGGACATTACCGTAATTTCTAAACGGTTTGTGCTATCGAAAAAAATCCAACTGTCCCTGAAAGCTGAGATGTTGCACTTCAACCAACATATAGGGTATTACGGTAAAATGTGACGTGAGGACATTCTCAGAGTCAGTTTACTCACAGTGATTGGCGGAGCGTTCAGGGACACATGCTTTTTTTCAGTTCTCCGGTCATAATAACTCGCTGCCTTTCTGCGCAGCCTGAATCAAAGTGGACTGTCTGAATCATTTGGTGGCGGAGCAAATTCATTCGTGGCGGCCCGCCACCAATAAATGCATATAGAGGAAACACTGCAAGTATTTTTGTGCTGGTGGGTGTGGTCCGACCGATTGGGGTGGGCCTGTCTGGGCCAAAAATGCCAGGGCCTAATTTTTGTCCCAGTCCAGCCCTGCATACATCTGTAGCAGTACTGCCCCTAGGCCGTACTGAGAAGCATCTGCTGAGATCCTAGTGCTCCGTTCTGGGTCATAAAACTTGAGCACTGGTGAAGCGGGGTGGAATGACAGGTATGAATGAGTGGGCGTGTCAGAATGTAGTGGTGCGAATGAGTGTTTGTGTGTACGTCCATCTGCTTCTCCACAGGTGTTCCCAATCACAATCACTCCCATGATTGTGAGTATAAATGCCGGTGCTTCCGTTCCAAAAGAGACCCGACTTTCCTTCCACGCAACGGCGACATCGGAGGGCTCGAACGACGGGAACGGAGCGACGATTCGACACCATAGCAGAGATTCTTATACAACGCCCTCAATTCCTCACAGTAAAGGGAAGTCTTACTGCCCTTGCCTGTGTGTGATTTGAGCAACGCAGTGTTTTCCCGTTTGTGTGTCTGGCGATTGATTTTATCCTTCCCCCTCCTGAACTACAGCGCACACCGGACTGGACCAGCCGACCATGCAGTGTGGTGATCGGCGAGAGACCTAATATACAACGCCCTCAAATCACCACAACAAAGGAAAGTCTTACTACCATTTGCTTGTGTGTGATTTGAGCAACACCAGGGTTTGCCGCTTATTGTATGTGTCTGGCGCAGTGTTGCCACAGTTACTTTGAAAAAGTATTCTGATTACTGATTACTGATTACTCCTTTAAAAAGTAATCTAGTTACTTTACTGATTACTTGATTTTAAAAGTAACTAAGTTAGATTACTAGTTACTTTTTTAGTTACTATTGGCAGCTGCCTAGGCACCCGACCCCCCCCCCCCCCCCCGCAACATAAAAATTAAAACTGCTTTGCCAAAACTCACTTTATTTTAACAGTAACTTAAATTACATAATTAAACTTTAAACAATAACTTAAAACAACAAAATAAAGAGTCTTTATTTGCCTCACCCAACATAAATACTTGTTTTTAAACAATAAAATAAATATAATCTTTATTTAACACAGTAACTAGCAAGGAGTGGTTTCACAAAACCTAAAACCTACCCTGACCATTCAGATATGATCCTAATATAATCCTTATCCTAAACTGGGTGAGTCTGAGTTTATCAATGAAGAGTGAACTCAGCTGTCAAGACTGGAAGGAGGCCATGAACACGCTATGGAGGCCATGAACACGCTATGGAGGCCATGAACACGCTATGGAGGCCATGAACACGCTATGGAGGCCATGAACACACTATGAGTGAAACAGTGGAAAGGGGCGAGTAAACCAGTGGTTGTATCTCATTAACAGAAGCTTCTCAAACCTCTTGTCAGAAAGTCTGTTCCTTCTAGGCGTGAGCACCAAACCTCCCAGACTAAAGAGCCGCTCTACAGGAGCGCTAGATGGGGTTGGAGTGTTATACTTCAAGAAAATGTTCTTAATGTTTGGATACTGATTCAGAATCTGAAGCTCATGCCCTGACCTCAAGTAGTCCATGACTTCCTTTTCTGCCGAGTAGGTCTCCTCTGGCTCCGCCTCAAAAGCAAAAAAGTCCATCTCGCCTTGGTTGGCAGTCGTGGTGGGTACACTGGCAGGGCTCTGTGCTGCAGGAGCAGTTTTGCGACATTCTGCTGTGAGAAGCTCCTTTACTTGCTCTTTCCTACCTTCATCTCTCAGCCATCGGAGTTTGAATTTTGGACAACTAGCAGCTGCGAGAAGGGCATCTTTGTTGTCCAGCACACTGGCAAAACGAGTCTGGATAGCCTGAAAGATATAATTTGATATGTTTATTATTATCTAGTTGTAGCCTATAAGGTCTATTATTTATACCTTTATTTACTAATTATGTATGCAATTAGTTTGTGCAACTGACAACCTACATACTGCAGTATGGTGTGACTCTGCTCCATGTTCATGAATAGTGCAATGAAAATGTATTTATTTATCTTTAAGATGGAACAACATAGCATACCTGCACTATGGCATCTGGAAGGCCTGCAGTCATCTTGGATAGGGTGTCTTTCACAGCAAGGGTCTTCTGCATCAGGACTTCAAGTGTGGGCAGTAAAGTCCCATACGGACAGTCACCTTGTAGGATATCCAGTGCTACAGTTAGAGGCTTCATGACGGTACAGTACTCATGCAGGTACTGGTACTCCTGGTCTTTGAAGCACTTCACTCCCAGCTTGTTGCACAGAGTAGTCAGCTCATTCATGGGGATTTCTGCGATTCTCTTTATGGCTTCGTAAAAGGAATTCCACCTTGTGGATGTCGGTACCAGGAGCTTTCTTTTGTTAACCTCCTCCACCGTTTCTGACGCAACGGTAGATCGGCTTGCTTTCGTCCAGAGAGCTGTGCATTTTGCTGTGCTGCTCCTATACACAGCCTTGCTCTCTGGTTTGGAAGTGATGTACTTCTCCACATCACTTGTAGAAATAAGGTTGAGGGTATGTGAAGCACACCTTTGGTGCGGGGGAAGAATCAGCTGGCCATCACTATCATCCTCAGCTGATAGGATTTCTGACACATCTAAAAAAGTGACATCATCCGTGGCCTCCTCCACCGTCTCATCATCGGACTCTGTGACAGCAGGCTGATAGACTTGAAATGCCTTGACAAAGTTAGATCCATTATCTGTCACTGTTGCTACTACTTTGTTGATTAGTCCATATGAAGAGTGAATGTTTTCGATTTCTGCACCAATAACATCATACGTGTGTCTACCGCGGATTCTCCTACACGCCAATGCAGCCTTGTTGCGGTCTAATGTGGATCTACTAATCCAGTGGAGCGTTACTCCCTTATATAGCTCCTATTGTTAGCTGTCCAAATGTCCGCTGTAGTTGACACATAGTCGACCTCGTTCAGCGCAGCCTTCAGATGTTTTTCCATCTCTGCATACTCCTTCTCCAAGTACGAAGAAAAAGATGTTCTGTGAGGTAGCTCGGCATTGGTAGTAGTGGGGATCTTGTTAATGATGGCACGGAAAGAGGGCGAGTCAACTGTGTTTATGGGCAGCATTTCCTCTACAACATACCGCCCGACCAATTTATTCAACTCTCCCACACTTACAGGTTGTGATTTTGTAGGCCTACTGAAGTCCAGCTTTTGTTGCTTGAGCGGTGTGGGACCTCCCGCAGAAGTCGAGGCGCGGTCTCTGGGACTTTCTCCGCGAGCTTGACTGTGCTGTGCTGAGATTCCAAATGTTTCTTTAAATTTGATGTTGTGGTTTTACCACAGGACAATATTTTCTTTCCAGCACAGAGTGTACAACGAACATTTATGTTCTTGTCATCCTTTGCTGACACAAACTCAAAATAATCCCTATATTTCCAGCTATTTAACGCATATCTCTGTTCTCGCTCCATTGTGTAGGCTATACGCTTCTGTTTACACTGTGCAATCAGCGTGGTGATACACGTGAG
This sequence comes from Nansenia antarctica, assembly GCF_963989245.1. Lineage (NCBI taxonomy): Eukaryota > Metazoa > Chordata > Actinopteri > Argentiniformes > Microstomatidae > Nansenia > Nansenia antarctica. The sequence continues at coordinate 27,635,691 of NC_137676.1, forward strand.
CGATTCTGCTGCACCTCGTGTTGAAAACGTGATCACTGACGTCACTCCCCAAGACGCGAGAAAAGCAATAAATGTTTGTTTACTATCGAACATTACAAAGAAATACTGCATTTAGCCTAAGTTATGAGGTAGTAACGCAATAGTAACGCACAGTCACTTGAATAAGTAACTTTAATCCGATTACTGATTTGGAAATAGTATCGCGATAGAATACTCGTTACTGGGAAAAGTAATCAGATTAGAGTAACACGTTACTTAGTATCGCGTTACCGGCATCACTGGTCTGGCGGCTGATTCTGCCTCCCCCTCCCCCCTACCCGCAGCACACTGGACCAGCCAACTATCGCCGAACGCCAAGCGGCGAATGAGGATTTCGGGAACGACCCACATCGATCGACGGACGCCTATCACGGACGCCCCGCCCCCTGGATTTCCCCCGAGATTCGCAGGACTGAGCCACTAACACTGACGTGCTGGGATTTCCTCTCACTCCTCCCCCGATTGGACGAGACTGTGGGTTGGGCCTTGAGAGGGCGGCGTTATCCCTTTAAACTTTCCTCACCACCAGGTTCAGTGGTTTTTAGCTATGATAGTATTTGTGACAGAGTTCCGGTTGGAAGCATAGTCTCGGCTGCCCGCTTAGGGATAATAGTATAGTTTCAGGACCAGTAGCCAGCTGCAGTGTGTAGCTTTCGCGTGCCTTATCGGGTATAGCCTACCCCATACTTGATTTTGCAGTGTTATGATTGCCGTGTAGTTGCAGTGGTACGATTTTTGCCGTGTGTTTACAGTGGTACAGTGTGGCTGTTTATTGCGTGCCGTGTGCATTTAGAGCAGCACTATTCGGACTCTCCACTAGGGGGAGCCCAACTGGGCCTAGCTTATTGTTGTCCCACCAAAGTATGGTAGCTGTGACTAGTGCCGCCTGACCACTCTGCCTTAGACTAATTTTATACTTTTTATATTACTCATCCTGATCCTGGTGCATGTGTTTTTAAATAAATTGTTAATAAACGTATTGTTGAAGTATATATCGCCTCCTCTTGCTGTGTACTCAAGGGTCCTAGTATAACCTGTACGGCTACACTGGCTCCTTGGTTAAGATCTCCTTCAGCTTATGGAAGCACTCTTCCTGCTCATGGGACCATTCCCACTCGTTCTTCTGCTCTAGAAGCCATCTGAGTGGTGCTGACTGGGCAGACAACTGGGGGATAAATTTAGCCAAATATGTGACCATTCCCAGAAATCTCCTCACCTCTTCTTTGTTCTGTGGACGTTCCATGTTCATTATGGCTGACGTCTTCCTTGGATCTGGCTTGACACCTTGCTCTGAAATCACATCTCCCACAAAGGTAAGGCTTTTCACTGCAAACTCACACTTGTTCTGGTTTAATTTCAGATTGGACTTGCGTGTCAGATCCAGTACTTCCCTCAGCCGTGCATCATGTTCTTCTCTTGTGGATCCCCACACGATGATGTCATCCATCATGGTCTCCACTCCCTCTATGTGCTCATAGATCATATGGATTGTTTTATGGTAAACTTCTGGCGCAGACAGAATACCGTAAGGTAAACGCAGAAAGCGAATCCGTCCTTCTGGTGTGTTGAACGTGCAGTAGTGTAGTTTTGAGCTTGCCTCATCAAGCTTCATCTGCCAGAAGCCTGTTGACGCATCCATCTTGCGAAACCATTTAGCACCAGCAAACTGTGACATGATCTCTTCTCCTGTTGGTAGCTTGAAATGCTCACGCTTTATAGCCCTGTTTAGATCCCGTGGATCAAGACATATGCGTAGAGCTCCACTTGGCTTCTGCACAACCACTAGTGAGCTCACCCAATCTGTTGGCTCGTCTCCTTTCTTTATGACGCCCATCTTCTCCATGCGTGCTAGCTCTTCTTTGAGTTTGTCTCTCAGTGCAAATGGAATCTTTCTGCACGCATGAACTACAGGAGTCACTGTGTCATCCACACATATCTTGTGCTCACCAGGCAAGCATCCTAGTCCCTCAAAGACATCGTTGTTCTCCTGCATAATTGCGTTGTGGTCTGTGCTAGTCTGGGAATTCACTACAAACACCCTTCTCACTAAGTCAAGCTTTTCACAGGTACTCAGACCTAGGATTGGCTGTACGCTCTTCTCTACTATGAGCACCTGTGTCTTTAACTGCTGTCCCTTGTGCTTTAGAGTCACTATACAACAACCTTTAATTGGAACTGTCTCTCCTGTATAGCCTGTCACTTTTACTTTCACCGGGTGTATTTTGCTCTTAACTGTGAGGGTCTTGTAATCATGTATGGACATACGGTTGACTTGTCAGTGTCTATCTTGAATGGAATTATGGTCTCATTCACAGTTAATGGGACTAACCATTTGGCCGCATCTGCTGTGCTAGACTGTACTGAGTCAACCAAGAACTCCTCTGGCTCTTCTTCCACTGTGTCCACTTTCATCCCTGAAGCCTCAGCTTTGCAATACCTCGCAAAGTGGTTATCCTTCCCACACTTGTGGCAGACTTTTCCATAAGCAGGGCATGACCTAGGCATATGCTTGCCTCCACATCTTCCACATCTACTGTTTGGACTCTTGGGACTTTGCTCTGTAGGCTTTTTCTTTCCAAACTGTTTTGGGCGCTGTCCCTCTCTTTTCACGGCATGCACTGCTGCCGACTCATCCATGCGCAGCTCCTTTGCTTGTGCGCGAGTGGTTTCTGCTGCTCTGCACATGTGAACTGTTTTCTCTAGCGTTAAATCACGTTCACGTAGTAATCTTTCTCTAAGCCCATTATCAGGAATCCCACATACTATTCGATCTCTGACTAATGAGTTTCTTAAATATCCGAATTCACATGACTTGCTCAAAGTAAGTAGTTCAGTTAAGTACTGATCAAAACTCTCACCTGTCTTCTGAGCGGCAGAGAAAAACGTATATCTCTCAAAGGTGACATTTTTACTGGGCACAAAGTACTCCTCGAACTTTGTCACTAGCTCAGTCAATGTTAAATTTCCCTCATCTATTTGAAAGCTGTTGTAAATGTCCAATGCATCTTCTCCTATTACATGCAAAAATATAGACGCTTTTAGCTTTTCATCTCCTCCCCCCGCCCCGCTCGCGGCCAAGTAAATATTAAATCTCTGCTTGAATCTCTTCCAATTATCAGCAAGATTGCCACTGAACTGCATGGGTGTGGGAGGACTGAGTTTATCCATGATGGGGAACACTACGGGTGCAGGATTTTCTTGGTCTCCTTGTTTTCACTCACGTTAGCTTGATCACTGTCACTTCCACTCTCGCTAGACATGCTCGCATGACGCTCCTCTTGCTAGCAGTGCGCAGATGTGTGCTTTCGGAATCCAGCACATTCCTTTTTCATAAGTCGATGAACTCCGCGTTGCCAGTCCCATTATCTGACACCATGTTATGTTTGTTATTTCCAGTGTTCCTAACTATTAATAAACAGGCTAGGGTTTCTGAGCTGGCTTTTATTAACACGTAGCTCATCCATCTTCCAGACACTCTGGAGCTCCAACTCGGGTCCCCGGTCCGGGTACAACAACATAGGGCGGAACCAATATTATGTACTATAATAACAACACAGTGAGGGCAGTAGCGTAGGCAGAAATTTACTTTAGGGCGGGCCTGTATAAAATTGGGTGGGCCAGCTTTATTTTTTTATTTTTTATGTTTCAGTTCATATTCATGGTCCTACTTTTGTTTTCATCCATCAAACACGTTTCCAATGTGATGTATATCAGAGGACACCCCGCACGCATTGATTTACAGTTGATCAAGTACAGTAGCCGACATCAAGTCGACTTTCGAGCGGTTAAAAGTCCACACCGGATTCGGCAAACACAGTAGCCTACAGTGGCGCCGGCAGGATTCGATTTCATGGTACGCACAGAAACGTAACAAAACTTTGCAGACTAGCCTACAACATAGGTTGGATAGTTGTATCACTTATAACGCGCACTACACAGAGCACAGCAACACAAACATTATGGTGACGGCGCACCCGAAACACAGATGAAAACCTAGCCCAGGTGACAGCGCACCTACACATCGGGAAAATATAGGGCCTATTTGAGGGCCAGAAATCAAGATCAAATGGATGACAAGTCAAATCAAATCAATTCAAATGTATTTACAGTAGTGACAGTGATGTAAACACCAATCATTGGCCTTTATGTAATAATCAGGGGTGCACACAACTTTTTGGGGCCAGTGCTCAGAGGAGCACCTAGGGATGCTGCTTGGTGCTCCCCGAGCTCGCGAGTCACGACCCGTCCCACAGGATGGATGAAAAAGGGATACATGGATAACTTATATTAGCAAAACGACATTTATTCATAAATAAAGATGAACGAACAAATGATTGTGTGCAAAACAAAAGAAACAAATGCAAAACCAAATGACTGCTCTTTAAGCATGAAAGTCTGTCAGACTCCTTTAAACACAATGAAATCAACTGATCTCTTTAAGCACTGCTCTGTTCTGTAAACACTGAAATCAACTTTTCAACAAAAAGTTACAGCCTTAGCATTTATTTATACTACAAGCTTAATCGTCATCATCACTGCTCTCTTGACTGCTGTAAATTATCACTGTCCTCAATTTCAACCATGGTAGCTAGAGGATGTATTTTTTGTGATCCAATTATTTTTTTTTATTTTTTTTGGGGTGCGCAAAAGCGCCCTCATGCGGCTGATCTGCCGCGCAGCATGCATTTTGGCGACGCATGCGCACTGGCGCACCAGTTATGTGCACCCCTGGCAGGGTTTCCGTTAGAAAAAATTGCCGCCGGACATCGTGTCCGGGAAGATTTCGATTTACCGGACAAACGTGATATATTCCGGACATATTAAAATATAATAAAAATAATTTTTTTCAAAATTATATTTTTTTTTTCCCAAATCTAATATAGCTGTTTGTCGCGGTGATTACTGTTGTGTAGCGGCCTATATATGCCATTTAATGTCTATTTCTCATCCGATACGATTAGATGCGAGCTATATAATATATAATAATATAACATGATTCGCATGCGCGCTATATGTCCAGCGCTGAACGGGCGCCTCTGGGAACTGAACAGACAGCATCGATCAATGAACGGACTCCACATTACGTTAACTGAAGTTTGTTAAATTGTTTGGGATTAATGTGAGTTTTCTATTTTCTCTTTCCAGTTTGACCCTTTTTTTATCAATAAAACAACGTCATTTCTATAACCAGGTCTCGCTGGTTGGGAACGCATTTCGTTTAGCTGATATGTTACGCAACCGAACAGCTTCGGGAAAACGAGTAGCAGCGCACATAGTAGTGAGCAAATACTGACTTTCACTTTTAGTCCTAGGCAAAGGTCCAACACAATCAATTATTACACGTTCAAATGGCTCCCCTATAGCAGGAATGGGATGCAATGGTGCGGGTGGAATGGATTGATTAGGCTTACCCGCCATCTGACAAGTATGGCAACAGCGGCAGTGCTTGGCAACATCCGCCTTCAGTCCGGGCCAAAAGAAATGTTTCAATATCAGCTGATAAGTTTTAGTTATACCTAAATGTCCTGACCACTGGCTCTCATGTGCTACAGATAACACCTGTTGTCTATAACCCACAGGCACAACCACTTGTTTTACAGTATTCCACTCACAACCATTTGCATTAGGAGGAGACCATTTACGCATTAATATCCCATCGTTAAGGAAATAAACTACGTTGCCCCCTATTTCAGATTCCTCACTAGCTGCATGTAAAAAACATTTGTTTAATGACTGATCAGCTACTTGAGCGACACGCAATCGCTCGCCGGTTACCGGGAGAGATAGGCTGTCAGCGGATGGTATGGTAGGACTCGGGGAGGATGGTAACTCTACCACTTTCTCCCTGGGAGAAGCTGAAACAATCGGGTTCTCATCCCTTTCAGAAAAGGCTTGCATAATCACACTATCACAGAGAGAAACATCGCTATCCTCCTCTCTGCCTCGACTCGATTGTGCACGAGTTATAGCGCACACCGGAAACAACCGCTGTTTCGCATAGGCAGCCTACACATTAGGAGACATCATCATGCCGGTGTCAAATCATATCATAATAAAAGAAATACATAGCCTATATATTCGTCTTTTTTAAAATAGAAGGAATCAGAATGTGAACTTTAGCGAATTGTATTCAAATTGTGCTTAGAGGGAATTATTTTCACCGGACATAAATGTCCGACGAGTTTTCATTTTGTCGGACTTCAATAAATGTTACCGGACAAAGACCGGTAATTACCGGTTAACGGAAACCCTGACCCCTGGTAATAATGTTTCAAACTAACGGGTTGAGTGATTGGCTGAACGCAATGTGAAAGAGTTGAGTTAAGCACGTTTATTACAGAAAGAAAAAAAAACATTCAAAAAATTGTACTCATAGTGCGTACAGGATTCCGGCTGCCAGCGCCACTGGTTACCGGAAATCAGTTCCGTTGTTCAGAGGATAAAACACATACAACAGTAATTCAACTTGATATTTGTTCACATATTTTCTTATTTGTTTTGGTTTGAATGCTCGGATATTCTCAATGGGTGAGCATAGCACCACCGAACTCAGCTACGACGCTAGCATACCATCACCGGCAACTGTCTGCAGCTACGACGCTAGCATAGCACCACCACCCGGCAGCTATCACGCTAGCATAGCACCACCACCCAACAGCTACAACCCACCCAGCAACAACCCAACAAAGCCAACAACTTACCAGCCAGAAGTATCAACACCACCGAACCTACCAGAGGCTTCTCCACCGCACCAGGCCCAGTCTTTGGGCCTGTGATGGTATGTTCCCTTTTGCACAACTGTTGATCCTCCACCGCACCAGGCCCAGTCTAATGGGCCTGTGATGGTATGTTTCTTTCCTGCTCAACTGTTGATCCTCCTGTTTAAAGTCAAATCAAATCAATTCAAATGTATTTACAGTAGTGACAGTGATGTAAACACCAATCATTGGCCTTTATGTAATAATCAGGGGTGCACACAACTTTTTGGGGCCAGTGCTCAGAGGAGCACCTAGGGATGCTGCTTGGTGCTCCCCGAGCTCGCGAGTCACGACCCGTCCCACAGGATGGATGAAAAAGGGATACATGGATAACTTATATTAGCAAAACGACATTTATTCATAAATAAAGATGAACGAACAAATGATTGTGTGCAAAACAAAAGAAACAAATGCAAAATCAAATGACTGCTCTTTAAGCATGAAAGTCTGTCAGACTCCTTTAAACACAATGAAATCAACTGATCTCTTTAAGCACTGCTCTGTTCTGTAAACACTGAAATCAACTTTTCAACAAAAAGTTACAGCCTTAGCATTTATTTATACTACAAGCTTAATCGTCATCATCACTGCTCTCTTGACTGCTGTAAATTATCACTGTCCTCAATTTCAACCATGGTAGCTAGAGGATGTATTTTTTGTGATCAAATTTTTTTTTTTTTTTTTTTTTTTGGTGCGCAAAAGCGCCCTCATGCGGCTGATCTGCCGCGCAGCATGCATTTTGGCGACGCATGCGCACTGGCGCACCAGTTATGTGCACCCCTGGTAATAATGTTTCAAACTAACGGGTTGAGTGATTGGCTGAACGCAATGTGAAAGAGTTGAGTTAAGCACGTTTATTACAGAAAGAAAAAAAAACATTCAAAAAATTGTACTCATAGTGCGTACAGGATTCCGGCTGCCAGCGCCACTGGTTACCGGAAATCAGTTCCGTTGTTCAGAGGATAAAACACATACAACAGTAATTCAACTTGATATTTGTTCACATATTTTCTTATTTGTTTTGGTTTGAATGCTCGGATATTCTCAATGGGTGAATACTTTTTTTTTATAATAATGAGAAAATAAATTACACCGAAGCTTTCTTAGGGTGGGCCCATGAGTAAAGTGGGCGGACCTGGGCCCGCCCTGGCCCTAACGTGGCTACGCTACTGGGTGACGGCGACCAGTCTGTAGTCATTCAAGCAGGTGATCTTGGGCTTTTTTGGCACCGGGATGATGACAGCTGATTTAAATGGTAAATGGACTGACTTATATAGCGCCTTTATCCAAAGCACTTTACAAAGGTCTCTCATTCACCCATTCACACACACATTCACACACCAATGACGGCAAGCTACCATGTAAGGTGCCGGCCCGCTCACTGGGAGCAATTTGGGGTTCAGTGTCTTGCCCAAGGACACTTCGACATGTGGCCAGCCGGGGCTCGAACCGCCGATCTGCCAACCTTGCAATCATTAGACGGCGGCTCTATCTCCTGCGCCACAGCCGCCCCGATTTGAAGCATGCGGGGACTCAACATGAGTTAACAGACTGGTTGAAAATGTCTGTAAACACTGGAGCAAGCTCACTGGCACAATGCTTGAGGGCAGCAGGTGTCACCTTGTCCGGGCCACAAGCTTTCCTGGTGTTCTGGTTTTTGAAGAGGGTCCGAACCTCATGCTCAGTGATGGAGAGTGGAGCAGGTGAGGTAGCAGTGGTAGGAGAGGCAGAGTAGGTGGAGGGGGGGGGACCTGAGGGGGGGGACCTGCGTGGTAGCGGTGGTAGGAGAGGCAGAGTAGGTGGAAGGGGGGGACCTGTGTGGAGCTTCAAACCTTGTGCAGAATACATTAAATTGGTCTGGGAGATTCGGGTCGACAGAGGCTGGGGGGGGCTTTTTCTTTTAGCCCGTGGCAGATTGTAGTCCCTTCCATACAGCTCTGGTGTTATTATCGACGACTTGTTGTTCGATTCTGTCCTTATATGTCTTCTTAGCATTCCGGATGGCGTTGCTGAGAGAGTATTTGGCTTTGGTGTATGTATCTCTGTCTCCACTCCTGTAGGCTGCCTCCTTCTCCTTTTTTAGTAGTCTCACTTCCTTGCTGAACCATGGTTTATTGTTGCCATAAATGACAGTAATTTGTCTGGGGATGCAGATCTCCTCACAGAAGTGGATGTAGGATGTGCAGGAGTTTGTATAGTCATCCATGTTATTGCATGCCAGTTTAATAGATTCCCAGTCTGTAATGTCCAGGCAGTTTTGTAATGATTCAATGGCCTCAGGTGTCCATCTCTGGACTGATTTCTTGGTAGGTTTTTGTCTTTTGAGTAGAGTCCGATATGTGGGGATGAGTTTAATCACAGCATGATCTCCGTTACCGAGCGGCGCACGGTACGACTCTTTGATGGTAGAGTAGCAATGATCAAGAGTTTGTTCTCCCCTGGTGGGGAGCAAGAAATCCAAGAGGATTGTACACTGAGCTAACTGTGGAAAGTATACCTCTCCTGGGGCCTCATTTATAGAAAGTATATAGAGTACGAGAGTACTAAAGCCAGAGTACTAAAGTTTTGATACCTGTGAATGCTAGCATAGCACCACTAAGAACTGTCTGCAGTTACAACGCTAGCATAGCACCACCGAACTCAGCTACGACGCTAGCATACCATCACCGGCAACTGTCTGCAGCTACGACGCTAGCATAGCACCACCACCCGGCAGCTATCACGCTAGCATAGCACCACCACCCAACAGCTACAACCCACCCAGCAACAACCCAACAAAGCCAACAACTTACCAGCCAGAAGTATCAACACCACCGAACCTACCAGAGGCTTCTCCACCGCACCAGGCCCAGTCTTTGGGCCTGTGATGGTATGTTCCCTTTTGCACAACTGTTGATTCTCCACCGCACCAGGCCCAGTCTAATGGGCCTGTGATGGTATGTTTCTTTCCTGCTCAACTGTTGATCCTCCTGTTTACAACGGCTAGCATCAGCTATAAGCCACACGCTAACACAAGCTCCACTTTAGCAAATGCTTTAGTCAACAGCTGCTTTCCCCAAGTTCCTCGTACTGGCAGTGATATTTGTTTCCACAGCATGTCATCACTCACCCTTGAGGAAGCTGAGCTGTCCGGCCTGAGATCCGAACTTCACAACATTGAGGTCTCCTCCATGATGCCATCCAGCGCCAGTTCCTGCTTTCCTCCCAGCTAGCAGAGATGCAGCTATCGCCCTCCCCCAACGACAAGCTTCCATCAACAAGTGACACAATCCTCCCTGGTCCATCCACTCACCATCCTGATGATGACTGGGTGTCTGTTGTCAAGCGACGAGGGCGTTCTTCTCTCCCTGCCAAGGGAGGAAGGCGTCTTTCTCTCCCTCTAAAGTCCCCAGAAAGCTGGGAAGAGGACGAACTCCATCTCACGAACTTTTTCGGCCCACTGGAGACACTAGCTGATCCGGTGACCAATTGTCCCCCTCAGACGGCCAAATGTCAGACTCAACCATCCCTGTTCGGACCACTGGAGACACTAGCTGAGCCGGTGACCAATTGTCCCCCACAGACGGCCAAATGTCAGACTCAACCATCCCTGTCTCAATCAAAACACTCCCAAAAGCATCCCAAAACAAAGACTTCCACTAGTTCCGACTCCCGTAGACATCACCAAAGCCGCATAGCGTTTAATTCCTCCTCTGTGCCCCCTGTATGCCTTCCCCCATCCTTCCCATCTAAGCTTGCCATCTATAACGGAGGTCCTGAAAACTCCCATCCACAATTGCTTATCATTGGCGATTCTATAGTTAGATCCATCCAACTTCCCAGCGCAATTACCTACTGCCTCCCTGGTGCCAAGACCGCTGATTTGATCAACTTTGTACCTAGTTTCTCCAAACACCACCCCTCCGCCCATACACTAATAATTCATATTGGTACAAATGACATAGGTGATCACCATTCTCTGCGACTCTATAATAGCCTAGAATCCCTAGCTCTCCAAATCCAGGCCCTTGGTAAAAATTGCATCTTTTCCGGCCCCATTCCAAGGCCATCTGCAAGCGCTGGAAACTTCAGCCGCTTATTTAGTCTCCATGAATGGTTGAAAACTTACTGTAATGCAACCGGTCTGGGTTTTATCAACAACTTTGACACTTTTTGGACGAGACGTAACCTGTACAAATCTGACGGCCTGCACCCCAGCCCTATCGGTGTAAAAGCCCTTTCATACAACCTGATACAGTACATTGCCTTTGTCTGTGACCCAGCTGCAGTAGAATCTGACCTAGACTCTGACACACCACCAGTAGAATCTGACCTACATTCTGACCTAGAACCTGACTTATTCTCCGACCTTGATTCAGACTTAGGGTTTCAGATTCAGATTCAGATTCAGATAACGTTTATTGCCATTATGCATACACATATAGGAATTTGCTTCGACATTACAGTAAGTGCGTTTATACTTTTTTCACGTGTCAAAAAACAGGACAACACAGGACAGACAACAGTGCATTGGATAGTGCAATATAAAGTGCAGTGCAGAGTTTTTACAGTGAGTCCAGTGCATATTCAGTCCTAGGCAGACTTGGGGGCGGGGGGGAGGGGGAAGCCAGAGTCATTTATCAGCCTGGCGGCTGAGGGGTAGAAACTGAGCCTGTGGCGGGCCTTCAGTGCCTTAGGCAGCCGCAACCTTCTTCCAGAGGGAAGCAGGGTGAGGAGGCCGTGGCCGGGGTGGAAGGGGTCTGCCATGATCTTCCTTGCCCTCCTCAGAGCCCTGGTGTCATGCAGGGAGTTGAGGGAGGGCAAGGGACAGCCGATCACCCTCTCTGCTGAACGTAACACCCGCTGCAACTTGGCCTTGTCCTTGGTCGTTGCAGCAGGGAACCAGGTGATGATGGAGTGGGTGAGGATGGACTCTATGATGGCCGTGTAAAACTGGACCATCATGGACCTCGGCAGCCTGAGTTTCCTCAGCTGCGGAGGAAGAACATCCTCTTCTGGGCCTTCTTCGTGAGGGCCTCGGTGTTCCGCTCCCACTTGAGGTCCCGGGAGATGGTCATGCCTAGAAAGCGGAATGACTCCACGGAGGCCACCGGGGTACCTCCCAGCGTGATGGGAGGGGGCAGGGCTGCTTTCCTACGGAAGTCCACCACCATCTCCACTGTTTTCAGAGCATTGAGCTCCAGATTGTTTAAACTGCACCAGCTCTGCAGCCCCTCGATCTCACCCCTGTAGGCAGATTCGTCCCCCCCGGAGATGAGGCCCACCAGGGTGGTGTCGTCTGCAAACTTCAGGAGCTTGACCGAGGGGTGGCGGGAGACACAGCTGTTGGTGTATAGGGAGAATAGTGCTGGAGACAGGACGCAGCCCTGCGGGGAGCCCGTGCTGGTGGACCTGGAGCTGGAAATGCTCTTCCCCAGCTTCACCCGCTGAGACCTGTCAGTCAGGAAGTCCGTGATCCACCTGCAGGTGGAGTCCGGCACCTGCAGCAGGGATAGCTGGTGCTCCAGGATGTGTGGGAGGATCGTGTTGAAGGCCGAGCTGAAGTCCACGAACAGGATCCTGGCGTAGTTGCCTGCAGTGTCTAGGTGTTCTAGTACGTAGTGCAGAGCCATGTTCACGGCGTCCTCCGTGGATCTATTGGCTCTGTACGCGAACTGCAGGGGGTCCAGCACAGGATCCGTGATGAGCTTCAGGTAGGCCAGGACAAGGCGCTCCAGGACCTTCATGACGACAGAGGTCAGAGCAACGGGTCTGTAGTCGTTGAGGCCTGTGACCTTGGCCTTCTTGGGGACGGGGATGATGGTTGATGCCTTGCACGGGGTCTGGCTCTGACTGACACATTTCTCAGCTCGACCCTGCTCCTAATGTCACTGCTCACTTTTCCTCCATTTATCCTCCTCTGGGGTCCTGCTGAACACGCTGCTGGGCTTCAGCCCCTCTGTGATCTGGCTGTACCTATGACTCTGTCGGATGGTGCCGTCTGTTCCACCCCCGAACACTCTGCTGGGCCTCAGCCCCCCAGTGCCCCTACCCCTGTAATACCTAACATTGCCATACAGTCCATCTGGTCCTCCGGCCGCCGCCAGCCTCCGAAAAACACCGGCAGGAGGGTGGATCACAGCGCGTTGGCCAGCCTAGCTAGGTCGGCTAACGTTGGCTTCTCGAACCAGCACTCCGACGTCAACCTTGGATTACTCAACACCCGCTCCCTCACTGGCAAGGGACAACTACTGCAAGACCTCCTCCTCGACCGCAAACTCGACTGTCTCTGTCTCAGTGAGACATGGCAAACTCCTGACGATTTTTCTCAGTTGAATGAATGTACACCTCCTGGGTTTGTTTACACCAGCAAACCCCGTCTCTCCGGAAGAGGAGGAGGTCTCGCAATACTACACCGCGAGACGTGGAAGGTCTCTCATGTTTCTTTGCCTGTGTCACAGTCATTCGAGGCTGTGGCCCTGCAATTAATTGGACTTACTCCCACTGTTTTAGTCAACATTTACCGCCCACCCAAGCCAAACAAGGACTTCATTGATGAATTCACCACTCTTCTCACTCTCATCTGCTCACTCTCATCCATTATAATTTTGCTTGGTGACATTAATATTCATTTGGACAATAAGAATCTTGCTTCTACTAAGGACTTCATCTCATGCCTGGACAGTTTTGGTCTCACTCAATATATTGACTTCCCCACCCACTGTAAAGGTCATACTTTGGACTTAGTCTGCTGTTCAGGTGTCACTCCTCAAAATTGCTCTGCTGCCGACCTCCCCATCTCTGACCACAAACTTGTCTCCTTTAAGCTATGTCTAACATTGTCCAAAACCAAGCAATCTCGCGTCATATCCTTCCGCAACATCAGAAATATCAACCTAGCTGACCTCTCAATTGGCATTGATAATCTCTCCATTATCACCCCCCCATACACCCCGGATCAGTTGGTTGATTTGTATAACGATGGTCTTAAATCTCTGCTCAACTCACTTGCCCCCGTTAAAACCCGGCCTGTCTCTTTCCCCCACTCTGCCCTCTGGTTCTCCCCCCACCTGCGCCAGCTGAAGGCCAAAGGTCGTCAGCTGGAGCGTCTTTTCAATAGAACTGGACTCACTGTTCATAAACAAATGTACCATGCTCACATCCTCCTTTATAAAGACGCCATTTCATCCGCCAAATCCGAATTCTTTGCAGAAAAAATCTGTTCTAGTGCTGGGAATACCAGGGCCCTATTTTCAGTGATCAACAATTCTCTCCGCCCCCCTGATCTCCTTCCACCTCACTTCTACTCCACTGACCACTGTAACTCCATAATGGCATTTTTCGACTCTAAAATTTCGTCCATCCACCAGCAACTGACCCCTCACACGTCTAGTCGTCCGCCTCCTTTTGTTCCCAATCCCCCCCTCTCCCTACCTCTCTCCTGCTTTCAACTCCCCTCAGCGACTGACTTAACAAAACTTATCCAGACATCCAAGCCTTCTACCTGCCAACTTGATCCCCTGCCATCCTCCCTGGTTATAGCCTCCCTTCCCTCTCTTCTACCCCTGATAACAGCCATCATCCACTCCTCTCTCACCTCTGGTTCCGTCCCTTCCCCGCTCAAATCTGCTGCTGTTACACCCCTACTGAAGAAACCTGGTCTAGACCCCAACATTTTCAATAACCTCCGCCCAATCTCTAATCTGCCATTTATCTCAAAAATTCTGGAAAAAGTTGTCGCATCACAGATTCAGGCCCACCTCTATAACAATAACCTCTATGAACAATTCCAATCCGGTTTCCGCCCCCGTCACAGTACAGAAACAGCCCTCATTAAAATCACAAACGACCTCTTGATGGCAGCTGACTCTGGACATTTATCCATTCTCATCCTCCTTGATCTGACCACAGCCTTTGACACCATCTCCCACTCCATCCTCCTCGACCGACTAGCCTCCATTGGCATATCCGACTCTCCCCTGGACTGGTTCCATTCATATCTGTCTGGTCGCACTCAATTCATCCAGTTAAAATCATTCTCATCCCATACCTCCCCCCTCTCCTCTGGTGTTCCCCAGGGCTCTGTCCTTGGCCCCATCCTATTCATCATCTACCTCCTCCCACTCGGTCAAATATTCCGTAAACACAACATACATTTTCACTGTTATGCGGACGACACCCAGCTCTATGTCTCCTCCAAACCCTCATCCACCTTCCCACCCTCTTCCCTCTGTGCCTGCCTACAGGAAATCAAATCCTGGTTCCCCTCCCACTTTCTCAAACTTAACAGCAACAAAACCGAGATAGCACTCATTGGCTCCAAATCCTCCCTCACCAAGCAACCCAGTTTCACCCTCTCTATCGACAACTCCTTAGTTTCTCCCTCCCCTCAGGTTAAGAGTCTGGGTGTCGTCCTCGACAGCACCCTATCTTTCCATACCCATATCAACAACACCATCCGGTCCGCCTACTTTCACCTTCGAAATATCAACCGCCTCCGCCCGTCACTCACTCCCAACAGCGCTGCTATCCTGGTCCACTCTCTAGTCACCTCCCGCTTAGATTACTGCAACTCCCTTCTCTTTGGTCTCCCACACAAACTCCTCCATAAGCTCCAACTGGTCCAGAATGCTGCTGCCCGTATAATCACCAGAACCCCTGTCATCAGTCACATCACCCCCGTTCTACAACAACTCCATTGGCTTCCCATTAAACTACGCATTGACTACAAAATCCTCCTCCACACATTCAAAGCCATCCACAACCTCGCCCCCCCTAACCTGTCCGACCTCCTCCACCTCAACATTCCCACCCGGTCCCTCAGGTCAGCCTCCGCCATCAACCTCACTGTCCCCCCTGCCCGTCTGTCCACCATGGGGGCAAGAGCTTTCAGCCGCTCTGCCCCTCGCCTCTGGAACTCCCTCCCCCCCGACATTAGGAACATTGACACCATAAACCCATTCAAAACACACATCAAAACACACCTCTTCAGGCAGGCTTATCTCTGAGCCACCCTCCCGACTATTGAATGCCCTGCTGCTGCTGCTTTTTATATTGTAATTTGTAATTGTTTGATTGTCATTTTTTAACTGTTTGACTGTATTTTTGTAACTGTGTTTGTTGCGTTCACTAGGGTGACTGTAAGGGGTTAACTTCCAAACCCAGATATCCACAATGTGGGAGGGGCTTCGGGGATAAAATGGCGGAAACTGCCTTGTGTTTATGATAGTTCGTCAAGAGGGACACGCTACCGGTAAGACAAAACGAATGTATTTACTGCTCTGCAGGGTTATGTTGTTCTGTAATATTAAGAGAATGTTTCTAAATGACAAAACGAATGTATTTACTGCTCTGCAGGGTTATGTTGTTCTGTAATATTAAGAGAATGTTTCTAAATGACAAAACGAATGTATTTACTGCTCTGCAGGGTTATGTTGTTCTGTAATATTAAGAGAATGTTTCTAAATGACAAAACGAATGTATTTACTGCTCTGCTGGGTTATGTTGTTCTGTAATATTAAGAGAATGTTTCTAATTGACTTGATATTCTGATACATTGCATGACTGTTATCTACATTTATATTTCGTTTTACATTTAGGTTTATAACCTGCTACTGCAAATGCTACTGCTACTTCTACTGATTGTGGTGAACATTTTATACTGCAATAAACCACAAATGACCAAATTGAGTTATTCCAACGTTTGATCTCTTGGCACCCCGTTCGGTGGGGATACAGAACCGAACAGTTATAAACCGAGGCCCACTGCACTGGATTAGTGCAGCAAAGAGCAGCCACGGACTAACGAACCGCGGCTCTCAGTCTCACCAAGGAGGCACAGCCAACCCAGGCCCGGCCAACCTAATACTGGAACCACTGGGCAAAGCTTAAGCCCCATCAAACAAACAATCAACTCAAACGGCCGATAATTTCGACCAGGAGCTTACACGAGTCAACCACCAGAATTCCTGTTGAACTAGGATAAGGACCAACACCAACAAAGTGGAACAAAGTCCCAATTAAAGGACCCCATTGGTAGTAACGGTCGGTTCTCCAGTCAACAGAAAAGGAACTTAGATGGAGGACTTGAAAAAACTCAAGAGTGTGCG
The DNA here is from genome assembly GCF_963989245.1 of Nansenia antarctica. Classification (NCBI taxonomy): domain Eukaryota; kingdom Metazoa; phylum Chordata; class Actinopteri; order Argentiniformes; family Microstomatidae; genus Nansenia; species Nansenia antarctica. Next base: position 27,652,576 of record NC_137676.1, read on the forward strand.
ATCAAGAGCACAAATGTTATTCACTAAAAGGGGAAATGCTCTCACTAAAAGTGGACTCTTGGAACCAAACGAAATTCTAATTGAATGGAAGTGCTTCAGGGCAGACTTCTCTAAAGTAATCGAGGCGGGGCTCGAGTATGCCCAAGCTCTGAGGGAATCGACCGAGGCGACGATCAAATCGTCTGCAGTTGAAGTCGATAAGCAGACAGCTGAGTGCGAGGAAAGATACCTCGAAGTGAAACAAACCACCCAAGATGCCTTTTGGGATGGCTACGCCAATAACATGTTTCATGCCCAGGCCGAAATCACTGAGTCTGCAATTACTCAGGCTGAGGAAGACGAGACCGACCCTCAGCAACCAATCAAGAACCGTAGGGTGAGAAATAAAAAACTGGACAGAGAGGTCACTGACCTCGGAGACATGTTGGTGGAATGGAAAGGGTTGATTCCTGGCTCTAGGGTGGTGGATCTGGAAATGTGTTGCGAGAAAGTAAGGAAGAGGTTCCTGGCATTGTCTGACAAGCTGGAAGAGGAGCTATTAGATGGTGCAGCAAAGGGCAGCAAGGCTGACCCAACGGAGGCTTCAAGAAAACCAGCTCCCCACTCTCTCCCTGACGAGCCTGTCGACTCCAAGCCAGAACCCAACGTCAGGAAAGCCTTTGACTCCAAGCCTTACATCAGCCTTGAAAGGGCACGGCTACCCACTTTCTCCGGTGACATGAGAGACTACTACCGGTGGAAAACAGCAATTAGGTAACCCACAGGGAGCAGAAAGTGTGAGAAAGTTCCATTTACTAAGCAGCCTAAATGAAAGGGTCAAAAGGGATCTCGTACTATCCAGTTGCGGTTCCGCTGACGATGTGTTCAGGCTGCTGGACAACAAGTATGGGAACAAGGCGAAGATAGTCTGGCTGATCACCAACGAGGTCCAGGCACTTCCTTCCATCAAAGGGAACAATCCCAGAAGAACTATTGAACTGATTCAGGCTGTGGAGAGAGCGCTGTGTAACCTTCAGATACTTGGAGAAGAAGACGCCGTAAAGAACCGTGTGGTCTGCCAGTCTCTGGAGAGCAAGCTTCCAAGTTCTCTTAAAAAAGAGTGGATCGTGCACAAAACCAACCCTGTAAACATGTTCTCTCCACTAAACCACTTTGACTGCCTCCTGGAATTCCTGAAGAGGCAGGAGGAAATTCTGGAGGAATTGGACCAGTTGGAGCCAAGCCCCATGGAGAAAGATGTCGTGGAGAAAAGCTCATCAGACACAAGAGGTGACCATTTCAAGGATTACCTGAGGAAGGCTTCCACAAGGTCTACAACGGGCCAGGAGGACGATCATCCAAGCTGCACTGTGTGTGGAGACGACGCTCACGCCGACAGACTATTTGCATGCAGGGCCTTCAAGGGTCAAGATCTTGCAGACAAAAGAGCCCATCTGAAGAAGATTGGGTCATGCTTCAAGTGCTTGCAGGCTCACGCTAAGGATGGCAACGGGTGTACTCCAAGATACCTTTGCACAAAAGTAGACTGTCGGAGAGGAGGGATTTCAGACCATAATTTTCTTCTCTGTCCTAAGCCACCTACCCCGAAGAAAGATTACAGCAGTGAGGTGGACAGCAGTACAAAGGTTGGAGGGAAGGAGCTTGGCCTAACCGACAAGCAGGAGGAATTCCTGGCAGAGCTTACTCCAGAACAAAGAGACAAATACAAGAAAGTATTTCCGAACAAAGTCTCGTCGACTGTATGCACCAATGCTGGAGATGGAGTTGGACAGAAGGAACACCCTGTAGTGATGATGCTGCTGAATGCGACAACAAATTCTGGCTGCCTCATCGGCACTCTGATCGACCTCGCCTCCGACACGAACTACATTACCAACGAAGCAGCCGGTCGTCTTGGTCTATGCGGCGAGGATATCAAGCTGATTATTCATGGTATCGGGGGTATGAGGAAGACGATTGTGACAAAAAGGTACCCTCTGCGACTGAGGATGAAAACCCCCAAAGGAAAGGTGGCAGAGCATAAAATCCTCTGCTACGGACTGGAGAGCATCGCAGAGGTGAACCAGCCGGTCTCGCCCAGGCAATTGCAGAAATTCTTCCCTGACGTTGCCACTGACGAACTGGTCCGTCCTGAGAAGATAGACCTCCTTATCAGTCACCGTGAAGGTCGTCTTGTTCCCCAGCCAACCAAGATTGTGGGAGACCTCGTCCTCTGGGACGGCCCACTGGGCAAAACTGTTGGTGGAACCCATCCCAACCTCATTGAGGTAGTCGACCTGGCTGTCCACCGCTCTGACACTCACCTCACAAGGAGCATGAGATCAGCATCAATGGCATACAAAGAGACTGTCCTGGCTCAAGCGGAGGAGAAAAATATACTTACCCAGCTTGAGGCCCAACTCAAAAATGCTCTTTCCAAGCAGCTTGAAGCAGCCGAGACCTCAGGGAAGACTTCAGAGGCCCTGGAACAGCTGACACAAGAGAAATGCCGTCTGCAGCAGGAGAAGAGTGAGGCCCTGCTGGAGGAGTTCCGCAGTGCCAAACAGGAGATGCAAAGTCAGTTGGAGTCCCTGAATCAGCAGAATTCCAGGTACCAGGAAGAACTCAGCAAGTCCAAGGAGCAGCTCAGCTCAGAGAACCTGAAGATCAGTAGCCTGTGCCAGGAGATTGAGGAGCTGAAGGAAGTTGCTTCTGTGAACTCCCAGTCTCTGGTGTCCCTGCAGGAGGAGAACAGCAGGTTGAGCCAGGAGTTTGACAGCAGCCGTAAGGAGTTCAGTGGGCAGCAGAAGTTGGGAACTGATCACACCAAACTTAATAAGCAGTTGCAAGAGGCAGGCAAACAGAGAAGACCCTGGGGCATTGGACTGGTGCGCCTTGTGGAGCCTCAACAATTCAGTTCCTTGTCAAAGCTTTGTGGAACCATAGCCCGGACCCGACGAGCCGCAGAGACCTGGCTGAGAAGGAGACGCCAGGCTCCGGACCCACTAAAGTGGGAGGCAAACGGCTCCATACTGTCCGCTGAGGAAAGAGCAGGAGCCTTCCAAGACCTGGCCCTCGCAGCCCAAGATGGCTTTGAGTTCCATGACTCGACCCTGGACCGCTTGGTGGTCCACAAGGATAAGAACACGGGACTCCTTCTCTGTGGAGGCAGAATCCAGTCCTGGATTGAAGACGGGACAGCCGTTCCTCTAATCCCATTCCATTCATGGCTAGCCACCCTACTAACGAGAGAAGCCCATGAAAGGAACCATGAAGGCATTGCCACCACACTGCTGCGCACAAGGAAGAAGGCGGGGGTAGTGCAAGGCCAAAGAACGGTAAAGAAAGCTGTGAACGAGTGCGTCACCTGCCGTAAACAGAAAGGGAGATTGTGCCAGCAGATGATGAGCGACCTGCCACCAGAGCGCTCACAGCGTGCTGGCCCATTTGAATACACCACGCTTGACCTCTTTGGCCCTTTCGGAATCAAGGATGCCGTTAAGAAAAGAACAGTGTGGGCATGGGACTTTCACCCGGCCGACGCACCTCATCGCAATGGGGCTGCTGAAGCCGCAGTAAAGCTCATGAAGAGAGCACTCTCAAGCCTTGGAGGGACGATAGGCTCGCTCACCTGGAGTAAACTCCAAACCCTCTTCTACCAGGCGGCTAACCTAACTAACGAAAGACCGATTGACGCCAGGGCAAAAGAACAAGAAGACTGTCGAAAATGTGAACCCTAACAGTCTGCTCCTTGGACGAACCGGACTGGAAGGTGATACTTGTGGGATCGACTTGTGGTCCTCATCCCCGTGGAAGACTAGTGGCCTTCCTAGGCCTGACACTGGCCTCGTCGATTGACATCGCCCAATCCCCCTGGTTCTGTAGACACTGCCTCAGGACGTCACCGCCCCAAACCCCTTTAGGCTGGTTGGTGAACGCCATGCGCTGCCACCATGTCTAACACACTTGCACATACACGAAGTAAGAAGTTGAATCCACACTCATGAACCAAACCATGACAGAACACTACACCTCTGTCAGGGGAGGTGCCTGAACAGTGACATTGGCATTCTTCGTGATTGGCAAGTACAGCTGGACTATTGAAAAGAAAAAAAAAATGGGAAAAAAAATGTGTTATGATATGATGTTATGGTCTGTGACCTCCATGAACCAGTTCAGTCGGTAAAGTGGGAGGTGTTGCGTTCACTAGGGTGACTGTAAGGGGTTAACTTCCAAACCCAGATATCCACAATGTGGGAGGGGCTTCGGGGATAAAATGGCGGAAACTGCCTTGTGTTTATGATAGTTCGTCAAGAGGGACACGCTACCGGTAAGCCAAAACGAATGTATTTACTGCTCTGCAGGGTTATGTTGTTCTGTAATATTAAGAGAATGTTTCTAAATGACAAAACGAATGTATTTACTGCTCTGCAGGGTTATGTTGTTCTGTAATATTAAGAGAATGTTTCTAAATGACAAAACGAATGTATTTACTGCTCTGCTGGGTTATGTTGTTCTGTAATATTAAGAGAATGTTTCTAAATGACTTGATATTCTGATACATTGCATGACTGTTATCTACATTTATATTTCGTTTTACATTTAGGTTTATAACCTGCTACTGCAAATGCTACTGCTACTTCTACTGACTGTGGTGAACATTTTATACTGCAATAAACCACAAATGACCAAATTGAGTTATTCCAATGTTTGATCTCTTGGCACCCCGTTCGGTGGGGATACAGAACCGAACAGTGTTGTACGGCGACCTTGAGTGCCATGAAAGGCGCCTTATAAAATAAATGTATTATTATTATTAAAGTAATTTGGATCAAATTTGATCTTACCCGTGTCGTACGTAGAAAACCACGTCAACGTAGTGATTTATACAATTTCAACGTGAGTCAATTTGACAGTGGAAACGATCGTAGCTCTACGTCGGGTATTGACCTTGCGTACGCACATTACCTACTGGTTATGCAGAGTTATTACAGGCATGTGAGCCGCACTGCCTACTGTAATTCATGCAAGTGGCTCGTAATAAAATTAACAATGTTGTTATCAGCCGAGAAAATTAGTTTAATTCAAGATTTAAAGGGAACTGATGTTTATTATTTCAGTCTTTCTTTATATCCCTCCGGAGCTGTCTATCTCCTCTTCAACAACGGACCTTGCCCGGCCACGCGCTAAATTATACTGGATTTTCTCCGGTGTCTGGGAGTTCGCAAAGGGAGTTCAACCATGTTTTCAATGTAATGAAATATTTAACAGTCAAAATCATCCCCCTTCTAAAACTGCCATCCCCCCTTTCCATCCTTTATGTAATTGTATCAATGAATGTGGTATTACTGCTATTTCAAGGTGCGAGGGGGCACGCACACATGCAATGACATTTTTTGCAATTTACAAACACTGAAGTCACTGACGCTGAGGGGATGCTAAAATTGTCCTCATATGATAAAATCCACCACCTCCCCTGATTTTCTTTTACAACTTGAGTACTGAGTAGCCTATAAGCATTTAGGCTTTAGGCAACATAGTTGTCATGATGAAACGTTACAAATGCAACTTACAGACAAGCCACCCTTCTCTGCCCTCTACCGCTTCCAGACGAACGCCTACCCTATATTCAGGGGTGCACACAACTTTTTGGGGCCAGTGCTCAGAGGAGCACCTAGGGATGCTGCTTGGTGCTCCCCGAGCTCGCGAGTCACGACCCGTCCCACAGGATGGATGAAAAAGGGATACATGGATAACTTATATTAGCAAAACGACATTTATTCATAAATAAAGATGAACGAACAAATGATTGTGTGCAAAACAAAAGAAACAAATGCAAAATCAAATGACTGCTCTTTAAGCATGAAAGTCTGTCAGACTCCTTTAAACACAATGAAATCAACTGATCTCTTTAAGCACTGCTCTGTTCTGTAAACACTGAAATCAACTTTTCAACAAAAAGTTACAGCCTTAGCATTTATTTATACTACAAGCTTAATCGTCATCATCACTGCTCTCTTGACTGCTGTAAATTATCACTGTCCTCAATTTCAACCATGGTAGCTAGAGGATGTATTTTTTTTTTTTTTTTGGTGCGCAAAAGCGCCCTCATGCGGCTGATCTGCCGCGCAGCATGCATTTTGGCGACGCATGCGCACTGGCGCACCAGTTATGTGCACCCCTGCCTATATTATAGCACTTGGCTTAATTCAGCCACTATAATTGAGCCACTATCACAGGGCGTTAATACAAACCTCATTCACCTGCGTTCATTTTACCTGCGTTGGTATTTATAGAAGGAAGCACCTACGCAATTTTAAACAAGCGCAGCCCGTTTTATAAATAATGCTTACGTCCGTTTAGAAAAATGTGCTTAAGTGAACGTCAAAGATGACGTTCAAGTACTTTTTTATAAATGAGGCCCCTGGTGTTTTGCCTGTTCTTGATGGTCAGTTGGAATGTGAATGCATCAGTCTCGACATTCCATCGAACTCCAAGAGCTGTCTCGACGGGTAGTTGTTCTATGTCAAGACTGAGCTCCTTAACCTCCTTTGCCTTTTCCTCATCAGGAACTGAGGCCAAGACTGTACGGCTATTGCTGATCCATTTTGTGAGCTTGACAACCCATAGCACATAGGGCCCTGAGGTCTTTAGTCAGGGATATGGCCTGTTGTTCTGTGGAGACAGATTTCAAGCAATCATCAACATAGAAGTTTCTTTTGACTGTGTCAATGACCTCTATGTTGAATTGGTTCGCATTGTCATCAGCTGTCCTTCTTAGCGCAAAGCTAGCACAGCTAGGAGAACTGACTGCTCCAAAGAGATGGACTGTCATCCTGAACTCTTGGAGATCTTGTGTTATGTCTCCGTTTGGCCACCACAGGAACCTAAGGAAGTCCACATCTTCAGGGGGTACTCGTACCTGGTGGAACATGCCTTCTATATCTGCCGTCAAAGCAATGGGTTCCTGGCGAAATTGTAACAGAACACCCATGAGTGTAATTGTAAGGTCGGGTCCTTGCAGAAGTTTACTGTTGAGAGAAGTGCCCTGGAAAGTGGCACCACAGTCAAAGACAACTCGAATGGTGTTCTTTCTTTTGTGGTAAACTCTGTGGTGTGGGATGTACCAGACTCTACCATCCTGTCTGTGTAGCGGTTGTTGTGGCACTCTTTCAGCATGACCTTTGTTGATGACCTTAGAGAGAAATCTTTTGTAATCCTCATGGAAGGCAGGGTTCTTCTTCAACCTTCGAGTGAGATTCAGAGCATGTTGTTTTGCTACCTGCCGATTGTTGGGCATCTGTACATCCTCTTCTCGGAAAGGTAGCCGCATGTAGTAATGTCCCTCCTTCAGTATAGCAGAGTCAGAAGTAGCCTTCATGAATTGCTTCTCTTCAATGGACATTTCCCTCTTATCTCCATAGTTATTTTCTGAAAAGTCTTGATTGAATTGTTGGATTAACAGGTCTTCAATCCTGGCTATGGTGATTCTGTTTAAAGTAAGATTTGGTCTACCATGCTTGTCTCTGAAGTTGCTGCTGCTAGTGAGTGGGCCATTCACCACCCACCCGAGAAGAGTCTCCACTGCGTAGGGTCCATTACCCTGGCTATTGATGATCCTCCAAGGTTCCATTAACTTTGGAGTGTTGACTCCAATCAGCAGTCCAATATCAACATCAATCTGTTTCAACTGAACATCTTTCAGGTATGACCACCTATTGACCTCTTCTTGAGAAGGAATGTTGTCTTTAGTGACCAGAATTGTCCTCTGAGTATATACTTTGGGAAGTTGAATGAATGTGTCATTGTCTAGATTGGACACCTCTAGGCCGGGCACCTCGTAACTCCTCCTACTGGCTTCTCCTGGCCCAAGGTACGTAGGAGTATTTCAGTCTTTCTGGCATTAACTTACAGTTGTTTCATCAGTTGCTCTGTAAAAAATGTGGCAGAGCTGCCTGGGTCTAGAAATACATAGGTGTTTATGACCTTGTTGACCTTTGCAACCTTTATTTTTACAGGCAGGATGGCGAGTGTGCAGTCCTTGTTGCCGGCCCCAGTAAGTTTGCTAGGGGACAAGGAAATAAGTGCACTGCTGACAGCAGTCTCCTCAGATGTATTCTCCACCTTAGTACTTGTACTCTTAGTTAAAATGTGCAGGACATTAGGGTGCTTGAGTTTACAGGTGTGACAGGTAATGCGTCTCCTGTAATCTTTGCTCATGTGACCTTTTGTGAGGCAGCCAAAGCATAGACCCTTAGACCTCAGGAACTCAACTTTATCTTTGTGGGGTTTGGCCTTTAAGTGCTCAGTTGAGTCTATGGTGTGATCTCCAGTACAAAAAATGCAAGGCTGTTGTAGAGCATTTACTGTGCTGGTGTTTTTAGTCCTCGCTTGAGCTGGCTCACCACAATAGATTGTGGTGGCAAAACTGCTCCCTCTACTGGCTGGTTTGGCTCTGGGCTTGGGCTCCTCGCTCCTCTTCATTAGAACCTTTTGTTGTGGAAATGGGTCGTTGATGTTTCCAAAAAATAGATCTAAGATTATTCTGGCCTGCTTTTCGGTAAACTCCACTAGATCACTGAACTTAGCTCTGGCGTTGTCTCTCTCTAGTAGGTTGCATGCGACTGATCTCTACTTGTCCCTGAGTTTAAATGGGAGTTAGGAGATGATGGCTCTCATGTTGGTGGGAGAGTCCAGTTCTTCCATGTAATGAATATCGTGCATAGCATTGCTGCAAGCTCGCAGGAATAGAGCATAGTTGTTCAAAGCCCTTCCATCCTCTGGTTTTATGACTGCCCAATTGAGTGCCTTTTCAATGTAGGCTGCAGTAATTTTTACCTCATTGCCAAAGTGCCATTTCAAGAGTTTCTTAGCCTCCTTGAATCCTCTTTCTGAATTCATATGCTGGCAACTTTGGACAAGTTCCTTGGGTTGGCCAGTGGTGTACTGCTCTAAGAAGTGCAGTCTGTCGCGGTCATTGTCTGTCTTGTCTTCAATGCCGTGTTCAAACGCCCTTATGAATGAGACATAATGAAGTGGATGACCATCTAACACTGGAATCTCTCTTATAGGAAGTGATGAGAGTTTTTGCTGTCGAACAAGGATTTCAGCAATATAATTTTGTCTATGCATGACAACTGCAAGATTGAATTGATTGATGTGTCCTGGATCTGTTTCAACAGTGAAAGCATCCCAGTTATGTGCAGTGTTTTAGATGACTGTTCCAATGGAGAGGGGTTGTACATGTGAAATCCTCTAGATTGCCGCCGCTGGGCACCCTCCAGATATGCGTTCATGCCATCCTTTGGTAGCCTTGTATGAGACACTTGAGATGAGCTCTCATCCTTCAACACCTTCAGTCTAGCAGTGGAAGAAGCAATGTTAATTTCCATGCATGTTTTTTCTCCATGGAAGCTGCACGTGCCAGCAAGGCAACTCTCTCTGCTTCTGCCTTTAGGCGAGCAGAAGATAATTACTCCTATTGGAGCTCCTATTATATGCGAGTGAGACACTGTCATCCATCCAACATCCATTGCAGTGCGTATCCATAGATCAAGTTAATCTTGAAATTCCTTAAAACGCTTACATTTTGGTTCATACCAGTCCATCTGGTCATATCCTTTCTCCTCAGGGAGAAACACTTGCACTGATTTATGAAGTCGTTTGAATTCACTGAGAGTTGTATTAAACAAATTATTAGAATAAAATCAGATCCGGTTCTTTTGTTGACTGCCCCAAGAAAGAGGAGAGATGTTCTCTTTTGCACAAGTGGTATATTTATTGAAAATTACATGTAGAGTACAGAACAGTGCTGCAGCAGCTGGACCCAACCCTGAGGCAATCTCAGGAGGAAGGTTGGTCTCTTCAGATTTACATTATATTATATACGTTTAGAAAGCACAGAGTCCTTCCCCTTTTGGCCACTATGATGTAAGACCTGATGGCCTTGATTATAATGGTCTAAAACTATGAATTGAGTGTTGTGTTTGATGTGAGAGCTGAAAGAGGAGTCTGGTACACCTGGCTTCAAGGCTATCAGACGCTTTCCCAGACAGACTAACTCCCTCATTCCTTTGCTATTATAATTGGTCATATGTAGGGTACCATACTGATAAGGTGCCTATTAAAACAGGAAAACTGATAAGATATGTAACATCATGAAAAATAAGCAGCTGGTGCTGGAGAATGGACAATAGAACCTTTGAAAGATATATCCTAACATTCCCCCAAATTGTGATTAATGAGACTTCTAAATGGTGTAGCTTCCCACAGACTAGACAGGGCTTGCCCAAGGCCAGCGAATCTGCTCTAGCCCAGAAAAAGCAAAATCATCACGTCATTGTCATTGTCTGGTGGGGGTACTATAAGTCCCCCTTTTGAGGTGTCCTAAACATAAGCATAACACAGTGATTGCGTAATAATTACAGTGATGTATAGTGGTTTTGTCTAAGCATAGTACTTTAATGTAGCCTTATATGTTTTCGCAGTCTATGTGTAAGCGGTCTTTATTGCATTTTAAACAGCAAGCTTTGGTCATTCACACTTCATTAATTCAAAACATTCAGTTCAGTCATTCTTCTGCATTTGCACATAGCTTGTGGGAATCTCTAACAATTTGCAATCAGTTAAAATATAAAACTTTCTCAGTCAAGAGCATTTTCTTCATGTTGCTAGAAACAGAACCCCTCTTCTAGCCTTGCTTAACCTTCTCATCTTTCTCTACTGACTTCTATCACATAGTATTTACACATCACATTTCTTTAACACTTATCACATCACTAGGTGTATGTTCTATGTCAGTGTGTATTAACCTTATTCCCAGCGGGTGTGTGAGACTATGGGGGTAGGGAGAGGTGATGGGGGTGTAGAAGTCTTCTTCAATGCCATTTGGGCCATTGATTTCTTCATCCTGAGTTTCATCACCTGTTGAGAGAACAGAGAGAGAGAGAAGAGGTTGCCCCTCCCTGACTAGTTGGGTCATTTGATAGGGAGGTGGTGGAGTTTCAGATTCTAGTTTCACTGATGTGTCTGTGGTCTTTAAACAGAGCTGCCTAATGCAGGGAATGCTGCAGCATCCACATAATGAAAATATGACACCCACCAATGTTTAGGGTGATTATGGTGCTTATAATTAGTTCCTTAGACCCATCAGGAGCGGTGTAGTTTAGGGATAAAGGTGCATCATTCCTGGTTAAACATGGAACACGTTCCATCTTTTTCTGCCAACAGGAAGTCAAGGGCACCACTTTTCACAATGGCTTACTTGGTTTGCACTTTGTATTTTGTTTGTTGTTCTCTCTGACTTTGCAGTTTTTTTTCTCTCATTTTGCTTTGTTGGTTTTAATGTTTAGATGTGGTTTTAAATATGTTTTGTAAGGTGCCCTTGAGAGCTTTGAAAGGTGCCTATAAATAAATGTATTATTGTTATTATTATTATTATTATTATTATTATTATTATTATTATTATTACTATTGTTCCTTTTTTGGTAGGTCATTAGGGCACTTTTGTTTATTAGGGGTTAGGGTCCAAACTAGAACTTTCTTGGAAGTCTAGGCCAGGTCTGGGATTTCATTGGTTTTGCTCTGTTCTGAGTCTGAGTCAGTCGGGTCGCACTGGAGGGCTCTTAAGTCAGTCTGAACCTCAGCCAGTGTTCTATCATAAGGGTCGGGTGTATCCCTCCATCTGGGTTCGTTCCAGTTTAGTTTGTGGGCCTTTCTCCAGACATGTGATCCCACTTCGACTGGAGAGTTGTCTTCGGTCTGTTCCTTGTTGAGTATTCCTGTGATCTGTTGAGAGATGTCATAACACTTCCTCCACAGGAAAAAAGAGTCACAATGAATGGTTTTAATCAATCATTAGAGTTCCAAATTCTATTATGCCCCCTCTATAACATGCCAAGTCTCGGTGAGGTGCTGTCTGTGTGTGTAGGGAACTGAGAGAGGAGGGGGGAGAGAGGAGCTGAGCTCCCTCACAGACAGCCAGTAGATCAAGCTTTCTTTATCTCACTTTTCATACAAGAACCGCAATTCAAAGTGCATGGCAAAGATAGGATTCAATAAAAATAGATTTTAAAAAGAGGGGGAACAATGTAAGTAAGTAAGTAAGTAAGTAAAGCTTTATTTATATAGCGCCTTTCGTACATGAAATGCAACTCAAAGCGCAACAATGCACCCTCTCCCTTAATGTCTTTTCATTAACAGAATACCCTTTCCCTACCCATTTCATCTCCCTACCTTACACAGTCTTTCTATACTTCTCCCTGGCAGTATCAACATTACAGTTTCTTTCTTCTGTACTTCCTCGCACTTTCTGTCAACATTACAATTTCTTTCTTTTGCACTTACTCAACACTTTCTAACAACATTACAATTACCTTGCAGAGGGAGAGATGGAGAGAGAGAGAGACAGGGAGAAAAAGAGAGCAGTAGAAGGCAGTATCTTAGTGGTGATGTCTCTACCCTCCCCCTTTTGAAAAAGGACGGCTTTCATAAAGCCGTTCTTTTCACACACATCTAGGTCTATTTTTATTTGTGTTTTTTAATTTTAAAATTTTAATTAAAGTTTTACCTATTGGGCCCCCCTGTTGGGGTGGTTGGGCTGCCTCTGATAGCATTATAACTATTGAGTGGTGAATTGTAACTTGTTGAGCCCCACCATGATTAGACTGATGTTGATAGTCCTGTCCCCCATTTGTGGGTGGAGGATGTCTGTCATGTTGACACTGAGGACTCCCTTGAGGAGGGGGGCCAGCCAGGCCGTGTGGGCCTGGAGGTGTGTATGTGGTTGAATGGTTTCTGCACTGATTAGCCCAATGGCCGAAGCCCTGGCAGTTATAGCATCTATCTGAACGCCCGGGCTGTCTGCGGGGACGGCCTGCGTTTTGCTGGTTATTGGTCTAAATAGACTCTTGGTAGATTCCAAGTTCTTTCTTTGCTCATTAAATGTTCAATGGATGGCAAATGGATAAAGATCCAATGAGGGCACAGAACGCCTTCCAAAACTGGGAGGTGAATTGCGGACCCCGGTCCGATACAATGTCTGAGGGTAGTCCGTGATATATATTTAAAAAGATACACAATTTCACTAGAAAACAATCAATAAATGGTTGGAAAGCTAGCTATCAATGCCCTGAGGTAAATTGTGTGTGTGTGTGTGTGTGTGTGTGTGTGTGTGTGTGTGCGCGTGTGTATATAAACAGATAAAAAACAATTTAATTAACTAGCAAGCAATCAATAAATGGCTAACTAGAAATAAATCACTACAATTTGACTAACTAATAACAGCTAGCTATAACAGCTAGCTATCCAAGTTAGCTAGTTCGAAATAAATCACAATCTAAAATCTAAAATAAAACAATTTACAATACAAGCACAATATAAGAGTAACGTATAAAAGGAAATGATGGGGTTATCTGTAGTAGTTCTCTAGTCTAGTAGTTCTCTGTAGTAGTAGTAGTAGTAGTAGTAGTAGTAGTAGTAGTAGTAGTAGCAGTAGCAGTAGCAGTAGCAGTAGTAGTAGTAGCAGTAGCAGTAGCAGTAGCAGTAGCAGTAGCAGTAGCAGTAGTAGTAGTAGTAGTAGCAGTAGCAGTAGCAGTAGCAGTAGCAGTAGCAGTAGCAGTAGCAGTAGCAGTAGCAGTAGCAGCAGCAGCAGCAGTAGCAGTAGTAGTAGTAGTAGTAGTAGTAGTAGTAGTAGTAGTAGTAGTAGTAGTAGTAGTAGTAGCAGCAGTAGCAGTAGTATCAGTAGCTGCTTTCGTAGTAGCAGTAGTAGCAGTAGCTGCTTTCGTCTCCTCCCCGGTCAAACTCCACATTGTTGTCATCTATCGCCCCCCAGGCCAGCTCGGTGACTTCCTAGGCGAGATGGATGGCCTTCTCAGCTCCTTCCCTGATGATGGCACTCCGCTCGTACTACTAGGTGACTTCAATTTCCAATCTGAGAAGCTTCTCTCATCTGGAGTACTTGACCTTCTCCTCTCCTTCGGCCTTACCCTGTCCCCCTCTCCTCCGACTCATAAGGCAAGGCAATCAGCTCGACCTTGTCTTCACCAGATCTTCCCACACTTCCAACCTTACCGTTACCCCTCTTCCAGTTTCTGATCACCACTTTATATCCTTCTCCCTTCCCCTCAAAACTTCCTCTTCCCTCTCAGCCTCTAACCACTTAAGACCCTCTCGTCGTAACCTACGTACCCTGTCCCCCATCACCCTCTCTTCTTCTGTCCTATCCTCCCTACCCTCTGTCGAATCCTTCTCCCTTCTATCCACTGATGCGGCATCCTCAACCCTCCTGTCCGCTCTCACCTCATCCTTCGACACCCTCTGTCCACTAACCCTGAAGCCAGCTCGATCCTCTCCTCGAGCTCCCTGGCTCTCTGAAACGCTACATGCTTGTAGACTACAGCTCAGAGCAGCTGAGAGGAAATGGAGAAAAACTGGCCTTTCTGATGACCTTAACCTCTATCACTCTCTCCTTGCCAACTACGCCTCCTCGGCATCAGCTGCTAAAGCATCCTACTATCATTCCAAAATACATTCTTCTGCCTCTAATCCTAGAAAACTGTTCTCCACTTTCTCTTCACTCCTTAATCCACCTCCTCCCCCTCCTCCTTCCTCCCTGTCCGCCGATGACTTTGTCACCTACTTTGAAAAAAAGGTGGACGACATCAGCAGCACCTTTTCCCCCCCACCTCTCCCTCCTCCCACTAACAATGCTAACACCCCTTCCAAACTCTCTCCTCGACACTCGGTCTCTGGATTGTCATCTTTTTCCCCCCTCTCCCCCGATGAGATTCTCACACTTATCACATCAAAGCGGGCAACCACATGCCCTCTTGATCCCATCCCCTCCCCCCTTCTCCAATCCATTTCCGCCGACATCCTTCCTTACCTTACCACCCTAATCAACTCCTCCCTATCCACAGGATCTGTCCCAGCGGCCTTCAAAATAGCCAGAGTTAAGCCTCTCCTCAAGAAACCTACCCTTGACCCATCATCTGTCCACAATTACAGACCTGTATCCCTTCTCTCCTTCCGTTCCAAAACCCTTGAACGCGCGGCATCTAAACAACTGACTGACTATCTCCGGAAGATGGATCACTTAGACCCCCACCAATCCGGCTTCAAGGCTGGGCATTCCACTGAGACTGCGCTCCTTGATGTCACGGAAGCCCTCCACTCTGCCCAAGCTTCCTCCCTCTCCTCTGTTCTCATTCTCCTTGACCTGTCTGCTGCCTTCGACACAGTCAATCACCAGATCCTTCTCTCCATCCTCTCAGACCTGGGCATCTCTGGCACCGCACACTCCTGGTTTTCTTCCTACCTGGCGGGCCGCTCCTACCAGGTGACCTGGAGAGAATCGCTGTCTTCTCCACGAACCCTTTCCACTGGAGTACCCCAGGGTTCTGTCCTAGGGCCCCTACTTTTCTCCCTCTACACCAAGTCTCTTGGCTCGGTAATCTCCTCACATGGGCTCTCCTACCACAGCTACGCAGACGACACTCAACTCTTCCTGTCCTTCCCCCCGTCTGATGTACACGTGGCAACCCGTATCTCAGCATGTCTCGCTGACATTTCAACTTGGATGGCTGACCACCATCTCAAGCTCAATCTTAACAAGACCGAGCTCCTCTTCATCCCCGGGAAAGCCTGCCCTCTCCAAGACTTCTCCATCACAGTGGAGAACTCTACTGTAACCCCCTCCCTGACAGCCAAGAACCTTGGAGTGATCCTGGATAACCGACTATCCTGTGCGGAGAACATTGCAGCAACGGCTCGCTCCTGCAGATTCTTCCTCTACAACATCAGAAGGATACGACCATTCCTTACCAGAGAGGCAGCGCAACTCTTGACCCAGGCACTGGTCATCTCCCGCCTGGATTACTGCAATGTACTCCTGGCTGGGCTCCCCGCTTCAGCCATTAGACCTCTCCAGCTCATCCAGAATGCTGCTGCCCGGCTGGTATTCAACCTCCCCAAATACTCGCATGTCACCCCTCTCCTTCGCACCCTGCACTGGCTCCCGATAGCAGCTCGCATCAGATTCAAGACCCTGGTGCTTGCATACCAGGCAGCTAAAGGGACAGCCCCTGCCTACCTGAAGGAAATGGTAACCCCCCAAACCCCTGCCCGCTCACTCCGCTCTTCCACCTCGGCTGGCCGACTGGCCCCACCTCCTCTACACAGCAGTCGGGCTGCCCGATCACGTCTCTTCACAACACTGGCTCCCCGCTGGTGGAATGAGCTCCCCACGGCCGTCAGAACGGCTGAGTCACTACCCATCTTCCGTCGTAGACTGAAGACCCATCTCTTCAGGTTACATCTTAACTGCTCCTCCTGAGACATCTTCTGACCCTCACCACTACGTCTCCTAAAGACACCCGCTTTCCCCTCTACTGTGTCCCTAAGAACTTCTATTGCCCCCCTTGTACTGTTTCTCAGTTTCTCCAGAAAAAAAAAAAAGGGGTTTAGTAGAAGGCGATAGGGAGAAGGTTTTTTCTTGGCCCCGGGCCCGAGCTAGATTACTCTTCCTGCAACGAATGGTGGATTGCTGATTCACATGCTTAGTATTCAAATGTATTGATTGTAAGTCGCTTTGGAATAAGGCGTCTGCTAAATGCCAAAAATGTAAAAAATGTAAAGTAGTAGTAGTAGTAGTAGTAGTAGTAGTAGTAGTAGTAGTAGTAGTAGTAGTAGTAGCAGCAGCAGCAGTAGTAGTAGTAGCAGCAGCAGTAGTAGTAGTAGTAGTAGTAGTAGTAGTAGTAGTAGTAGTAGTAGTAGTAGTAGTAGTAGTAGTAGTAGTAGTAGTAGTAGTAGTAGTAGTAGTAGTAGTAGCAGCAGCAGCAGTAGTAGTAGTAGTAGTAGTAGTAGTAGTAGTAGTAGTAGTAGTAGTAGTAGCAGTAGTAGTAGTAGTAGTAGTAGTAGTAGTAGTAGTAGCAGCAGTAGTAGTAGTAGTAGTAGTAGTAGTAGTAGTAGCAGTAGCAGTAGTAGTAGTAGTAGTAGTAGTAGTAGTAGTAGTAGTAACAGTAGTAGTAGTAGTAGTAGTAGTAGCAGTAGTAGCAGCAGCAGTAGTAGTAGTAGTAGCAGTAGTAGTAGTAGTAGTAGTAGTAGTAGTAGTAGTAGTAGTAGTAGTAGTAGTAGTAGTAGTAGTAGTAGTAGTAATAGTAGTAGCAGGTGTTTCGTCGTGCAGGAGCAGAGCAAAATGGTGGAGTTGCCACGAAACAACAGCTAGTTGGCGCGAAACATCAGCGAATCAGCAGTGTCCATATAGAAACCTTTTTATTTTGATTAAATTGTATTTATTCAACCTCAGAGTTTTTAAGAGTTAACTTGTTTGTATGTGTGTGTGTGTGTTTTTGTAATTATTTCAATAATTTAAAAAAAACGAATCGACATAGAATTTATTGTAAAAAAGTTTATCTGGTAGGTATTAAACTGGATAGGCTGAGAGCCGCTAGCCAGCGGAGCGAGTTACGTGTGAAATTAGCATGTGTTTTCATATAAAATGTTATATATTATATAGCTGACTAGTGAGCCTGCATCAACCTTAATGCTATTCAAGTGCAAGAAGATTACATTTGTCTTCACAGTTTAAGATACACACGTTAATCTGCTGCGCACACACACATAAACACAGCGCACTAGAATGACGTCACAGTCGCCACCTGGTCCTGAACGTTCGAACAATTAGCAAACGATTAGCAAGAGCGTTCTAAATGATTAGGCCGTTGATGGCCCGGCAGCTTTTGGCAGTGGCAGGTTTTGGCATGACAGATCCGCAGCTAAGAGACCAGCAGGCAGGCTTCCGACCCAATAGATCATGTGTAGACCAGATTGCAACCCTCCGAATCATAGTTGAGCAATGATTGGAATGGAACTCTCCATTATACATCAACTTTGTAGACTACGAGAAGGCATTTGACAGTCTCCACAGAAACACCCTCTGGAAATTGCTTCGACACTACGGCATACCAGAAAAGCTTGTCAACATCATGAGGAACTCCTATGAAGGAATGACCTGCAGAGTCATACACAGCGGGCAGCTCACACGAAGCTTCCAAGTGAAGACCGGAGTAAGGCAAGGCGGTATACTGTCCCCCTTCCTCTTCCTCCTGGCCATCGACTGGATATTGAAGACCACAACGGCACAGAGGAGAAACGGGATCCAGTGGACACTCACAACACAACTGGACGACCTAGACTTCGCAGACGACCTTGCCCTACTATCCCACAGTCGACAACAGATGCAGGAGAAGACGAACATACTGGCAGACACCTCAACACAACTAGGCCTCAACATCCACCAAGGAAAGACCAAAATACTAAAGATCAACACAAACAACGAAGACCCAGTAAACCTGGAGGGAACAGCACTCGAGGAAGTAGAATACTTCACTTACCTAGGTAGCATCATAGACAAGAAGGGTGGCACGGAGGCAGATGTCAGAGCAAGAATCAGCAAGGCAAGGGCCTCATACATCCAACTAAAGAACATCTGGAGCTCCAAGGTAATCAGTCAGCGGACAAAGATCAGACTCTTCAAATCCAACATCAAGCCAGTACTCCTATACGGATCAGAGACGTGGAGGACAACCAAGATCACAATGACTAGAGTGCAGTCATTCATCAACAGATGCCTGAGGCGGATCCTGAACATCCACTGGCCAGATACCATCAGTAACAACGATCTCTGGCAGAGAACGGGCGAACAACCAGTGGAAGAACAAATCAAGAGAAGTAGGTGGGGATGGATCGGCCACACACTACACAAACCAAACACCAGCACCACCAGACAGGCCCTTAGATGGAACCCCCAAGGCAAAAGGAAGAGAGGCCGGCCCAAGAACACCTGGCGCAGGGACTTGGAGACAGACATCACACAGAGTGGACTAACATGGAAACAGCTGGAAAGCAAAGCACAGGACAGAGGACCCTGGCGAACTGTTGTCGACGGCCTATGCTCCTCCAAAAGGAGCGATAGGCGTAAGTAAGTAAGTTTGCGACATAAATGAGTCTGCAACTAGCTTATCACTATACCCAATCAGTAGTTAAAATAAATATAAACCATATAGGTAGTCGTTTAAATGGTCATAATAGAAAAGAAAAGTATGAATAAGTAAAAAAGAAAGAACGTTGTTTGTGATTCATTTCCCTCCTCCTGCCGTCTGTCCGTCCCCTGAGTAATGTCTCTAAAAAAAAAGCCAATCATATCAAAAAGCCCTCAGGCTGGATGGTCTCTCAGATATCAGTCTGCTACCTCCACTGACGTGAGCCATTTTCTGTTACCATCCGGTAATGTCCACTAACCCTGAAGCCAGCTCGATCCTCTCCTCGAGCTCCCTGGCTCTCCGAAGTCGGGCGGGGTAGATGAGGCTGGGTTTAAGCTTCAGATTGTAAAGTTTCGCCATAACTTCTTGGTATAAGGCTCTTTGGGCTATGACTTCAGGGGTGTAATCCTCCACTATCCGGATACGCTGCCCTCGGTACGACAGCTGGCCTTTCATCCGCGACTAGCAAATCAGATGCTCTTTAGTCTGGTAGTTGTGGAAGCGGATAATCACTGGTCTTGTGGCTTGGGGGCAGTGAGCGGTGTGCTCTGTCGATCTCTGGTGGTTTGTCAAGCACTTCATTACCGAACACTTCGCACATCATTGCGGGCAAGAATTCCGAAGGGCGGGGTCCCTCCGTGGATTCGTCCAGTCCCAGTATGCGCAGATTTTGCCGTCTGCTCCTAGCCTCTTGGTCAGCGACACTCGCCTGTAGCTTAACCTCATTGGCTTGTAGCGTAGCACAGTTACCCTCCAGAGTCTCTATTCGTTGGCTGTAATCAGTTAAAGCATCCTCGAGGGACTTGATGCGGTCATCCTGGGCATTCACTGTGGTCTGAATTAAATCGAGTTTGGCGCTAATCTTGTCGATGCTTGCATTTAGTTTAGTTTCAATTTGTGCAATGTTGTTACTCAGCATAGCCTGTAACTCGCGAAGCAGGGTCTTTTGCATATCAGCTAGGTCACTCTGGCTAGCCTGGGGGTTGTCGTTAGCTTGCTGCCCATTCCCAGTTTTGGTCTTAGTTGTCATGCTCAAAGTTTGCACAAGCAGATAAAAATATAATATAAACGTATAAAGCGCAGGTTACTGACGTTAGCACCAATAAAGGGTTTGTGGGATGTAATTATTGAATTTGAATCGGAGCTCTCGCTCAACACGTCTTACTCCATCAACTCGGAACCGGAACTCCCGGGTACTTATTCTTGACGGTAATGTTATTCAGGCCTCGATAGTCAATACAGGGCCTAAGGGTACCATCCTTTTTCCCCACAAAGAAAAACCCAGCCCCAACAGGGCATGCGATTATATGAAAACTCAACTCCTCCCGATGGTTGCCTGACAGGAAGAGAGTGACAGGAGGGGTTCTAAACTCAATTTGAGCTAAGGGGGTGCTATTGAGACCCTTTGCCTTAAGAGGCGTCTCTAGAGGTATCAATTCAATCCCCAGCTGCCGGGCTACCTCCATGTCCATAAAACGTTCATCCGCCCAGGAGTCAATTAGGGCAGAAAAGGGCTGGGATTGGCCACGCCACAAAAGATGAGCTTGAAGTTGGGGACGAGAGAGAGGGGAAGTCATACAGGTCTGGCTCGAACGTAACTCGTCACCTACGGTCGAGCCAGCTCTTTTAGTGGACGGAGGGGACACGAAGACAGGAATTGCCCCATGCGCCCGCAGTACAGGCACGCGTTGGAATTGACTCGGCAAGCTCGTTCCTCTGATGTTAAGCGAGCCCTACCGAGTTGCATGGGCTCAGGCTCGGCAATCTCCATCCGTTCTCGGGAGGCATAGGACAGGAGAGATGATCGGGGCGGGGCTGAGGATGAGGAAGAAGTAGACACTACCCGGTGTTCAGGCCGTTCCCTGCAGCACTCCCGAAGCCGGTTGTCAAGACGGATAGCTAGCAGTGGCGGCTGGTGATAACATTTTTGGGTGGGGCACAGGTTATGGGGGCATGCTCCACGGGGAAGAATATCAACTTTAAAATCTGGATTTACAGTCGATTTTAGCATGAGAATATATATATAACTGAATTATTTTTATATATAACTTATTAAAGGGCAAACTGCAAACACAACAAAAATATGATGCACAACAACTGACAAATCAACTGGAATAGTCTTTGTTAGCAGAGTAGACCTAATGTTAACAGAATGGACTTATACCCTTTGTCTATCTGTGCAGCGGTAAGGTGAATAATTCTAGCAGTACTGTCCAGACAGTTGTCTTGTTTAGCCATTCAACTAGGCATTATTTATTCAATGCGACAGGATGGTCAAAGAACCTACGCATCTCCACGATGAAGCCGTTGTAAGAATTACAAACCTCCATCTGTTTCTCCCAGACCGCCCTAGCCCTGTCGAGAGCGGGACCCTTCAATAATCCAATGAGGTAAGCAATGCGGTCTGAGTCGAAAGCCTGGGGTCGTAGCTCGAACAATAAGGAGCATTGAAGTAAAAAAGGGCGACAAGAACCGAGATCACCACTATAGCGCTCAAGGAGTGGAGTCGTGGGTGGAGGGTGGGACAGTGCGTGAACGGGCATAGGAGGCCCGGGGAAGGAGCTGGGGGGCTGCGAGGGGTGTCGGGTCCGGCGACCGTGGAAGCGAGTCTTTTAAACTCCTTACTCATCTCCACAACCGCCTCCTCTAGCCGCTCCAGGCGTTTCTCGCGTATAGAGTATTGTCCTACGAGAGCCATAAGGGCGTCCGAGTGTTGCCCCAGCAGTTTGCCCTGCTCCGCGATGGCTCGTAACACTGACGCTGTGTCTGCTGGGTTCAGTTCCAGATCGTACTGTTACGGATCCGATAGAAACCCAAGCGCAGACACAGACCAGAGACAGTTTACACCCCAATGGGGTGTATTTATTTAGGCAGATAGGATGGTCGTAAGGCAAGCGGGGGGTCAGGCAGGAGAAGTAGTCGGCAGCCAGGCAGGGGGTAGGCAGGAGGAGTAGTCGGCAGACAGGCAGGGGTTAGGCAGGGGGAGTAGTCGGCAGGCAGGCAGGGGTTTAGGCAGGAGGAGTATTCGGCAGGCAGGCAGGGGTTTAGGCAGGAGTAGTCAGCAGGCAGGCAGGGGTTAGGCCGGTAGGGCAGGTAGGCAGGAGGGCAGGCAGGGCAGGCAGGCAGGAGGGCAGGTAGGGCAGGCAGGCAGGCAGGAGGGCAGGTAGGGCAGGAGGGCAGGTAGGGCAGGCAGGCAGGTAGCAGGAGTCTGGTAGGGGTTCTGGGGGTAAAGGCAAACAAGGGGTAAGTAGGAGGCAGGTACAGGCGGGGCAGTAAACAGGTAGGGGAGCTAGAAGCGTGTCTTTACTGGTTAGCTGAAGCTACGATCTGACAGAGTAGTGAAGGCTGGACCGGGGCTGTGTTCGGAATAGCGTACTAGCATACTACTCATACTACAGTAGATATGACGTAGATTTTGAGTATGTAGTAAGTACGTTCACACTGTACAGTATGCGAGATTTGAGTATGCGAGAAATTTAGTAGGCGAGCAGTTATTTCCGGGAAAATTGAAGTCAGTTACGATGGACACTAGCTCGGGTCCTATTTCCCAAAATGCATTTTGCGTCCAGGGTTGCAGAGTTGCGTCCAGGGTTGCCAGATGGGGCGGGTTACAGCCGAATGGGCTACTTGATTTTGAGGTTATAGAAAGTTTAGGCTGTAAATTGTCAATCCCATCTGGCAACCCTGTGCGCTTTCAGCCTCGTCAAACTGCGTCATACAAACACAGCTTTTGTTTACATTGTCCAATAGCCTGGGGACCGAAAGCTTGCAATAAACATCGTTTTTTGCACATATTTGAGTGTGCAGATGCTGCTTTTTTGCACTCTATTTGATACTCTTCAGCTGCAGCACCCCAGCTAAGTCTCGGATCACGGATGAGCGGTGGTATTTTCACTATACTGGGAATTAACATGTATTAACAATAATTTACATTAACATGGTGAAATGCATTCTTAGACATGACTACATCGTCATGATTACAAATATGCCACTTGAAATGCATGAAATCCAAGTTTATTTGTGTCGTACACACATGTTCACCTAGTATTTGACTGTTTGTAGCCCAATCACGAATGATCCCAGTATTGTAGCTTCAGACGGACAAGTTGTTTGTAGTGCTTGCCCACGATATGTTATTGCTCATATATATTTATTTTATTCATGTTATTTTACCAACTGTTAAGACAACAATATAGTAAGCTAGTTACTTGAGCTAGCTAAAGATGTTGTCCCCCGAAATCATTTTACAACGTGTTGTAATTATGCTACGATATTTCTGTCGAGTGAGTGAACTGAACCACCGTGGTGCCACCCCGAGAAGTGAACCGGGAGTAAACTCAATGAACAGGGAGTTCAACATGCGTCAAATGCTTAAATTCACTCCGAGCAGTGTCGACATCGATGGGGGTCTCTAATCGACTCCATTCAAAGTGATTTACGATCCCGCCCCTCTCCCCTGTCCGGACACATTTGAATTTTCACCGTAAGCCCCGGTAAAGCGACGTTATTAACCCGCAAAGAGTGTGCCCCGGGCACCGTATTTGTCCGTGAATAACACCGACTAGGAAGGTGGTAAAAACCAACCTGGTCTCACACGGCAGCCGTCAGGATTCGACGTCTGTCGTTCGTCTCCAAACGTCGAATTCCAACGAGAAAACGAGCTCTGAAAGCGCAGGGGTGCGCCTGTTATGTTCGCCTGTCGGGCTGCACGCCACATTTTGAGATACAAGCGCTTCAACGTTCATTCATTTGATTCAACGAGAATGAGTAACGTTAGCCCGATTGCACTTGCATTAATAAAGCGTTATATAAATATAATTAATTAAGGTGAGAGCTAAAATAACATACGTGTAACGTTAGCCAGCAATAGCTAGACTAGATATATATAGCTAGATATAGTCACTATATAGTCTAAATGCAACCTGGTCTCACACGGCAGACGTCAGGATTCGGATGTAATATTAAACTCCCATATTTATTCTTTAAACAAACAAATCTGGGGGAGTGGTCGGAGTTAACGAGATATTGTTCCAATCCATTACCTGGCCATTACCTGCCTGTGAAAAGTATGAAAAGTTTGCATTGCCTAGCGTATCAAATACCATGACATAGATTCAGACTTTTATGTCTTGAAAGTCCTCCCAAGCCAAAGACAAGATAGGTTGTCTTACAATCCGTGCGTTTAATTGCAAACTTCCACATAGCCCCCCCTCCCAAATTTCGTTGTTTGGTACCTGTACTATATCAATGACAATAAAGACCATTCATTCATTCATTCATACAAAACCGCCAGTTCACCGAAGCTCTCCTTTCCTCAACGCAACACCCGCCCGCCATTTTAAGCGTACCTAACTCTATGGAGGGTGGATCGTGCCACATTTAAATGCAATACACACATCGGAATGCAATACACACATCGGAATGCAATACACGTGTAACACTAAATACAATGCAAAAATACGGCATATTTGTGCCAAAATAAAATCAATGTGTATTACATTTGAGCGCAGCGTATTACATTTGGTCACGAGTGTATTCCATTGAGCATGTGTATTACATTTGAGCGCAGCGTATTACATTTGGTCATGAGTGTATTCCATTCGAGTGTCGGTGGAAGAGTTTGAAGCAGCGGAGACAGGGTTGCCAGATGGGCTGGTTTTTTGTGGACTTAGCTGTTTTTAGACTGGTTAGGCTCGAAATTGTCAATCCCATCTGGCAACCCTGAGCGGAGAGTCTACAGATAGTATGTTTACAGATATCGCACTGCTGGAGATGCACTCCACACGTTCTTAAAATAAATAAAGCTTTATTGTACTTAAAACAATATTTCGTATGTGTTTTTTGAGAGTTCTTTACATCAAATTATATACATCATGTCAACTGTGTGCCAATCAATCAGGGGGGTGGCACCTGGGGTGGCCAATCAGATTTCAGGGGTGGCACGTGCTACCCCAGGCCACCCCCTGGACACGCCCCTGGCTGCACTTGCATTAATTAGTTAGGCCACATCATTAGTTAGGCCACATCATTTTGAGATACAACCAACGGAGAACAGATTTTAATAGGCCACATTTTGAGATACAACCAACGGAGAACAGATTTTAATAGGCCACATTTTGAGATACAACCAACGGAGAACAGATTTTAATAACAACAGCAGAAACAATTGTCATCTTCACTGTTTTATTCGCTGTCAATAGGCCTATCAAACTAGGCTATTTTACAACCCGACGGCAGTGCGCTTCAACGTTCATTCATTTGGAACTGCGAGAATGAGTAACGTTAGCCCGATTGCACTTGCATTAATTATAGGCTACATTTTGAGACCGGTCGGATCTATTCATACAACAAGGGACACAGCACTTTCCCGTTTTCCCCATATTGTCAGGGTATTTGAGCCTCGGAAATAATAACCACTTTTTAAATAGTGACACAAACAAATCCCACACCCTGGTAACTTTCCCCTCATAATGTGCTACATTCCTCCTACATACAATTGCATACCTTAGGTGACTCAACAAAAAATTAACCAAATCTACGTTCACTTCTTTCTTTTTTCCCACCACCCCAAACAATAACAATTCCTTCCATTCAATCTCATTCATGACGGTAACCCCACAGTGTACACTTAACAACCCCTTTACTTTCACAAATAAGACAGACAAACTTGGACATTCAACAAAAAAGTGGTCAAAATGTTCATCCCTCCCTTTACATACATCACATACCCTACCTACATTCCTATCCATTTGGTGCAAAACGACATTTGTGTAAACCCTATTGTGCCTAATCTTAAAATCATTGTGCTCACATTCTACGCTATTATATTTCACACCCAAATTTGCCCATACCTTTCCCACATCAAAACCTTCAAAAACCCTTTCCCACACCTTCTCTGACGCTGGCCTCACCAACCCATCACCCAGTAAATCCATGTATATCCCTTTTGTTTTCACATCCTCAAACTTGACCTCTAAACCTTTCCTTTCTACCCTTAATTCTACCATCCTTTTTTCCTCACCTGCCTCTCCCTGTCCTAACATTAAAGTTTTCCATTCCCTACTTATACTGTCCCTAATTCTATTATACACTCCTGCAATCCCACCTATTCTTATATCCCTATTCACTGCCCTTATTCCCTGCACTATCTCCTGCTCTGTTTTGAAATTGTTCTCTGACACTAATTAGGGTCGGTTTCACAGACAAGGCTTAAGGCTAATCCTGGAGTAAATCACACTTTCAATGTAAAATCTCCATTGAAGATGCTTTTTAGTCTAGGATTAGGCTTAAGCCTTGTCACTGAAACCGGCCCTTATGTTTTACCTGTCTAAACCCTGCCTGTTCAAAGTGCTTACTAACTATCATCTTGCTATTATACTTTATCTTGGGGTTAAAAAAGATGGGCTGATTTAAAACCTCATCTTTCCCTACACACTTGTACCTTACCTGCTCTAAATATTTCCCCCATGCCTCAAACACCTCTCTATAAAACAGTGACATTCCCTCATACCGTGGTTTATTAAAAACCATTAAAAGACCATTCACACCACACCCCCCATACCTGTTCAAATAATCCTCAAAGAAACCCATCCAACAATATTCATCCCTACCATACAAAAACTTTTTTCACAATTTTGACCCTAAGTGCCCTTTTCTTCACCTCTATATCTATCAATTGTAACCCCCCATTCTTATAACTATTTATTAACACCCTGTGCCTAATTAGTGCCTGCTTGCTATCCCACAAAAAACTATTTATCACCCCATTCAATTCTTTCGTGACCCACAAAGGTAAATCTAGTGCACTTAAAACATGGTTCACCTTTGATAGGATCAGGCAGTTTATTACCGTCACCTTCCCCCTTAGTTTCAGTTTTCTCCTTCTCCATGAATTCAGTGTTTGTTTCACCGTGTTCAAAATCCCTGTCCATGTTACATCCCTTGCTTCTTTTTCATTCACACCCACATTCACTCCTAGCACTTTTATCATTCCTTTTGCCACTTTCAAAGGTAAATCGCATTCACTCATGTCTACACTCCCTACACACAGTATTTCTGACTTCTCTACATTCATTTTAGCCCCTGATGCTTTCCCATATACTTCTAATAACTTGACTACTCTCTTCACACTATCTACGTCCCTAACTGTTATGTTTGTGTCGTCTGCATACTGATGTATTAAACTCCTCCCACCCCCTGGAATATGTATACCCTGAATGTGTTTGTCTGATTTTAACATCGTCGCCAGTGGCTCTGCTGTAATGCTATACAGCAGACTGGACAACGGACAACCCTGCCTAACTGATCTTTCTAAACTAAAACTATCTGTCAAAACTCCACTACACTTTACCCTACTCTTTGCACAACTATACAGTAACCTAATCCACTGAACTATCCTCTCCCCAAAACCAAACTTCTCTAACGTCCTAAACATAAACTCATGCTCTACTCTATCAAAAGCTTTATTGAAATCTACACTCAACACTATCCCTCCCTCTTTCTTCATGTGTTTCACTGTATCCCTGACTGACCCTATTGTATCCGCTATATCTCTCCCTGGTATGCTATACGCCTGAGTCGATGACACTATGGACCCTACTACTGACTTAATCCTATTGGCTAAAATCTTCGCTAACACTTTGTAATCTGTATTCACTAAACTAATCCCTCTGTAATTCCCTAACTGTAACTTACTACCCTTCTTGTATAATAAAGTAATTAACCCTGTTGCCATCGACTCACTAACCTTCTCTACCCTTTCCATTTCCTTATAAACCCTCAACAAAATCTTACTAAGCACTGCACTAAAACACTTGTAGAATTCACCTGGTAAGCCATCAGAGCCCGGGCTTTTGCCATTATTTGAGCTCTGAATGGCTAAGGTGACCTCCCCCTCTGATAAATCCCTATCACACCCTTCCCTGTCACTATCCGCTAACCTATGCTCAACTGTCCCTAAAACTTCTCCTACACTGTCATTGTCTCTACCTTTTTTGAATAAATTCTCATAATACTCCTGCACTGTCTCCAAAACCCCTACATAGTCCTTCACTATCTCCCCTTTCTCATTCTCTATCTCTTCTATGTATGTTTTCCCCTGCTTCTGCTTCTCTAACCCTAAAAAGAACGCTGTGCATTTCTCCCCTTCTACTGTATACTGTGCCCTACTCCTAACTATGGCCCCTCTACACTTCTCCTTTTCATACGCTTCTAATTCCCCCCTAATCTCCATGTATTTCCCTACGCTTCTATCTGGGTCCCTGTCTTTTAGTTCCTCATCCATCCTCCCTCTCAATACACTTTATTTTCTCTTTCTATCCTGACCTCGTTTTCTACAATAATGTGGTATATTACCTTGTTGGTTATGGATCAAAGAATCAATTCTGACTTTAAGACGATTTTTTTGAGAGTTCTTTACATCAAATTATATACATCATGTCAACTGTGTGCCAATCAATCAGGGGGGTATACAAAGCAAAGTATACAGATACCATAGCTGGATTCTGGTCTGGTCTGGTCAAGCTGGGCTGGGGTGAATGAGAGACCTCCCCTTGGGCCCCACACCCTTATTTATAAACAATAGTATGCAAATACAGTCACAGACCATGGCCTATCACCTTCACTGTAGAGATGGTCAAGATGTGAAAAGGGGGCAGTCACCTGTGATGTCACTATGGCCTAAAGTCATTCCAGGAAGTCATTCCTCAGCTGACCATAGAAGGACAGTCAGTGTCCTGAGCATATGGTCGTCATACAACCCCCATCTTCAGTAGAACAGGCCCACACCATGTGTGTTTCAAGTAAAAATATACTACATATTCCCCCCTCGGAACACCCAGAGGGTGTTCCGAAATTAAACGACCACATAAAACAAAAACAAAAACACAAAACCCCACATACTGCAGCTAAGAGACCAAAAAACACAAACAACAACAGACAGAAAAACTACACCAACACACAACACAAGAAACATAATAATACAGACCAACCCAGCACCAGTACCAGCAACCAAAGATAACATACAAACCAAATATAAAATAATCAACAATAAAAAAGAATCCTAAAAATAACAATACAAATTAATCTAAACACAGTACATCATACACATTTCAACACAAAGACTTCCAACGACCGACGTCTTCTTGGTTCTTGCATCTTCAGGGTCAGAGGTTACTAGCACTTGAACCCAGTTGGAGAACAACCTTTACCGCTGTCTCAGATTTATAACCTTTCTATAGTCAGGAGCTTTTTCTTCGTTGTGCTAGGAACAGAACCTCTCTCCCAGCTTTGCGTAACCATCACATCACTTCTCAACTGACATCAATCACATACGATATAGAAATAAACAAACAATACACAAATAATCACATTCAGTTATCATAACACATAATTCTCCAACAGTAAGTACAGGACAAAGGGAATGCATGAATGCATAGATCTTCACCTCAGATGAGGACTAGTCTTCTGAAAAGTTCATCAACGTGGACTGAGTGACTGATTTCCCAAAAACAATCAATGAGGCCCTGTCTCCTAAGAAAGTCAAAAATCATGTCCGCTATAATAGGTGCTCCTATCTTAGCAAAATAAGTTTCCCATGCCCCTAAGACCGTTTCCAGCCATGCTATCATCTGCTGTCCATTCCCGTCGTTCCCTTTGATCTGCTGCTTCACTACCCTGTTACGTTTCGCTAAGGGTTCTGTATGTATACAATAGTGTCGGATCCAGGTGCGGTGTAAGTAAAGAATGAGACGGAGATATAATAAAATAAAGATTCTCTTTACTGAGACGTATGGTTCGCAGGTACAAACATAAACTTTTAGATGGAACAACAAAAGGGGAGCAGTAGGGCTCAGCACGTAGGCAATAATAATTAAGGCACTGCGGTCAATAATAAAGTGCACAGAAACTAAAGTTTGAGCAAAGGGCTCCAAAGGAGGTACAAGGTTGCAAACCAGCAAACAAAGTCAAAGTTCAATTACGTTCCGGGTAACGGATACGTGAAGTGGTAATACGTACAGCGGATACTGGAGCATTCCAAATGGGGTAACACAAGTGATCGACTGACAAGGGAACAAGGAAATGGGACACACCTATATACACAGACAAACACTCACAGGTGACAACAATCATCAGATAATTAGTCCAGGGCTGGAGCACTGTCGCTCTTCGACCAGTAGAGGCGATAGGGAGTCCTCTTCGCTGACCCCCCTTGTAACAGTGCCCCCCCCTGACGAACGGCACCAGAAGTTCACCCGGGTGCCTCGGGATGGAGCCGGCGAAAGTCCGTGATGAGGCTCGGATCTAGAATATCCCGCCGAGGCACCCAGGTACGCTCCTCAGGCCCATTACCCTCCCAGTCCACCAGGAATTGGAGGGACCTCCCCACCTTCCGGCAGTCAATAATCCTGTTAACCGTGTAGGCAGGTTGTCCATCAATGAGACGGGGCAGGGGGGCGGGGCGGGGTGGAGGGGCCATGGGGGAGAAAACAACGGGCTTGAGGAGTGAAACATGGAAGGTGGGGTGAACTCGCATAGAGGGTGGGAGTAGCAGTCTGTAGGCCACGGCATTGACCCGCCGCACCACCTTAAACGGCCCCACGAAGCGAGGAGCCAATTTGCGTGACTCCACCCGGAGGGGGAGATCCCGGGTAGACAGCCAGACCCTCTGACCAGGACGGAAGACCGGGGCCGGACGGCGCCTGCGGTTGGCCTGGCGTTGGGACCTGTCCGAAGCCCGCACAAGCGCCGCCCTTACCCGCCTCCAGGTACGGCGACAGCGGCTGACATGGGCTTGGACCGATGGTACAGCTGCCTCCTCCTCCTGCTCAGGGAAAAGGGGGGGCTGATACCCGTACTGGCATTGGAAAGGGGAGAGGCCAGTGGAGGAGCAGAGGAGGGTGTTGTGGGCGTATTCAGCCCACGCCAGCCGCCGGTTCCATGTCGCCGGATTGCTGGAGACGTAGCACCTCAAGACCCCCTCCAGGTCCTGGTTGACGCGCTCCGTCTGCCCATTGGATTGGGGGTGGAACCCGGAGGAGAGGCTGACGGAGGCGCCAAGGCTGGTGGCGAATGCCTTCCAGAACCTGGAGGCGAATTGAGGACCCCGGTCGGATACCATGTCCAGGGGTAGTCTGTGCACCCGGAAGACATGCTGGACTACTAGCTCCGCCGTCTCTTGGGCCGTGGGGAGTTTGGGGAGGGGGATGAAGTGCGCCGCCTTAGAGAATCGGTCTACCACCACGAGTATGGCGGTGAACCCATCAGATGGGGGTAGACCCGATATAAAATCGAGGGCTATGTGCGACCAGGGACGTTTGGGGATGGACAGGGGGTGTAGGAGTCCCGGCGGCCGTTGCCGGGAGGCTTTACTGCGCGCACATAGGGCACAGGCTGCCACAAACGCACGCGTGTCCCCCTCCGCTGTGGGCCACCAGAACCTCCTTCGTATGAAGTCCAATGTCCTGGTGGCCCCTGGGTGACTGGTGAGGGAGGAGGCGTGCGCCCACTGCAGCAGTCGTGCGCGCGCAGTCCTCGGAACGTAAAGCCTCCCCGGCGGACCCCCGCCCGGGTCAGGCTCCCGCCTCAGCGCTGTCCTCACTACCCTGTCGATTCCCCAGGACACGGGGGCGACGACCAGGCCAGTGGGGACGATCGAATCCGTACTCTCCACCAGGTCCACAGGATCGAACTGCCTCGACAGTGCATCGGGCTTGGTGTTCTTAGAGCCCGGTCGATAGGAGATCGTGAACTGGAACCTGGTGAAGAATAACGCCCACCTGGCCTGTCGGGAGTTGAGGCGTTTGGCCCCCTGGATATAGGCCAGGTTCCTGTGGTCCGTCCAAACTATAAAAGGGTGCGCGGCCCCCTCCAACCAGTGCCTCCATTCCTCCAGCGCGAGTTTGATGGCGAGCAACTTGCGGTTCCCCACGTCGTAGTTGCGCTCCGGCGCGGACAGCCTGCGAGAAAAGAAGGCACAGGGGTGAGTCTTATTGTCCTTGGCGCAGCGCTGTGACAAAACCGCCCCTACCGCAATGTCCGAGGCATCCACCTCCACAACAAAGGGTAGGGACGGGTCCGGGTGCACCAGGATGGGCGCTGAGGTGAAGCGTTGTTTTAATGCCGTGAAAGCGGTGTCCGCCTCCGGGGACCAAAAAAAGGAGCGTAGGCTAGTCTGGGTGAGGGCTGTCAACGGGGCCGCTAAGGCGCTAAACCCGCGAATGAACCTCCTATAAAAGTTTGCGAAACCCAAAAAGCGTTGTAATTGCTTGAGAGAGGAGGGTCGGGGCCAGTCCAACACCGCACTGACCTTTCCGGGATCCATGAGTAAATTCCCCTTGTCCACCACGAAGCCCAGAAAGGAGACAGTGTCCACATGGAACTCGCACTTTTCTACTTTGACAAAAAGTTTGTGATGGAGAAGGCGTTCGAGCACCTGCCGCACATGTATTCGGTGTTGGGCTAGGTCCTTGGAAAAAATTAAGATGTCGTCGAGGTAGACGAACACCGAGTGGTCGAGGAGGTCTCGTAGGACATCGTTAACAAGCGCTTGAAATACCGCCGGCGCGTTGGCAAGGCCGAACGGCATTACCAAGTACTCGTAATGTCCTCTGGGGGTGTTAAAGGCTGTTTTCCACTCGTCCCCCTCCCGGATCCTCACTAAGTTGTACGCGTTTCGTAAGTCCAGCTTAGTGAAGACCCGGGCCCCCTGCAAGGACTCAAAGGCCGTCGTCATCAACGGAAGGGGGTATCTGTTTTTCACCGTGACGTTGTTTAACCCCCTATAGTCGATGCACGGCCGCTGCCCCCCGTCCTTCTTGGCCACAAAGAAAAACCCCGCACCCGCCGGGGAGGTGGAAGGGCGAATGTGGCCCGCGGCGAGTGCGTCGTCGATGTACTCCTTCATGGCCAGGGTCTCAGGACCGGAGAGGGAGAACAATCTCCCCCGAGGGGGCGTGGTGCCGGGTAGGAGGTCGATGGCACAGTCGTAAGCCCTGTGGGGGGGTAGTTCCCTAGCCCGCTGCTTACTAAAAACCTCCCCCAGATCCCAATAGACCTGGGGACGCCCACTACGGCCGGAGCCACTGGAATGTCTGTAGACCCCGCCGCTAGCGTGGAAAAGGGTCTAGGGGCTGTAGCTAGGGAGTGGGAAGGGACTGGGAATGGGGTTGGCAACGAGACTGGGAAATGGGGTGGGGTTCTGGGAGGGTTGGTGATTCGCCCCGCGGACCAGTTAATGTTGTGGTTGTGCACCGCCAGCCAGGGGTGCCCCAGGACCAGAGGACAGTCAGGAGACTCAATAATAAAGAACTGGATCAGCTCCCACTGTTCTCGCTCCACCTGGAGACGAATAGGTGGTGTGCACTGGGTAATGAAGCCGGTCCCCAGAGGCCGGCCGTCCAGGGCGCGGACCGGTAATGGGACGGGAAGGTCCTTGAGAGCTAGTCCCCACTCGTGGGCTAAGCCCGTGTCCATAAGGTTCCCCGCCGCCCCCGAGTCCACCAACGCCCACACCCGTCGTATGCGGCGTCCCCCCTCTAACGTTACCCCCAAAAAAGTCCGGTGATCGCCCATTGCGGAAGGGGATTCATGACTCACCAATGCCCCTCCCGACATTAGCGAGCCCTCCCGTTTCCCGGCTTCTCCGGGCAGGTAGCGACTAGGTGTCCAGCCCGCCCGCAATACAGACAGCGCCCCTCTCTCTGACGCCGCTGTCGCTCGGTCTGGGAAAGGCGTGCCGCTCCTAACTGCATTGGCTCATCGTAGGTGGGCTCCTCCATGAAGCCACTGGGTGGTTTTACACCCGGCGTTAGGTGGGCGGGCGCGCCCCTAGCCGAGCCTCTCTCGCGGTCCCGCTCCCGGCGTCTATTATCCACCCGCCGAGAGAGGTCGACTAAGTCGTCCAGCTGCTCAGGCAGCTCTCGGAAGGACAACTCGTCCTTCATGACCTCCGAGAGCCCCTGAGCATACAGGACGACCACAGCGCGCTCCTCCCACCCGGTCTCTCTGGCCAGGGTGCGGAACTCCACGGAATAGTCCGCCACCGTGCGATGACCCTGTCGACAGGCGGTGAGTCTCCTGCCTGCCTCGTAGGTAGAGAGTACCCGGGTGTGATCGAAGACTTTCCGCAGCTCTGCTATGAAGAGCTGGGAACTGGCACATATCGCAGTCCCCCTCTCCCACTCTGCCGTCGCCCAGGACAGGGCACGTCCCGTTAGCAGAGTGGTGATATAGGCCACCCGGGACTGCTCGGTGGGAAAGGAGGTCGGCTGTAGGTTGAACACTAATGTGCACTGTGTGATGAACTCTCGGCAGCCCTCTGGACGTCCGTCGTACCTCTCTGGAGGTGGAAGGCGAGGCTCACGAGGTGTAGGCGGAGGTGTAGGGACCAGTAGTGGAGGTAGGGCTGCTGCGGCGTTGGCTGCGGCGGCGACCAGTTCAGCGTTGTCCTGGCGGTCCACCAGGCTCTGGACGGTGAGGGACAGCTGGCGGAGATGTTCGCTCATCTCACTGAGGAGACGTTCATGCTGGGTCAGCATGGCACCTTGGGTGGCCAGTACGGTGCGAAGGTGCACTACATCCGCTGGATCCATAGTGGTCAGTCGATCTGTTACGTTTCGCTAAGGGTTCTGTATGTATACAATAGTGTCGGATCCAGGTGCGGTGTAAGTAAAGAATGAGACGGAGATATAATAAAATAAAGATTCTCTTTACTGAGACGTATGGTTCGCAGGTACAAACATAAACTTTTAGATGGAACAACAAAAGGGGAGCAGTAGGGCTCAGCACGTAGGCAATAATAATTAAGGCACTGCGGTCAATAATAAAGTGCACGGAAACTAAAGTTTGAGCAAAGGGCTCCAAAGGAGGTACAAGGTTGCAAACCAGCAAACAAAGTCAAAGTTCAATTACATTCCGGGTAACGGATACGTGAAGTGGTAATACGTACACAGGATACTGGAGCATTCCAAACGGGGTAACACAAGTGATCGACTGACAAGGGAACAAGGAAATGGGACACACCTATATACACAGACAAACACTCACAGGTGACAACAATCATCAGATAATTAGTCCAGGGCTGGAGCACTGTCGCTCTTCGACCAGTAGAGGCGATAGGGAGTCCTCTTCGCTGACCCCCCTTGTAACACTACCCTATGCGTAGTCTTTAATCTCTTCCTAACTGGTCGTCGTCTGTCAGTGTCATTCAGGTTCAGGCAGTCGTCTGGTCCCCTCCCATGCTGATCATGGTCTGGGGAGTCGCCCTCAGCATCATCTGAAGCATGATGCAGGCACTCACCAGCATCCCCAGTAGCACAGGTGTCCAAGCTTTGGACACTCCCAGGCTGGACCTCCAGACTGTCAACACTCTCTGCTTCGTTTGTTGCTGGTTCATTGGCATCTGGACAGCTTTCCACTGTCCCCTCGGTTTCAGGCATTGCCGGTAATGTCACTGGCTGTAACTCTGGCATTGCCACTGGCAATTCCACTGGCATTGCCACTGGCTCTGGCAACACCACAGCATCTCGTCGTAGCTCCTCCTTCTCAGGTTTTCTGGGAACCTCGGCACCTGTTGGCACAACATCCTGCCTACTCTGTACATCCACCCCCCCTGTCCACCACCTGTGGCCCAATTGGGGTAGGGATATGCCCAGGCACCACTGGTGTACCCACTCTGATGTTGTTTCTCCAACATACCCCACATTGACCTAAAGCATGGTCAATCTGTTCCATCAAATATGGACTCCAAAACCCATATTCCTTGGTGATCTTGCGTCTTACCTCCCCCCTAGCCACATGTGCTAATCCATGAGCTTCCCGTATTAACATGCCTAATAAATCTGGGGGTGCCACAACCAGCCCCTCATGATTTCTCCATAGACCTGTGTCATCCTGACTTGCCCCCCTTGCTAGCCAAACGTTCTTGTCTAACGTAGTTGCCCCACTCTGTAACATCAATAAATCCTCAAGTGTGACCATGCCCTGGAATTGTACTTCATGCGTGACCAGAAGAACTTTACCTGCTTTGTCTGCTCCTGTGATAGCTTTGTCTGCATCATCTGCAGCCCTGTTACCCTGTGTGACATGTGATGATTCAGAGCTGTGTGCGGCACACTTCACTATGGCTAATTCCTTTGGCTTCATCATGGCTTGTAACAGCTTCCTGATCTGTGCGTGGTGCTGTATAGGCGTACCATCAGTTCTCTTAAAACCCCGCCCCTTTCATACGGCTCCATTAAAATGACAAACATTATGTGCATAGGCAGAGTCGGTGTACACTGTCACTCTCCGTCCGGTTCCCAAGTTGCATGCTTCTGTGAGGGCAATCAACTCAGCCAACTGAGCTGAGCAAGGCTGAGGAACTGCCTCAGCCTGTTCCACAATAAACTTTGAATTTTGTGCTTTAACTAAGGAATACCCAGCGCACAAAGTTTCTCCTACCCGGTAACAAGACCCATCAACCCAATATTCTATATCAGCTCCCTTTAAAGGCAAAGCTTGTAGGTCTGTTCTATGCTTAAACACTCTGGCTGTCGATGGAATCTGAGTCAACAGCATGAGGAACTTCAGTTGGGTAGCTGACGACCACCTCATTCACAGCCCGTGGGTCATGTACCAGACGATATGAACCATCAGGTTTCTTCACTGGCAGAAGAGGTGTGTTGCTTAACGGATATTGAGTTATCTTCAAGACTCCTTTGATCTGTGGCTCAATCCCATCAATTGCTTCCTGTTTCAATTGGTATTGATTCTTCCAAGGGAGTTCTGCACCCGGTCTGAGTTCAACTCTTAATGGACAAGCTGATTTCACAAATCCAATGTCTGTACTGTTCTTTGCCCACAGGTCTGCTGGCACATTCTGCATAATTTCCTCTCTGAGGTCTCTTTCCGCTTGTACAGGAAGGATTGGCTTGTTCATTAGCTTCACAGTATGTGGATGTCCCATTCCTTGAGCAGAGATCATCAGCTTTGTAAACTGTCCATCACTGCTCCTCCAGATAGCAGGGTTTTCTTTTGTTGTTACAAATCTGGCTCTCTCTGAGTCTGCCATCATTGCCCCTAAATGCTTCTGCTCATAATGTTCAGATATCATAAGTGTCACATGTGGGATGCTACCCTCAACCTTATGCTCCTGATCTAGATAAGTGTCACTGTTTATCTTCATAGCCACTCCCCGAGGGCCTATAGGATTATACAACTTGTGCTAAGCTGTACCTGTTTTGGCTGATGCTTCAGCCACTCATCTGGGTTTGCGTCTGCAGCATTTCTAAAATACTGGAGTGTACAATGCAATGGATCAGTAAGCCTTCTGGCCCCTGACATGTTTGCCAGGATGTAATTGTCCCACATCCTCGCTGGTTCCATTAGGTCTGGGCTAAGCCCTCCCACCCAATACACCATGGATGCGTTGTTGTCCATCATGACAGACAGCTGTCTGTTTTCTGATGGCACCGTCACCTGACAGCCGTCAGGTGTGCATTTCACTGTACAGTTCAATTGGCATAGAGTAGTGGTCACCAACCCGTCGATCGCGATCGACTGGTAGATCTTTGAGACTTTCCCTGTAGATCTTTGATTGATAAAAATTAAAAAATACACAAAGAGCCTATGTTTTGCACGCGCCTCTCTCTCTCTCTCTCTCTCTCTCTCTCTCTAGCAAACTGTTGTGTCGCAAATGCTGCATGAAAGTGACCAATCAGATAAGAGAATAGTACTGCTACGTGACTCGCAAAAAAAACATTTGTCAAAATGGTTTTCCAGGATTCTACAACAAAGGTGGATTTCTTCACTCTTTTGCACTTAAAGGAGAAAACGAGGGGTGTGGATATTTACAATGAGTTTTAAAAATATGTCGGTGAAAATGGGTGACCTACCCATTCATAAACTAGTGGCGATTACTACTGACGGGGCCCCAGCAATGCGCGGTGCGCGCAATGGATTTATTGGACTGTGTCGTAATTACCCTGATTTTCCCTCCTTCGTCAATTATCACTGTGTGATCCATCAGCAGGCCTTGGCTGGTAAGGTGTTGGACTTTTCCCATGTAATGACACTGGTGGTGAAACTAGTCAACTCGATTCGAGCGAAAGCGCTTCAGCACCGCTTATTCAAAGCGTTATTGGACGAGCTCGACGCTGCTTACGGAGACCTGCTTCTCCATGCTGATGTGCGGTGGTTGAGTCGCGGCAAAGTGCTGCAGCAATTTGTCGACTTGCTGCCCGAGATCAAGACGTTCCTGTCGACAAGGCAAGTGGTAGTAAATATTTTCATAGGCAAAGGACTTAAATTGGTGTGGAAAGTCAGATCTTTACCTTTTCTTTTTACTGTTTCCCCCTGCTTTTATATTCATTCTATGCATGTATATGTTTTTATATATGTTTTTATTCACTTTATGTTCTTATTCCTGTTGTAAAGCACTTTGAGCTGCATTTCTTGTATGAAAGGTGCTATATAAATAAAGCTTTACTTACTTAGGCCTACTTACTTACAAGGAACGAGGAGCACAAGGAACTGGCAGATGATGCGTGGCTACTGGACCTGGGGTTCCTGACAGACATAACCGCAAAACTGAACGCACTCAACTACGAGCTGCAGGGAAAAGACCGACACCTTCCCCACATGATAAGCACAGTAAATGGGTTCAAGGCCAAGCTCGGTGTTTGGACCACACACACCTAAAGAATGGGAGGCTGACACACTTTCCCAACCTGGAGAAAATGGCACAGGCCTTGGAAGACAATGATGCTTTTCACCCTGAGCAGTACTGTGCTCCCCTGGACAAACTGGCAACAGAGTTCAATCGGCGTTTTGGTGAGTTAGATGTCATGGGAGATATTGCTGCATTTGTCTCAAACCCATTTGTGCCCATTGATATAGAGCAGGTAGCAGCCAAATTCCAGCAAGTATTTACTTTGCCAAGTGGAGTTGACATGGAGATGGTTGACTTGATTTACAAAATGACATAGAGCTGAAAGCCAGGTCAAGGGACAGTGACTTTTGGGGACTTGTCAGCAGAGAGAAGTTTCCTCTTCTCACTGCATGTGCACTAAGAGTGAGTGCCTACTTTGGATCCACATATCTCTGTGAAATGTCATTTTCACAGATGAAAATAATCAAATCAAAGTACAGGAGCCGCCTTACTGACAGACACCTCACAGACTGTCTCAGACTGGCAGTCAGTAGCTATGAGCCAAACTACAAAGCACTTGTAGACAGTATCCAGTCACAACCATCACACTGACTTGAGTGAGTAACATGACTGTTTCGATGTGAAAAGTAATGCTGCATAAGATGACTGCACTTAGCACTGACTGAGACACAAGTACACATTACAGTTCTACTTTATAAAATGCTATACTTGTAAATATGTTTGTCAATGTTAATAATATGAGAAAGTACACATTAGTTTTACTTTTGTTTTGATGTGAAAAGTGATGCTGCATAAGATGACTGCACTTAGCACTGACTGAGAAAGTACACATTACAGTTCTACTTTATAAAATGCTAATTGTAAATATGTTTGTCAATGTTAATAAGTAATAATAATTATTAAGTCAGTCAAGTGTCAAAATGTCAAGAATGTCAGCTAACGTTACTATG
This sequence comes from Nansenia antarctica, assembly GCF_963989245.1. Taxonomy (NCBI): domain Eukaryota; kingdom Metazoa; phylum Chordata; class Actinopteri; order Argentiniformes; family Microstomatidae; genus Nansenia; species Nansenia antarctica. Next base: position 27,692,193 of record NC_137676.1, read on the forward strand.
AACAAAATGATTTTATCATACATTCCTCCATTCCATCATTCCATGCCTTTATTTTTTTGTGTTGTAATGAAATGACATAATCAAACTTTGAATTGAATTTCAGTTATGTACAATTCTTAAAGCAAGACAGCTGCCTGATATGCTTGATACAGTCTTTTTTGTTGTTGTTGCATCAATTTTAATGTTGGACCAATGCATTGCATCTAATTAAAATACAGGCAAATAAACGTCATTAAGTTTAAAGTACTATCTTGGCTGTCTTTTTCTCTCAACGCTTCAATAGGTAGATCTTGCCTTCACCAAGGCCGAGGTCAGGGATCTTGGGCTTAAAAAGGTTGGTGACCACTGGCATAGAGCATCTCTCCCTAGCAGCCCTATTGGCGTGTGTTCTGACACAAGTATTGACAGAGTTGCTCTCTGTCCCTTGTACTCTAAGTCTACAAGCTCAGTTGTAGGAATCAGCTGTTTAATTCCCTCAAATCCGATTGTCTTCACATATTTTCCAGACATAGGAAGGTGCGTGGAGTCTTCAGGCTTCTTTGTCACCACCAGCTGGCACCTCCCACTCGGATCTTCCGGGCACCCCTATAGCCCAGCTGCTGGGCCTCCGTAGGGGCTCATCACTCCTGGAGCAGGTGTAGCAGGAGGCCAATATCCTCCTCCTTGGCTCCCCCCTGCGCCCCCTTGGGGCCTGTTGTAGCAGGTACGGGCTAGATGTCCATACTGGCCGCATTGGAAGCATGGCCCTAGAGTCTTCCTCACTGCTGCTGTCCATCCCACTGGTGGTGGTCCTTGGCCAGGCTGTGTGTATGGCTGGTATGGAACCGCTTGCACCCCTGGTGGCCCCTGTGGGTATGGCTGGTAAGTAGCAGGATACCCCCCTTGTGGCCCCTGTGAGTAGGACTGGTAAGTAGCAGTCTGCACCCCAGGTGGCTGTTGCTGTGGCTGAGATGGGACCTGTAGAGCTAAAGCCTGCACTTCCTCTATGTTTCTCTTGCCTTCAGTCAATTGCACATGAGTCAATATTCTGAGTGACTCTTCGTCTTGTGTCTTCTGCACCTGAATCTTCTTTCGATATAATTCCACTTGATGTGCTACGTGATCTATATAAACAGCCTTGTTCATGTGTCGTAGCCCCACCACTTCTGCTAGCTTATCCTTAACTGGGGTAGGAAGACCTGCTTGTATTTTTTCCCTGATCATGGCCTTTTCTAACGGATTATCTTCAGCGTCCTTCCCTGTCACACTTCTCCATTGAGAGTGCACACGGGCAACAAATCCCCTGGGGTTCTCATCTCCCCCTAGTGGCTTCACAATGATATTGTCTGGGTGAACGTGAGTAGGGTAAGTTTCCCTGATTGCCTTCCACAGCCTGCCTCTGTTTGCTGCGAAGAGCTCTGGGTCATAGACTGATGTATTGATATATTTATGAAGTCCAGCCTTCATCAATATCTCCTGCATTGTATCCAATCCTGCAATAAAAGCTAAGAGTCTTTTCAGGTCTCCCATCGCTGCTTGCGTTCCTGTCAGTCTCACGTCTACCTCTGTTGTCCACGGGTGGCCACCATCCTCCAGGACTGGGAGCTTTTCTATCACTTCAGACAGATCTGTATGATTCCAAGGATGATATTCCATCTTGTTACCCCGAATCAGCACTGGACAGTTCTTTAATGTATTTGATGACATTCGATGACAATCTTCCTCTTCCTCCCTTTCTCGTTGCTCCTTCAGCCGTCTGTGGTGTCTTTCTTCCTCTCTTTCCTTTTTCTCCCGGCGTCTTCTCCCACCTTTCTTTTCGGCTGTGGCTATCATCTTCCTGACCTGAGCGTTGTAGCCTCCATCTGCATTGTCGTCATCACTTGAGTCTTCACTGCCATCTTCGCTGTCATCTTCCTTGTCACTCTTGTCCTCCCCTTTTCCCCTTGGCTCCTTCTTCTTCTTCTGGGAATTGTCCTCCAGTGCCTTAGCATATGGAGGGGGACTGGAGACTGGACACATGTTTGTGAATGGAATGTTCAATTTCTCCTCAAGTGTTTTGGCCAACTCATCTTTTTCTTTCGGTTCCATCTGTGCTGTTTTCTCATTCCAAGCCAATGCTAATTTCTGCCCCTCTACCTTAAATAGCTTCAAAATGGCTAATTCTAACTTGCGTTTCTCTGATCTAATCTTTCCTTTTTGATGTGCTTTATAAGTCCAAATAAGTACCTCTGAAGTTGCAATAACTTGTAAGTCAAAGGTGCCCTCTTTCGACCAGGGTTGTTCAATGTCTGCCCAACGAATATTCCATTTGGTTGATATTCTGCTAATTACCGTAACAAGAGGATTCATTTTTTCTACTACAGCCATGGGAGACAGCATGCTACTATTTTCACTGATAATCTTTAACATCTTACTTGAATCTGTCCCCATTTTAAGTTGATTTCTAACGCTCAATATGCTGAAAATATATTATATGGGATCGGGGGCCTCATTCATAACGGGTGCTTAGATCAAATGTTGATCTTACCCGTGTCGTACGTAGAAAACCACGTCAACGTAGTGATTTATAAAATTTCAACGTGAGTCAATTTGATCGTGGAAACGATCGTAGCTCGACGTCGAGTATTCAACTTGCTTACGTACATTACCTACTGGTTATGCGGAGTTATTACAGGCATGTGAGCTGCCCTGGAAAAACGTTGCCTACTGTAATTCATGCAAGTGGCTCGTAATAAAATTAACGATGTTGTTATCAGCCGAGAAAATGAGTTTAATTCAAGATTGAAAGGGAACTAATGTTTATGATTGTATTTCAGTCTTTCTTTATATCCCTCCGGAGCTGTCTATCTCTCTTCAACATGCCTATGCCTTGCCCGGCCACGCGCTAAATGATACTGGATTTCGAGTTGAGTCGGGATGAGGGGGAATGGCATCCCCCCTGAAATAAAACAGTCCAAATCATCCCCCGTCTAAAACTGCCATCCCCCCTTTCCATCCCTTATGTCATTTTATCAATGAACGTGGTATTACTGCCCTTTCCCCTTCCAGACGCACGCCTACCCTATAATATAGTATTAACGCCCTGTGATAGCGGCTCAAATAGCGGCTGAATGAAGCCACGTGCTATAATATAATATAATACAGACAGTATATAATATTGTCAGTATTGTCTGTCTGTATTATATTATATTATAGCACTTGGCTTCATTCAGCCGCTATAATTGAGCCTCTATCACAGGGCGTTAATACAAACCTCATTCACCTGCGTTCAATTCCAAGTATGTTTGGTATTTATAGAAGGAAGCACGTACGTAACTTTAAACCATCTCAGCCCGTTTTATAAATAATGCTCACGTCCGTTTAGAAAAATGTGCTTACGTGAAAGTCAAAGATGACGTTCAAGTATTTCTTTATGAATGAGGCCCCAGGTGTACTTTTCTTACAACCCACCTTCCTTATTGCCTTGTTTGCTAAACAGATGCTAGTCTAACTTTAACTGTATTAACTGTCCACACAGAATCACTACAACCTAGAACAACGGATTGGTTTCAGTGGTATTGGGTATTATTGACTTAAATGTAATCTATGTGTGTGTTTTAACTTAAATGTAATCTTTGTGTGTGTTTTTTCACTTAAATGTTTTTTCTAATTGTTTATGAATATGTGTCACTTAATTGCTCATTCAATACTAATTACAGTTCAGGTCAACTTAATTATTAAACTACAAAGGCTGGTCAACACAATTATTAAATCACAAAGGCTGGTCACGCTCCAAGTATTTACTGATTTACAAAAACCTTTTACTGCTCAATTATCAAATAGGAACTATTCTGCTATTCCTTAATCAAAAGCTGTGGAAATGACCTAACTAAAATAAAATATGTAAATTACAAATATTAATTACAACCTGTAAATAAATCAACTTGTTATTTGAAAGGAATGAATGATTAGAATTATTCATTATACAATCATATACATTGATTTAAAACCTGTGGAGTCAATTTAGCTGTTATATTAACCAAAATAATGATTATTCTGAATGGTTTTTCATTAGATTGTCACAGACATTTGATCAAACCTGTGGAATCAATCAATTGTTTTGTGAAACAGACAATGAATGATCTGAATTATTATTTTTAACCAATTAGTAATTAAACAAGTAATGTTATATTCAACAGTCATTTACAAACATCAATCTATGAATGTAAAGGATTATTTCATTAACATTCTGAGCAAGCACACAGTCACAGAGCCGTTTTTATGGGGGGGGGTGATACATGTCCTGCTGTGCTCAGACAGCTCTGTCTCACAGAACGACTCTATTCCTTTAAATGTATCAAAAGCTCACAATCTATCTTTTACTTTTAACAAACAATGCTTAAACTTTCGTGATTCAGCGATCACAACTTTAGCACAGGGAGGGGTTGAAGTGGAAGAAAGTAGAAATGAAAATGAAAGAAAGGGTTTGAAAGTGAGCTCCGCGCTCACTGCTGTGTGTGAAAATAAATGCGCATGCGCGCGTCTCCGTGTGTAATGGCTGTAAGCGCCTCTGTTTCTAGTCTATGAATGTTTTAACCGTATCTTTAAACTATTTAAATACCCCGATGATCAATTCACTTTATATTTATCTTTAAAATACTACAGTCTATGTGTACCCTTTATCCTTATCTTATGAGATGGGAAGTGAAACAATCACACGCATCTCCCCTTTTCTACAAGGGTGTTTCTGCTGCGTGAATGAATGAATGTATTTGTGTACGAGCGCGGACGCTCGTGCGTGTGTGAACGCGCGTCTATTTGAAAACGAACAGGAGAGAAAAAAGGCCAGAGGGCAGAGGGGGAGGGGTATTATTACTTATCTGCCTCTGGAGAAAACCGCGCCTGTGGGATTAATCTTTACACCATATACTTTGCTTTCCACAATAATGTTATTTTCCACAACACAACAATTTCACGATTATCTTTCAATGCAGTTAAACTATTAGTTACCAAATTAAATCTCATTCAAATATTCTACAATGCATACTTTTCACTGTTTCTCTTCCAAGAGAAGTTTAGGCCTCTGTGTGTGTCCGCGTGTCCGCGCGTGCCTGAGCGCGTGTCTTTTCTCTCCGGACAATGGACAATGGATTCCCAAAATACTTGTAGGCCACAGTTTTTAAAGATTTGATTTCTTAATCTACTTCAATAATGCTCTTTCTTACAAAACAGACTTCACAGTCCAATTACACTTTATCAAATTAGGAATACTTATTCCATAAACACAATTTTACACACACACGATATTCCATAATACTCTTTACACTCAAATCACATTTCCTTACCATCAAATCACTATATTACAAAAATGGACTTCGTAATCCGGCTCTCACCACCATCTTATTAAAGATTATGAAAGATTCGTTACCTTTCCCAACAAGATTACTTTACTTTAAGGTTTTTTAGTCTCAAAGAAAATGTTTGAAAACACAGCTGTTGCACACAATCTTACCTTTCTTGCAGCTTCAGTTTTCAAACGTAGATTTCCTTTTATAAACATCCTGGGTTCTAGCTCGCCATTTAATGTGGTATATTACCTTGTTGGTTATGGATCAAAGAATCAATTCTGACTTTAAGACGATTTATTTAAACAAAGCAAAGTATACAGATACCACAGCTGGATTCTGGTCTGGTCTGGTCAAGCTGGGCTGGGGTGAATGAGAGACCTCCCCTTGGGCCCCACACCCTTATTTATAAACAATAGTATGCAAATACAGTCACAGACCATGGCCTATCACCTTCACTGTAGAGATGGTCAAGATGTGAAAAGGGGGCAGTCACCTGTGATGTCACTATGGCCTAAAGTCATTCCAGGAAGTCATTCCTCAGCTGACCATAGAAGGACAGTCAGTGTCCTGAGCATATGGTCGTCATACAACCCCCATCTTCAGTAGAACAGGCCCACACCATGTGTGTTTCAAGTAAAAATATACTACAATAACTAATGCTTAACTGTTTTACCTGTCTCTTAACACACTCCCACCATTCACACACATTCTCTTCATACATTCCACACTTCATTCGCTCACTAATATGCCCATTCACCATATCCCTATACTCACTCTCCCCTAATACCCTCGTGTTCAAACACCACACACACCCCCCCCTTTTCCTGTGTGCCTACCCCCTAAGTGAAAAGTGATTGCTGCGTGATCGCTGTACCCCGTGAATTTGTGTTGTATATCCCCTATTTCCTTTTCTATCCCCTGTGACACTAAACATAAATCAATTCTACTCTGCTTCAAAACCCCACTAACTACCTGTCTTCTCGAAAACTCTCTCGTACTTGTGTTCCTAACTCTCCACACATCTATTACATTTCTCTGCTCTATCATTTCTAATAACCCCCTCCTAGCTGAATCTGTCTTAAAACGATCTACTCTATGAACATCCATCTTAGTGCAAAATACATTAAAGTCACCCACCAAAATACAATTCCCTGTGCAGTGCAAGCCCAGTTCTACAAAAAAATCCCTCTTTTCAACCTCTCTATTTGGTGCATACACATTAATTAATCTAAACATAACATTATTTATATTAAATTCTATCCCTATTACTCTACCCTTCCCGTCATTCAAAACCTCTCTTACATTCTCTACCCTATTCTCTTTAATTAATATTGCTACCCCACATGATTTATTTGTCCCATTATTTGTAAACAGCATACCCCTCCATTTCCCCTTGATTTCTGTCATTTTTGTGTCTGTCCACTTTGTCTCCGGCAGTACCAGAACATCAGATGTGAAAGTCCCCAGCACCTCCTCCAGCTTCTCCATATTGTTGAGCCCATTGATGTTTATGGAGGAAAGCGTGACCATTGAAAACAAGTGTAGGAGGATAAACATGTTTACTACCATTTAAATTGTATTTCTTGTTTCCCTCCGCTTTCTGCTGCTTTGACTTGCGCTAAAGTTTCCCCTCTAAAGGCGCCCTCTTCCTCCCTCCCACTATCGTCAACAGCTCAGACTCGTCTTGCTCCCCGCACCCATCGTCACTGACACTTGTTAACATCTTTTCAGATGTTTTCGGGGGGGGGCTTACGGATACGGCCCCTCGCCATTCCGACTCGTTGTTCATGGGGGTTCCCTCCTTTGATTTGTTGCCTGCCTCTTGTGCTTCTTTCGGGCGCACGACTCTCGGGGGCAAAGGCTCTTGTTGGGAATCTCTCCCCCCGGTCGTCTGTGCGCTCCCTTGCAACTCCGATGCCTGGGTTACCCCCATAAAGCTGTCGAAACTCGACCCCATGCCCCCCCCCCACTCTCTCCTGTCAGTCCCGACCACTTCGTACTCTGAGTCTCTGACACAGTCTGAGCTGTCAACGATACTCCCTCCTCCATCCCCTCTTCCTCCTCTCCCTCGCTCTTCTCTTCCTCTTCTCCCTCTCCCTCTCCCTTCTCTCCCTCTCCCTTCTCTTCCTCTTCCCCCTTTCCCCCCTTCCCTTCTTCCTCCCTCTGTCTAAAAACAGTGGATGGACTCGTCACTACTTCCTCTTCCTCCCTACACTTACATTGGGATTCCAGGTCCCCACACCCTCTGCACTTGTTTTCAAAAGTCGCGCATTCCCTCGCATAATGCCCGCTGAGCCCACACCTCCTGCACCTGAACTCTGGACATTCCCGTAGGATGTGCCCTGGCTGCAGACACATCCTACACACCTTCACCTGTCTGTCATGAATCACCCGAAAGAAATCAGACCCATTGTCCGTCTCGAACTTGGTCGAGTACGGCAGTGATTTAACAACATCATTAAATTTGACTTTTACAAAACGTGTACCTTCGCAAATGCTGGTCCCCGGCCACATCCTCCTCTTTATCGGGGAGACCGCTTGCACCCCCCAGTCCGATAATTTGCGTAAAATGTCCCCGTCTTTTGTGTAGACCGGCAGCCCGATGAAGGAAACCACCATCTCGTCCCCGCACAGCTCCCTCGCCATGACCCTCGTCTCCTTGATCTTGAAGCCGTCGAGCAGCCTCTCTTTCCCCTTCGGATGGCTCATCGTGACTTCGTATTTGTTTAATCCGATGTAGCGACAGCCCACGATGAGCCCGCACACCTCCTTCGTCGCCCGGAGAAGCGCCATCATCGTCACCTTCTCCTCGCCGACCAGCTCCACCGCCACCGTCAACTCCTTGCTGTAGGCCGGCTCCTCTCTCTTCTCTCTCCTCTCTCCCTCTCTCTCCTCTCTCTCCGCATTCGCCCTCGCTTCCGCCGCCTGCTTCTTCCTCGCTATTCTCTCTCTCTCCTCTCTCTCTCCATCTCTGTCTCTCCATCTCCTCTCTCTCTCTCTTCTTCTTTCGCCATGCCGGTGTCCTTGTTCTTAGTCGTGTCGTCTGTCGTTCCGAGTTCTTTTACCATGTTTGAGCCGTCCGTGTACAAACAAAACGAAAAAACAAAAATATCCCCCCTAACAGCAAGCTGCTGGGGGAATAAACTCTTACACACTGACTCTCCTTTCACTCACACAAACTACGCAAATATTCAAACAACAAACTCTCATGCACAAAATAATTTTCAAAACGCTCTCGCTGCTATCCCGCTCTTTTTACGACAGGTCGTATTCAGGGTGGTATGGCCGTGAGCAAGAGGACCATGACCCTAAGCATCCATATGCCTGTGCCTGAAGCACTCTTGTTCATGGAACTTTATTATATAAACACTCTATTTGTGGGTAGACTATGCACAAGGTGTCCTGGATGAAGGGAGAAGTTAAAATCGCTCTGAGAGCGCCGGAGCGCACACTGGGTGCAACGTCATAAAGGGACCAGGTAATTTGATTGGACAAGAGGCATTCCATGAGTGCTGATCATATTTCCAGGGCGAATTTACGAACGCAGCTAGCGAACAGAAGACGCAAAAAATCGTCAGATCAGATATATAAACGGGTTATTTTGGTAAACAGGACACATTTTGGGAATATATGTGGTTACTTTCTCGCCTGAAAACATTAAAACTTCATAAAATGACATGTTAACACTTGTAAAGCCAAAATTACATATTTTAGCTAATGGAGGTTTAAAATGGAGGTTTAAATTCGCCGCTCCCGGCGAAATGCATTCTGGGAGGCAGTATGCATAGTGTGTAAATGGTCGGCTGGTTTTCACATACTTATTATGAATTTAGTAGGCAGTATGCAGTATATACTCATTGAGTATGCTAGTATGCAGTATGCTAGTATACCATTCCGAACACAGCCCGGGTCTTTATGCAGGGCTAACGATGAGATAATGAAGAACAGCCGGACAGCTGCACACCTGAAACCACTCCTGCCAAATAGAGAGAGAGAGAGAGAGAGAGAGAGAGAGAGAGAGAGAGGGAAAGAGAGAGAGAGAGGCACTGCCCGCTACCTGGAGGTAGAGGGCGTGACAACTAGGCAACTCGCATTCATCAGAGCAATTGCGCGTCATCTCCCTGTCATCAGAATGTCCACGCCCCTTTTTGGGTGATAGAAGAGTAGATGTTTGACTGGCGGTCAATGGGAATTTCTGGTCTTCGCTACTTTAATCCGATAAAATAAGAAAACCGTAGTGCTTTTTAGATATTAGGAGCACAAATCTGATGGCCAGTTAGGCAAACTATTATATAGTGTCGTTGCCGATCAATGATCGACGTCGTTATATAGAGAAAATTAATGAAATAGGGGTTGATTCATCAGAGCAGTCATACGTCATCTCCCTGTCATCAGGGATTTGTAGTTCTTCATTTGATTTGCCGTGTAAATCCCCAGACTGCCCAAATCCGATGGCCAGTCAGGCAAACAATTATATGTGTGTCCTTTCAGTCTGCCTCCATCCATGTGGATGAACCACCCGACCCAAAGGCCTGAGGTGTTGTAGGAGGTATGAATATGATTTAGGGGGTATTTAGTATAACAGGCTAATGGGTTTATTGTGAGTTTACTTTGATTGTTTATTTATTGCCTAGATCACCGTATTGAGAAGTCATATGGTTATGGGGGGTGATATTGCAAGGTAATTTAAGCACCTGCGCACCTTGCATGGCGGTAGTGGAGAGAGAGGGGAGCAATGTATTTTTGTTGACCGCATTATACGCGGTCAACTATGCTATACGCATAGTTTGTTATTTTTCTGGTTTTGGTCGCTTATGGATTATTTTTGTACGTCGCCAAATTTGATTGTTCTATTCAATAAATGCTCTAAAACAGGGGTCTTCAACCTTTTTCAACCCAAGGACCCCTTGGACGAGAGACAAACAGAACAGGGACCCCCACATGTAATATATATTTTTAAATGTCTCACATTTTAAAGCCTATAATAACTTTTATATTTACTTCATTCACCTTTTCTTTCACCGTATTAACCTATTTATATACTGGGTTATTAGCCTATATGTGTTTATGATTGATAATTAATTTAATAATAATAATTTTGACATTTAGCAGACGCCTTTATCCAAAGCGACTTACAATTACGAATTACAGGGACATTCCCCCTGGAGTAACTGAGGGCTAAGTGCCTTACTCAAGGGCACACTAGTAGTGGTGTGGTTTCAGGCGGGATTTGAACTCACAACCTTCCGATCACAAGTCCAACTCACTATCCACTAGACCACCACTACCCCTGATAAAACATTCATGCATAATTATGATTGGTTATTATTGTTGTTGTTGTTGTTGTTGTTGCTGTTGCCTACGGTGGCAGACAAGGGCAAACGCGCTGCAAATACCGAAACGCGCTGCATATAGAGAAACCGACAAGGGCAAACGCGCTGCAAATACCGAAACGCGCTGCATATAGAGAAACGCGCTGCATATAGAGAAACCGACAAGGGCAAACGCGCTGCAAAGACCAAAACAAATACATTAACAGCAAACGCGCTGCAAATACAGAAACGCGCTGCAAATACAGAAACGATACAAAGTCAAAAACACATACAACCCCCGACAACACATGCAACAAGAAAACGCTACAACCCCCGACAACACATGCAACAAGAAAACGCTACAACCCCCGACAACACATGCAACAAGAAAACGCTGCAATTCAGTTCACAACACAACGGAAGTGTTCTCACAACGGAAGTGTTCTGGGGGGGAACGATAAGTGGAACGGACCGGAGACGTGTTTTTGAGTTCCGAAAAGCAGTTGTGGAGTGAAGAGGCGACATAAAAGGTACATATTATATTTCTTATTTATGTCTGCAGATAACATGTGCTGTATTTCAAACCGAAGGGCTCATTCTATGCCCTACACCCTACGAAGGGTTCGTAGAAGCTTGTGCAGTGGAGGGATTCTTTATTGGGAATTGGCACTCTCCCCTCCCGCGACGGAGGGTTATCAGCCTGGCTGGGGTTCCATACTATAATTGTGTTAGTATTAATGTTAATACTATAATTGTGTTAATATTAAATAATAAACCATATCAATGCCTGTCTTCCAGGCTGCCATGTTTTGTCCTTTCTGTGGCCAAGATCTGTGGATCTTCTGTGGCTTCTGTGGCTCATGTGGCAAAAATGTACAGTTTTTGGCAGCACCTGAAGGCAACAGTGAATAGACATGATGATTGTATTTGAGTTTGTTTGCAGAATATGGGGTACAACACACCTTTGGGAATACTAATGCAATAGTTTTCAGTATGGAAGCCTACTTTCCTGAAAGTCTAAAATAGAGCTAAACTGCGCCCTCTAGGGGTTTAATGACGTGGTGTGTCCGTAGGGGTATATCCGGGGTGTATTCGTGACCCGGATGCCGTGTAAATACAGCTGGACAGTGCAATAGCACGGGATCTCCCTCAGTTCATCCATAACCACTGATGCGGTAAGGTCATGTTTTCTGCAGGGTCTGAGTTCGTATATAATTTAAGAGATTATTAATGTACCTATGTTTTATTTATAATTGCATAACCAGCAAGTTCAGGAGATCACTACAGGACCTGCGAGTAAGGCGAGGAGCAGACATAGCATCAGACCACCACCTACTAAGCGCTATGCTCAAGTTGAAACTGAAGAAGCACTGGATGGAAACAACATCAAAGAAACAGAAATTCAATGTCCACCTCTTAAAAGACACACAGACAAGAGAAGTGTTCACACTGAAGCTGAAGAACAGATATCAAGCCTTGCAAGATCTAAGCAGTGACGAAGGAGACCAGCACGACCAATGGGAAAGGATAAGGGAAACCCTCATAACAACATGTAAGGAAGTGATTGGAATAAAGAAGAGAAACCATAAAGAGTGGATATCAGCAGAAACACTACGCAACATAGAAGAAAGGAGACAGAAAAAGACAGAAGTTAACAACAGCCGAACAAGGGCAACCAAGGTAAAAGCCCAAAGCGAGTACACTGAGGCAAACAGAAAGGTCAAAAGAAATGCCAAGAAGGACAAGCGAAACTACATCGACAACCTGGCTAAAGAAGCAGAAGAGGCAGCAGCAAAAGGAAACATGAAGGAACTGTATGACACCACCAAGAAACTGTCCGGAAAGTTCAACAGACCAGAACGACCAATCAAAAACAAGGAAGGAAAGACCATCACAAGACTGGACCAACAGCAAGGGGGATGGGCAGAGTATTTTGAAGAACTCCTGAATAGACCGACACCACATAACCCCCCGGACATTCAACCTGCGGAGACTGACTTAGTCATCAACTGTGGAAAGCCCAGCAAGCAGGAAATCCAACAGGCCATTGCACAACTAAAGAATAGTAAGGCAGCAGGACCAGACAACATCCCTGCCGAGGCACTGAAGGCAGACATAGACACCTCGGTAGAGATGCTACACCCCCTGTTCGAGAAGATATGGGAGGAAGAGGAAGGGCCAACAGACTGGAAAGAAGGCTACTTGGTCAAAATACCTAAGAAAGGAGACCTCAGCCAATGCCACAACTACAGAGGAATCATGCTTTTATCAGTGCCAGGAAAAATCTTCAACAGAATCCTCCTCGAGCGAATAAAGAAAGTGGTGGATCCGCAGCTAAGAGACCAGCAGGCAGGCTTCCGACCCAATAGATCATGTGTAGACCAGATTGCAACCCTCCGAATCATAGTTGAGCAATCATTGGAATGGAACTCTCCATTATACATCAACTTTGTAGACTACGAGAAGGCATTTGACAGTCTCCACAGAAACACCCTCTGGAAATTGCTTCGACACTACGGCATACCAGAAAAGCTTGTCAACATCATGAGGAACTCCTATGAAGGAATGACCTGCAGAGTCATACACAGCGGGCAGCTCACACGAAGCTTCCAAGTGAAGACCGGAGTAAGGCAAGGCGGTATACTGTCCTGTCCCCCTTCCTCTTCCTCCTGGCCATCGACTGGATATTGAAGACCACAACGGCACAGAGGAGAAACGGGATCCAGTGGACACTCACAACACAACTGGACGACCTAGACTTCGCAGACGACCTTGCCCTACTATCCCACAGTCGACAACAGATGCAGGAGAAGACGAACATACTGGCAGACACCTCAACACAACTTGGCCTCAACATCCACCAAGCAAAGACCAAAATACTAAAGATCAACACAAACAACGAAGACCCAGTAAACCTGGAGGGAACAGCACTCGAGGAAGTAGAATCCTTCACCTACCTAGGTAGCATCAGACAAGAAGGGTGGCACGGAGGCAGATGTCAGAGCAAGAATCAGCAAGGCAAGGGCCTCATACATCCAACTAAAGAACATCTGGAGCTCCAAGGTAATCAGTCAGCGGACAAAGATCAGACTCTTCAAATCCAACATCAAGCCAGTACTCCTATACGGATCAGAGACGTGGAGGACAACCAAGATCACAATGACTAGAGTGCAGTCATTCATCAACAGATGCCTGAGGCAGATTCTGAACATCCACTGGCCAGATACCATCAGTAACAACGATCTCTGGCAGAGAACGGGCGAACAACCAGTGGAAAAACAAATCAAGAGAAGAAGGTGGGGATGGATCGGCCACACACTACGCAAACCAAACACCAGCACCACCAGACAGGCCCTTAGATGGAACCCCCAAGGCAAAAGGAAGAGAGGCCGGCCCAAGAACACCTGGCGCAGGGACTTGGAGACAGACATCACAGAGTGGACTAACATGGAAACAGCTGGAAAGCAAAGCACAGGACAGAGGACCCTGGCGAACTGTTGTCGACGGCCTATGCTCCTCCAAAAGGAGCGATAGGCGTAAGTAAGTAAGTATGTTTTATTTGAATGTTTAATGATCAAGATAGCTGTTTTGAGTTTCCCTATTTATAGTATTTTAGTTTGGAACATGTCACAAGTTTAGTAATGTGAGTTTTAAGTTGTTAACATTCGCTAACGTGAATGTTCGTGTGACACCATTTTAGAATTTAGCTCGATGACCCGTGTCCCGTGTCCAGAAATTGATGCACTGTTTTCTACATGTAATATTATTATTGTTGTGTTATTATATGTCTGTTGTTCTGTTAGTAGACCGTATTACACCTAGTTTGCACCACGCTTGCAGCTTACCTAGCAGTCAGGTTGCAGCCATTGTTGCACGTGGTGCGCATGCGTATCCCAAGTGCGCTGTTTTTCCATGCATTTGGATGTTTATGATTTCTTGTTGTTATTGTTAAATGGAGACCACTATATGATCACACAAGTCAAGATTTATGTAGTCTGCACATTTTGTATTTTTGTTTTATATTATTGTTATAATTTGTGTAGTGTGAGTGACTACTATATGTCTCAGTTCATCTCTAAACACTGATGCGAATTTAGCTCGATGACCCTGCAAGTCCCGTGTCCAGATATTGATGCACTGTTTTCTACAGAATAAATGAACGTCAGCCATCCAGCTGAGAGTGATTCATGCAAAGATACACCCCGTCACACTTGCAAACTCTTTTTTTCACAGATGTATTGTCCATTTTGTGCATCCGCTGTGACTGCTTTCTCAGGCTTTTGTTCTGTGTGGCGGAAACATCACATTTCTAAAAGATGTGGGAAACGTCCCTGCGGAGATGCCGACCACCAGTGCACATCCTAATGCACAGCCTAGCACCAGTGCACATCCTAATGCACAGCCTAGCACTAGTGCAGGTAAATAAGTCATTAGAAGACTTGGTTTATAAGTTCCAATCGTGTTCCTGTATTCAAATACATGATCTCTGCACTATGTTGCTTGGCTAGTTCAATAACTAGCATATTAGCATGTTCTAAAATGCCCTGCATGAAAAATTCATGCTGAGACTCCTTATGAGCTTAATAAGGAAGGAGTCGCCTAATTAATGTCTCATTCCTATTATTTGTAGCAGGAAGCTCAGGTGTAGAGTCCTTTACGAAATTTAGGGCAATAAAAGAGAGGGAGAGAAAGACATTATTTTCAAAGACACATCAGAACTCTAAGAAGGAACAGAAACAGAAAACAGTGAAGGTATGCTCTTTAACATTGTTTTTATTAGTATAAATAAATATGTTGCTCACAGTGCAGACTCACACACTGTCAAAAGACAGATTGTATCAATTTGTTTACTTTTATTAATTTCTATTTTCTTCTCTTTCTGTAGATATTTGTTGGCATTATGAGGAGGACAGGTGACTTCCTTAAACCTGTGAGAGGGAAGTCACTTTCCCTTGATGTTCAACCACAATGGTCATCTGACCCAGTGGTTCCCAACCTTTTTTGTCTTGTGTACCCCTTGAGCTGTTTTGCCATGACAGAAGTACCCCCTCACTCATGCGTGTTGATTATTTCCAAAAATGTTCAATTAAACACTAACTTGCAAATATAACATTTATTATACAACAGTTAGTTCCGACCAAGTCATTTGATTGGACAAGAGGCATTCCATGAGTGCCGATATACAGTATAACAGCACTGGGACTTTTAACTATATGTATCTGTATCTGTCCACCGCACATGTGTTCTATTACAGTTTTTTCCAATTGCTAACACAATAAAATGACATGCATAGCACAATTATTTAAACTGACACACAGAGAGCAAAACCTCTTCTCGAGTCTCCAAAACTCTAAACACATGTTCTGCTTTACACACATTTTGCTATTCAAAATGGCACTTTTTAAATGCACTAAACACGGTTCTCTGCCTAAGACTCAACAATCTGACATAAAGTCACATGTTTGCCATTTCAAAACACTGCCATTCAAAATTAGACTACATGAGCTAATTGGCCAATACATGTGCCACCTGGCCAAACACCTCAATGGTTAATTCATTCATCACACACACACACACACACACACACACACACACACACACACACACTGCCTCGAGACAGCCAGCGAACGTCTGTGTGAAGCTGCTCATGCTCTGACCCGCTGCCATGACAAAGAGTTTGAAACAGTCTGTGGTTCATTGGCCGGGACTGAATGAAGTTAATCATCTTAACTGCGTCGCCCATAACTGCACTTAACTCGGGGCTCATCCTTTTGCTGGCGAGTGCCTCCCGGTGAATAATACAGTGTATCCACTTAATTTCGGGGTTCACCTTCATCACACGCCCAAGCAGCCCACGCACCTTACCCGTCATTGCTGCCGCTCCATCGATACAGATGTGACTGCAGCATTTCCACTCCAGATCGTTGTCTTTGAAGAAGCTGTCAATAATCAGAAATAGTTCCTCGCCAGTTGTCTTTCCTGGCAGCGTCTTGCAAAACAAGATATGCTCATTTATGTCCGACTCTTCTTTATAACGCACAAAAGCCAGCAGCTGAGCCTCCCCACTAACGTCGGTCATTTCATCTCATTGCAAAGCCAACTGACCTGCTTGCTTCATTTGATCCACCACTTGTCCGACAATACATATTATGTATGGACATATAATCAATCCGACGGAGACGGTATTGTTTGATAATGGTACCAACTTGAGCGCGTCAGTTGCTTTCTTGTCCAGCACAGTTTTAGCCAAAATCATAGCGGCAGGCAAAATCAGATCTTCGGCGATTGAATGCGTTTTTTTTGTTACTTAGACACCAGTAATGAAACAGCATAGGATGCCTCCAGTGCTTTGCTTGACACACTTGCCGCTTTCTTCAGTGTAGCCTGACTTGACTTGAACTCTGACAGTTTTCGCTTGAAAAAGTCGTCAGTTTTACCAACAGTTGCTAGGTGTTTGGTGCTCTGGTGTCGCTGTAAATGGGCTTTGATTGATTGATTGAAAACTTTATTAGAAGATTTGCAGAAGTAGGTACATGAAAGTACATATTACATACAAGGTCAACTAAAAGGATAAAAACCCAAGAAAGCCACTGGCTTATTTCAATTGGGGTCCTTGATTCTGGCTGGCTTCATTGAATTATTAGCCAGGACTTCGCCGCAGAAAAAGCACTGTGGCTGTGGTGGATCAGCCGATGTACATGTAAATCCCCACAAAACATATGTTTCCAGATAATAGCGGGGTCCTTTTTTCTTTTTTGCATCAGTTTTCTTGACCGTTACTGTAGCTGGTCGTTTTAACCATCTGTCCATCTTTGCGGTATACTGACAGGCCTAGCTGACTTGCGCGCGAAAATGATCGTGAACATGATTTAAATGTGACGTGACTACCACTTGTGTTACAGTCCTCACCTGTCGGGGAGGAACTTAAGTTGCATCGTACCATTTTAACAACAGGTTTATGAAACGACTATATTTAATTATTTTTTTGGAAAGGGAAATAAATTATAATTCTAAATCTTTCCACGTACCCCCTGCAATCCCCTCACGTACCCCTAGGGGTCCGCGTACCCCCGGTTGGGAACCACTGATCTGACCAACTGTTGGATGCTGCTTTAAAGAAGCTGAAAGATTTTAACCAGGACATGAAAGATGTTGCCTATGTCTTGCTGTACCCCAATGGTCAGGAAGTTCGAAACATTCCAGGAACAGACACCGCTTTCACAGTGGAGAAATACAAGGAGGCCATTGGAAAGGCCTACCAAAGAATAACAATGTACATTTGCCCTGGTGAACAATTCACAAACAGTTGTAAGTGCAAGTTTCCACCTTGTTTTAAGCTCCACTCTGTAAAACTGAGGCAATGACTGAAATTCATCTTTATACCCACATCAATTATGCCAATTATTATTTTTCAAAGGTTACAGTGGACAATCTTCAAGTGAAGATGATGACGGTGTGGTTCAAATGGTTAATTTGGCATCTGGAGACAGTCCACTTTCAGACACCGTGGTCAGTTTGCATCATGGCATTTCTCCTTAAATGAAGTGAATTGACAATATTTTGATAATATTTTCATTTGATCTAATCTGTCATTTGTGTGTTGTATGCAGGTGTGGGACGGTCCAAATGAAGTGAGCACTCCAAATGAAGTGAGCACTCCAAGAATGGAGAACATTTTGCAAGGGTAAAACACAGCACAGTCAACATGAACTTTTCTTGCACAAGCAGCACAATACAGTACAGCAGTTTAAATTGTTGTTTTTTTCCAGACCTGCCAGACGCTTACAGACAGCATCTCATCAAGTAAGAAAATCCATATCCTCTAGTGTTGAATGTGTGAACTTGAAATTATGAAATGCCTGTAAATAATTTCATTAATTCACCAAGCCAAACTACATGTAATGTGTGCTGTTTTAGTTACTAAGCCAATAACACTGTCATTAAATTAACTGCTAATTTTTGGGGTAAAACTAGGATGGAGGACAAACCGCAGTCCAGGAACAAGACAAATGTGCCCGGGGTCAGAACAACTTCTACAGGTAAGCTGTGTTGACAGATGCAACCTTTACACATTTGCTAGTTTACTCAGAATTGTGTGGATTTTCAATTTATTTCTTGCATCTTTGTCAAATGTTTACGGGCAGTGTGCACCAATATGCCAAATGTGCTGGTATTGTATGTTTTAAACCTAATGTTTTTCAAAGAAACCAGACGAGGATTGACATCTGAATTTAAGCCGTAGGTATTTTTAAAGTGTTTACTCAACCCTCCTCTCACTACAGCAACTACATGTGTATGCACCGATACTTGTTGACAGCGAGTCTGAGCCAGAAGAAGACAAGGAGCACACTGCAAAGAAGGAGCACACTGCAGAGGAACGGTATGAAATACTAATAATTAATAACTTGTGTTATTTGTGGCTTTATTATTTGAAATCATAGTACACCACATCTTCTTTTACAGCACAGAGGACTTGACTGCTGCAGACATTGTTTCAGAACTCTCAGCAAAGATAATAAAAACATCTTGCAGCAGGTTCAATATTAACAGAGCCAATGTGTGGGACGGAGCAGTCCGCGGCTTCAAACGTGCTTCATATGACCCATCTCATGACATAATAGTGAAGTTTACTGATGATGAGGGGCGATATGAGGAAGGAGTGGACACTGGTGGTCCCAAGCGCGAGTTCCTGACCCTCCTAATGAACAGCCTGAGAACACGAAGAATCTTTGATGGCCCAGAGGACAGGAGATTTCTGACGTTTGACAGTGCAGGTAATCATGTTTATGCCACCGCCAGGCGGATAGCCTGGAGGGAGGCATTATGGATTCGGGTTGTCCGTATGTACGTCCGTACGATGTTTGTTAATGGGCGGAGGCATTCATCCGCTATGCGGTTTTTCTAGTTCAGAATGTAACTCTTATTAAAAAATAAATAATTACACATTACATTTCCGCAAGTTCAAGTTGTGCTTCACACTGGAAATGCAGGAGCTGCTATTCCAAGTGAAAATGGAATCTCTTACACATTTAAGAATGTGGCTACTTTGGCAATATCACACGAGAGGGAGTGATGTTATACTGTATGTCAGCACGGCTGCTGTTTGGTCGTAGGTACGCACATAGGCTACTATGACTAGGCTACTTTGTATCTTTTACTACTATCTGTATGTTTCCATTTATTGTGTTCTTTGATAATAGAAATGTGATAGTTTGATACCGACTATTGATGTAACCTGAACATTCTATTTATGGGCAGCGGAGTGATATAAATATATATACTTAAAAAGTCCCAGTTCTGCTAAACTGAATATCAGCACTCATGGAATGCCTCTTGACCAATCAAATTAGTTGGTCGGAACTAACTGTTGTATAATGTTGGTTAATGTGGTACTAATTGAACAAAAATGATCAACAGCTGCAAGAGATGATGAGTACTTTCACATTGGAAGGATGATTGCAACCTCGATAGTTCATGGTGGTCCAGGTCCTCGCTTCCTGTCCAAGATGCTCTACGAGCACCTCACAGGAACAAACACCGACACTGTAGCCATGGTTGAAGATGTAACGGACGACACCATTAGAGCTTCCCTGCTTGAGGTAGGTTGGTACTGTATATTAACAAAGCTCATTTAGTCACTTTCTCTTTATGTTTATGATGATTGTTGTCTACCCTAGATATCCAACGCAGCTACGCTGGACGAACTAGTTGTACTAGTTGACAGACATTCCAGCATGTTGCAGACTGCTGGTTGCTTTCAGTACCCTGTTTGTGTGGGTGACAAAAAGAAGATCATCCAGGATTTCATGCAGTGGTACATAATATATCGCAACCATTTCGCAATTCAAAGGTAAGGTGACAGTTATTTTGGCAGAATGTACATTTTGACAAATTTGACATTGATGTATGATTGGTGGGACTGCTTGAAGATGCTGCTGTTAGCATGTTAGGCGATGATTGCTCTTAATGTTTTGTAGATTCAAGGATGGACTTGCAACACTAGATGTAATTCATGCTTTGGAACAGCATGCATCTGTATTCGGGGTCTTTATGTGCTCAAGTGCTCAACATCTAACAGCTGAAACATTGGAGGACATCTTTGAGGTTCAGCTCAGTGAAGCAGGGTGCACAAGGCGACAGGAAGAAACCCGTGTACTCGGATTCTGGAGAGACTATCTTCTTGACACAGAAGGTTTATTTTAATTATCTCATCAAAAACACACTCCCTACCCTGCAGAAGACCTGAACAGTCCCCAGATATTTTAATTATGTCATCTTGATATCATCTTCTATTGCTGGCAGTTCCATTGAAATATTATATTTTACTAACTAAACTAAATCTACTTTTTTCAGAGAAACAAACAGGAATCTTCCTCCAGGACATCATCATGTTTGCCACAGGACTCAACGCACTGCCTCCCTCTGGGATCCAGCCACCACCCAAACTGCTTTTTCTGTGGACATCACGCTTCCCAATGAGCAGAACCTGCGCCAACACAATAGAGATACCGATGGCCATGAATTACAATGAGTTTCGGAACAACATGGACTTTGGGATACAAAATTCCCCAGGGTTTGGACTACAGTAAACTCCATTCGTTTTCCTCATCATCACTGTTTGATGGTTAGTTGGTTAGTTAGTTAGTTAGTTGGTCAGATGACCATTGTGGTTGAACATCAAGGGGAAGTGACTTCTATACTAATAAAAACAATGTTAAAGAGCATACCTTCGCTGTTTTCTGTTTCTGTTCCTTCTTAGAGTTCTGACGTGTCTTTGAAAAGAATGAGGCTCATTTTAACATTGTGAGTCATTGCCAGGAAATCGGAAATGTCATCGTAGCTGTAGCCATCATGGAAGTACTTTCGAATCAGATCCTCTTCTGTGGGGCTGTCTGATGCTGAGCCTGATAAACAAAAAGAAAGAAAAATATAATAAAGACAACAAGACTGCTAGGTCAAGCTGCAGCACATCATCTGATCTGCCTTCTCTTCAGGACTTAACTTATAGGCCTTGAGTACCAGGTGAAGTGCAGGAAAGATTATGGCAGACCCCTCTGACCCTGAACACCATTTGTTTGAACCCCTTCCCTGCTAGTAAGAGGTTGAGATCTATCAAGACCAAAAGTTCAGGTCATAAGACCTGTTTCTACCCCATGGCAGTGGGACTCAAAAACACTCCCTATACCCAACTGTTTAATCATATGCATCGAGAAATTGTATAAAATTATTATATAACTTACATTTCTAATAAATGAGTCTACAATCTAATCAAGACCTCAATCTTACATTCAGGAAAGTAGGCTTCCATACGGAAAACTATTGCATTAGTATTCCCAAAGGTGTGTTGTACCCCATATTCTGCAAACAAACTCAAATACAATCATCATGTCTACTCACTGTTGCCTTCAGGTGCTGCCAAAAACTGTAGGCCACAGAAAGGACAAAACATGGCAGCCTGGAAGACAGGCATTGATATGGTTTATTATTTAATATTAACACAATTATAGTATTAACATTAATACTAACACAATTATAGTATGGAACCCCAGCCAGGCTGATAACCCTCCGTCGCGGGAGGGGATAGTGCCTCAGTCGGCTGTGAATTCCCAATAAAGAATCCCTCCACTGCACAAGCTTCTACGAACCCTTCGTAGGGTGTAGGGCATAGAATGAGCCCTTCGGTTTGAAATACAGCACATGTTATCTGCAGACATAAATAAGAAATATAATATGTACCTTTTATGTCGCCTCTTCACTCCACAACCTCTTCAGAACTGCTTTTCGGAACTTCTTCAAAAACACGTCTCCGGTCTGTTCCACTTATCGTTCCCCCCCAGAACACTTCCGTTGTGAGAACACTTCCGTTGTGTTGTGAGAACACTTCCGTTGTGTTGTGAACTGAATTGCAGCGTTTTCTACACTTCCGTTGTGTTGTGAGAACACTTCCGTTGTGTTGTGAACTGAATTGCAGCGTTTTCTTGTTGCATGTGTTGTCGGGGGTTGGAGCGTTTTCTTGTTGCATGTGTTGTTGGGGGTTGTAGCGTTTTCTTGTTGCATGTGTTGTCGGGGGTTGTAGCGTTTTCTTGTTGCATGTGTTGTCGGGGGTTGTATGTGTTTTTGACTTCGTATCGTTTCTGTATTTGCAGCGCGTTTCTGTATTTGCAGCGCGTTTGCTGTTAATGTATTTGTTTTGGTCTTTGCAGCGCGTTTGCCCTTGTCGGTTTCTCTATATGCAGCGCGTTTCTCTATATGCAGCACGTTTCGGTATTTGCAGCGCGTTTGCCCTTGTTGGCCACCGTAGTTGCCTACCTCAGTGAGATGACTGGCCCTGGTTGGTGGTATACAGCCAGGGCCGTTTGGGAGATATGCGAGGCCCTGTGCGAAGTCAGATTTGCGAGGCCTTTTATAATGATGTAGGCTACTATTATAACCGCGCGACACGCACGCACCGATATATTGCAAGAAATGCGCTCACATGCTGTGCTGATAGACAATAGAATATCTACTTATTTAGATAGTTTACAACCATGTTTGTTTGATTTCAAATGTCCCGTTTTTGAGAGTAGGCCTACACAAGCCACTTTCTTTCTATTTTTTCCCCATTTGGTAGTTTTCGGAGAAATAAAGTTTCACTAAAGTTTCTGTTCTCATTATTTTTAGGATAACTAAATCCAGGTTTCATCTTTGGGGGACCTCTTCTAATGATCACTTCTGTAACTGTAGAGTCCATATGTACCGGCCAATTTACCAGGATCATCATACATGACATATCTGACACCGTAGGCTCGTCTTGCATTCCTCACTCTCAGCCCTGCTGCTGCTGCTCTGAGTAGCTCCATCTTCCGCCTCCGTATCCTCTACTTCGCGGGACTTTAACGGGAGCCTCACTTGTTTTTAGAAATGTTTCGAACGAACCTCTAAGCGAGGCCCTGAAGCCTTCCTTTCTTTTATTTTTATTTATTTTTTCAGCACCCGATTAACATTTTCTTCCTCGGTTTCGTTCCCTCTGCATTTTGTCCGTTGCACTAAGCAGTCACTATGCACAACATAGTGTCAACGCGCGCCCAAAATTCACGTTTCACGTAGGTGTCATAGGGGGAAATAACTTTTTTTTGTTGCTAAGAATCTCCCTGTCCTACAGGTATGCTAGATTTGAGATATATGATTGACTATGATTATCACATGTGTGAACATTTAGAAATGTATTAAAGGCAAAAATAATAATATGGTCCCTTGCCTGGTGCTTTGGAGGGCCTCGCCAGCCAGGGTACCAAAAAAAACCTGCCTCACGCGAGGCCCTCCAAAGCGCGAGGCCCTGTGCCACCGCCCCAGCTAGCCCCCCCTTAAAGCGACCCTGTATACAGCTTGTCTATTCTGGGGGAGATGGAGGTTGTCAGGCAGAGCATCATGTCATCCTCAGACTGCTGTCTGGAACGGTATTTGCTCTTCAGGTAGGTGAGGGAGGAGAATCCACTTTCACAAAGATAAGTTGTTGCAAAAGGCAAGAGGCTCATCGAGAACTGGGTGAGAGGCTGTGACTCGTACACATTCTTGTGTGTACTGTCTGTGGTTAGGTCGATCAGCTGATCTTCCTCAGCGGCTGTCAGGTTTGAGCCGTCGGATGCATTGTCTTTGAATGATAACCGTATCCATGTCTTGTGCTTTCTCCAAGACTCAGTCTCAGAAAAGTACTTCTCAAATTGACTTTCGAGTGGCTCCAAGTGATCAACAATTGCGCATTTCACGTCAGGCGAGGGCACCGCGGAATCCGCGGAAATGCATTGAAATGCGCAGCCAGCTCCGTGCGGTAGCAGAATCTCTTGGATAGCTGTGCGTAATTCAAAGACGCGCGCCAATACTGATCCACGGGAAAGCCATCTGACCTCGGAATGGTAAAGGAGCGCGTTATAGCGGCGCATAGAGAAGCAAAGAGGCGGGTTTGTTATTATCAAACTAGTAACTAAATTAGTAACGTTATGCTAGTTATTAATTAACGTTAATTTCGCAATGAAGACCGAACTGCAGCGTTTTAGCCAACACCTAGCTTGCTAGACAGGTGTGTGTGTGTGTTTTTTTTGCAGCTGACGTTATGTGAGACTCTAGAATCATGGGCATCATTTATTTTGTAAATAGTTTTTGTCAAAAGTTGCTTATTATTCCCTATTAATGCTCGTACTTTACTCAATATCATTTTTGTTATATTTTTTAATTCTCACTGATTATTTTGGTGAAAAATGTCAATTATTATGACAAAAATTGGCGACCCCCTGCAGTACCTCTGCGAACCCCCGGTTGAAGACCACTGCTCTAAAACATACTTTTCATCTCAGCGGATTGTTTGGCGCGTCATACAATTACCAGCCCAGACCCTGCTTGCGTCTCTCAGCTACTTTTTACTTTTGGCTCTATCTATCTATCTATCTCGCTACAGGTGTCATATGATATAACCCTAACCCATATCCTGTCATATAAAAGTAGGCTACCTTATTGAATCTCCAGGTAATGTATTTCTGACATCCATCACTTTTGCTGTCGTTAAGATACTTTATTTTTCTGTTTTGGTAGTCTGTCCAATGTGACAATTGCCCTCCTCCACCGGCCCTAGTTTTGGATCTAGCTTGCTGTTCATTATTTTCATGATAAAACGTCATAACATCTTCATATACACCATACAGGATAAATACTGATTAACAGTAGGCTACTTTGGCAAATGCCCATTGAACAGATTTATTGATTATCCTATCTTAAGAAAACTAATGTAACACTCTCATCTGGGGACTTACACGGCAAATCAACTGAAGAACTACAAATCCCTGATGACAGGGAGATGACGTATGACTGCTCTGATGAATCAACCCCTATTTCATTAATTTTCTCTATATAGCGACGTCGATCATTGATCGGCAATGACACTATATAATAGTTTGCCTAACTGGCCATCGGATTTGTGCTCCTAATATCTAAAAAGCACTACGGTTTTCTTATTTTATCGGATTAAAGTAGCAAAGACCAGAAATTCCCATTGACCGCCAGTCAAACTTCTACACTTCTATCACCCAAAAAGGGGCGTGGACATTACGGGAGGGGAAAGTTATGGAGGACCAAGTCTGACAAAATTAACAATAAATATATAGACACATAAATGAATGTATGAACAAATACACATACAAATACACACAGTATACCGCAATACATTTCTATATGTGTTTATTCTTTTCCACATTTATTCTTTCTTTTCCACATTCATTCTTTCTTTTCCACATTGTTTTCCACATTTATTCTTTCTTTTCCACATTCATTCTTTCTTTTTCACATTGTTTTCCACATTCATTCTTTCTTTTCCACATTCATTCTTTCTTTTCCACATTCATTCTTTCTTTTCCACATTCATTCTTTCATTCTTTCTTTTCCACATTCATTCTTTCTTTTCCACATTCATTCTTTCTTTTCCACTTTATCAGTAATGTATGCAAATATATGGGGGCGTATCTTGCATGTTGTCCACGCCCCTACGCATTTTCATTGGTTGATACCACGCGTGACGTATGAAAGCAGCGACACTGTTATTACCACAGACGGGTAGAGAGTCTATAGCCCCATTCTCTCACAGCGTCTTTCTCCCTATAATTTCCATGGAATCCCAAACTATGTCTATGACATCCCAAGCTATTCCCGTGTTGTCCCCTTTCACACATGTCGGCAATGGTCTATACTAGTCCATCAGCACTGTATGGGAGAACTTGGTGATAACCACAATACCAGTTGACTCAATAACGCTCCGTGCACACCGCGGACCGTGACCCACCGTTCTGGCGCAACCTGGTGGGATGGACTTGACGTACTTCAACGTGCGATGCAGATGCAAAGCTCTACTCATGTTGCTAGCGAAGTTTCCCACAGAAGTGGGGGGAAAAACGTCAGATCAGATATATAAACGGGTTATTTTGATAAACTTGTGAATATATATGGTTACTTTCTCGCCTGAAAACATATAAAAACTTCATAAAATGACATTAACACTTGTAGAGCCAAATTACAGATTTTAGCCAATGGCGGCCAAAATTGAGGATTTAAAATCTGAGGCGAGAGCTGAGGGCTTCATCACGTCTCGCGCAGTATCAACCAATGAAAATGCGCAGGGGCGTGGACAACATGCTGCATACATTACTGATAAAGCATACATTACTGATAAAGCGAAAGACAATGTTGTTTTCACCTAGCTATTCACATAGAATAGTTTGTCTTTGTCCTTGTCAGATGTGTATGCAAATATAGGGGCGTATCTTGGACGCACTCTACGCATTTTCATTGGTTGATACTGCGCGTGACGTGGTAAAGCACTCAGCCAAGATCCACTTTTTTTTTTTACGACGTTAGGAGTGCACACAAAGAATATACGTGCTGCACATATCTTAACTGTACATATACACCGCCAGTTTACATTAGGGATGCAACCTCAGCAAATATGTTCAAGTCAAGACTAAAAACCCATCTTTTTAATATTTTAATAAGAATGACTAAATAATTAAATTAAGATTATATAATGATTAAAGCACTTTGAGCTGCAACGTTTGCAGGAAAAGCACTAAACAAATAAAGTTTTTATTATTATTATTATTATTATTATTATTATTATATATTCGCCCTTGTCCTGTACCCATCACACTGTACATATATCTTTACTGTACATTTCATATTGATATTCATGCAAATATATTGCCTTTTTACATTCATATTCAATGCGCGTAGTGCGAGGCTTGACGTGAACAAGTTGAGCACCATACGCATTGACTTCACAGTAATGAACATCTTCATAAGGGTAACGTTCCCGATAAGTCCAATGATACACCATGCAATGTCCATACAATGATACACCATGCAATGTCCATTGCATGATACACCATGCAATGTCCATACAATGATACACCATGCAATGTCCATACAATGATACACCATGCAATGTCCATACAATGATACACCATGCAATGTCCATACAATGATACACCATGCAATGTCCATACAATGATACACCATGCAATGTCCATACAATGATACACCATGCAATGTCCATTGCATGATACACCATGCAATGTCCATACAATGATACACCATGCAATGTCCATACAATGATACACCATGCAATGTCCATTGCATGATACACCATGCAATGTCCATACAATGATACACCATGCAATGTCCATACAATGATACACCATGCAATGTCCATACAATGATACACCATGCAATGTCCATACGATGATACACCATGCAATGTCCATTGCATGATACACCATGCAATGTCCATACAATTATACACCATGCAATGTCCATACAATGATACACCATGCAATGTCCATACAATGATACACCATGCAATGTCCATACAATGATACACCTTGCAATGTTGTCCATTGCATGATACACCATGCAATGTCCATACAATGATACACCATGCAATGTCCATACAATGATACACCATGCAATGTCCATACAATGAAGGTGATGATCCATACATGAACAAGCCCACTGTAGACAACTGACTATCATCCCCAAACACACCCCATGTATACGGACTACGAAAACCTTGGCGCACAGCCACTTTATTACTGAACTCTCTATTATCACTAGTTGCACCACTTTTTTTTTTTTTTTGCACTCCCAATTTTATTTGGCGATGACGAGACCTGAATTTCAATTGAATGAATGAATGAATGGTCTTTATTGTCATTGATATAGTACAGGTACCAAACAACGACATTTGGGAGGGGGGGCTCCTGTGGTGCTAGGAAAAAAAAAACTAAAAAGAAGAAGGGAAAAGAGCTGGTTTACATAAATAAAGGCTATGTACACTATCCACTATACTATACTATACAAATAAAACACTGTGCTGTACTCCATGCTATGCTATACCTATTCTAACATTTCCTATCTCTGAACCTTATGTACCCGAGGGTTGTCATATTGCACATAGTGTTATTGCACATTCATTTAAAGTGTCGCAGTTTGCAGGTTTGAAATGTTCACAGTTGTGTTTCAGTATTACACTTGATTTCAATCTAGTAGCTGCCATCAATTTGTCAAGATTGTCCAGGGCCTAGAACCTAGGTCTTTGCTGTGTTCAGGGCCTGAATGGCCCTGGGGTAGAAGCTGAGCTTCAGTCTGTTTGTCCTTGCGAACATGGTCCTGAACCGCCTGTTCGAGGCCAGCCGAGCAAAGTGTTCGTACCCAGGGTGGGATGGGTCTCTGGAGATCTTGGAGGCCTTATCCTGTATCCTGTCTTACCTGTAATATTGTCACCTTTATCTTGTATAATAATAATACTAATAATACTAATATTAATAATATTAATAAGAATAAGAATAACTTTTTATTTGTATAGCGCTTTTCCTTTTACGTTGCAGCTCATTATGCCTATAATTGTATTAGTTTATATACAATTGTTTATTAGTTTATATAAAATAAACTAGTTCATGTATATTATGCACTTTGAGCTGCAACGTTTGCAGAAAAAGTGCTATACAAATAAAACGTTATTATTATTATTAGGCTATTATTATTATTATTATTATTATTCCCTTATGTCTTGTGCTGCAATGACTCGTGTAATGTGACGTAACAATAAACCTGAAACATTCATGGATTTTGCACAACGCATCTAGTTAGATAATAATAATAATAATAATAAAACTTTTATTTATTAGTTAATATACTTTTTCTAGATGACGAACTGCGTTTCGTTGTCTTATTACTTAGTACTTCTACTCTGTTAATGACAATTAGGTTGAATCTAATCTAATCTAAAAGAAAAAAACATGATTTAGGATAATAAATACAAACAGAGATATCTGTTTCTGCAAAACAAATATGTAGTACAGTTTAATCGGGAATCATATCATTGGATCTGTAATTATTAAACAATACTTGGATGTTATGAAATGCATTATCATGAATAAAAAGTTGAACAGTAGGACCCAGTCAAAAGACCCAGTCAAAGACCCAGGAAATCATCGTGGACTTAAGGAGGAAAAAATCTGAGGTCCAGCCCCTGCTCATCGACGGAGAGAGCGTGGAGAGAGTCTCAACCCTCCGAAAATGCACAAGGTGTCCTGCTTGAAGGGAGAAGTGTTTTTTCAATGAATTCTAACTTTATTGGGGGCATATGGCACTCTATATTGGGGTAAAAAGTGAATTGGAACTGCTGCTCTCATTCGACGTAGGCCTCCATAAATGGCTAGACACTGCACTCTTGTGGGTGAAAATGGTAGTGACAGCCCAGCACAGCAAACCATCGATAAAACCCAGCCTGGAACTTTGTCAATGATGTAACTTTATTAAATATGCGGGATAAAGCACTCTATGGGCCCTATTATGCACTTCATCAATAAGACGAGGCGGTAGATCTAAACTTAAGACGTGGAGGCGTGGTCAAGGCCACTTTGCTATTATTAACTTAACTTAAAAATTCTGAAAACAATTACTAAGTAGCTAAGTAAGCAATCTAGCTGACTATGACTGGAAACGAAGTACTATCCAGTTAGAATTATAGAAGTGTTTTCCTGCTGGTCTCGCTGCCTGGGTTTGAACAGACTTGTGGTGACTAAAAATGGCTTTAAAAAATGCCTTTCCACCAAAGAATATATATATATATGCGATATATCATACCTCCACTATGATTCATATGCCCTAACCCTTTTTTTTAATTTTAAAAACATGCTATGAGTGGAATGGAGTGTCTGCTCTCGGCTGAGGGCTTCATCACGTCTCGCGCAGTATCAACCAATGAAAATGCGCAGGGGCGTGGACAACATGCTGCATACATTACTGATAATGCATACATTAGTTATGTCCAAGATGGCCGTGCGCTTAGACGCTGCAGCTGGAGTGGCTTCTACACTGGTGTTTCTTTGTGTTTTTAAGTACATTTGTATGTACACTTTTATTTTAGTACTTATAGGGAACAGTTGTGTAAATAGTACCTACAGCAGGCTCGACTTATTAGAAGTCGGCACGCATAACGACAAGATAGTTACAGCGGAGTTTCTGGAGCAAAACAGGATACACAAAGAGATCGCCCGTCTACCGGGAGAACCTTGGTACTCAGTTCCCTCCCTGAGGCGTAAACGCCGGCGGCGAGACCGTAGGAAACGACGGGGCCGCCGGGGAGGCCTGCTAGCAAGATTAAGACGTAGCCCAGACAAACCTGCTTTACCAAGTATTTTCCTCTCCAACGTCAGGTCCCTGACGAACAAGATGGATGAACTGAGACTACAGGTTGCCAAAAACAACAACGTGGGGGATAGCTGTGTGATTATTCTGACCGAAACCTGGCTAAATGACACTATTGTGGACTCAGCTGTTAGCTTAGAGGGAAGGACCTTACATCGCGCTGACCGAACGGAGCTTAGCGGCAAGTCAAGAGGAGGTGGGATCATAATATCGACGAAGGATAGCTGGTGCTTAAACACGAAAACTGTAAGTAGCCACTGCTCCCCAGACCTGGAATACTTGACTGTTAAATGCCGACCCACATACCTCCCGAGGGAGTTTAACGCGGTGCTCATAACATGTGTGTACATAGCGCCTAGCGCAGACAGCAGCCTAGCATTGGCGCGACTATATGAAGTCATCAGTGGCCAACAAAGCACTGATCCACAGGCTATTCACATCATAGCGGGGGATTTCAATCATGTCGACCTGAAGGCAATACTACCCAAGTTCTATCAGCATGTGAAATGTGCAACGAGAGGAGAAAAAACACTGGACAAGGTATACACCAACATCAAATGTGCTTACAAGGCTAGTCCGCTAGCTCATCTAGGCATGTCTGACCATGTGTCAATCCTCCTGATTCCTGCATACACTACCATGGGGAAAAGTGCTCCCATCACCACTAAGACTGTCAGAACCTGGCCAGAAGGGTCCTCTCCACTGACGTGACGTGCTGACGTGATCCAAGATGGCGCCGACCATGGCTGCTATGTCGCTACAGTTTGTTGTGTTCTGTCTGTTCTGTGTCTCTGTGTCCTGCCTAACGTCGTACACAAACGACGTTCTACTGCACATGAGGGGTTTAACCCCACCGGACATCTTCCCCAAACTACTCACCCGTTCCACGGACATTCTGGATATGCTTGTGAGGGGGACCGCGTTTTTCGCCAGAGCTGTGAGGTGGATCAGAAGGCAGCGAGGTCGGAGAGCTGGCTGCTTGTTTCGCCTTCGGCGGAGAGGGACGCGACCACCACTCCCGGGCATATTCCTGAGCAACGTGAACTCCCTTTGCAATAAAATGGATGAACTCTCGTTGGTGTCTCGTTGCAAGGAACAGCGACTTCCACTCCTCGGCTGTCTTCGCGTTCACGGAGACGCATCTATCTTCATCTGTCCCTGACGAGGCGGTGGAGCTAGAGGGATTCTCCGCGTACCGGGCTGACAGAGACTTCGAGGCGGTGAGCAAGTCTAGGGGTGGGGGGTTAATGTTCTTTGTAAACGTGCGCTGGAGTTCCGAGGTGACAGTGCTCCACAAACACTGTTCCACGGCTATAGAATCCCTATTCATCCTCTGCCGTCCATTCTATTCCCCCCGTGAGTTCAGCTCATTCATTCTCGCGTGTGTCTACATTCCACCTGATGCTGACGTCACCGCAGCAGTAGACACACTGGCAGAGCAATTGATGAGTGTGGAACGTAGTTACCCGGACAGTTTTGTTGTTGTTTTGGGGGATTTTAACCAGGCTAATCTTAGCCGGGCGCTCCCCAAATACAGGCAGCAAGTCACGTGTCCCACCAGGGGGGTGAACACTCTGGACCATTGCTACTGTACAGCTCGTCAAGCCTACCATTCTGTCCCCCGTGCTGCACTGGGCTACAGTGACCACATCCCCATACACCTGATCCCTCGCTACAGGCAGAGGTTAAAACTCTCTAAACCTGTTGTACGGCGATTCAGGGTGTGGTCCAGTGAGGCATGTGAGCGACTCTGCGCCTGGTTGGAGAGTGCAGGCTGTGACCAGGACTTGGTGGAGTGGGCGGGGCCAGAGGCTGGTAACAATCTGGATGTATACACAGACACTGTTACATCATTTATCAGCTTTGGCGAGGAGGTGTGTGTCCCCCTCCGCTCCAGGAAGTCCTTCAACAACGACAAGCCCTGGTTTTCATCCCAACTCAGGCGTCTGAGGTCAGAGAAGGAGGTGGCTAGGCGCAGTGGGGACGTGGACCGGGTCAAGCAGGCCAAGTACAGGTTCGCCAAAGCGGTGAAGGAGGCGAAGCATCGCTTTTCGGAGAAGCTGCAGCAACAGCTCTCTGAGGGGGATTCCGCCTCCGTCTGGAAAGGCCTAAAGACCATCACCAACTACAAACCCAGGTCCCTGCTGATGTCCGACAACCTCCCTCTCGCTAACGAGCTGAACGAGTTCTACTGTAGGTTTGAGAAAGAGAGGTTCCCGCCCACCCCCGCCCTCTCCCTCCACACCCCCCGGCTACAACCACCACCCCCGTCCCCCAGGGGGGCCAATGTCCCTCCTGCTACCCCCACCCTGGTCCGGATTCCGTCTCTCCCTCTGTCCTGAAGCACTGCGCCGACCAGCTGGCCCCGGTGTTTACCCACATCTTCAACGCCTCGCTGGAGCTGTGTCACGTCCCAGCGTGCTTCAAGGCATCAACCATCATCCCCGTCCCCAAGAAGGCAAAGGTCACAGGCCTCAACGACTACAGACCCGTCGCTCTGACCTCTGTCGTCATGAAGGTCCTGGAGCGCCTTGTCCTGGCCTACCTGAAGCTCATCACGGATCCTGTGCTGGACCCCCTGCAGTTCGCGTACAGAGCCAATAGATCCACGGAGGACGCCGTGAACATGGCTCTGCACTACGTACTAGAACACCTAGACACTGCAGGCAACTACGCCAGGATCCTGTTCGTGGACTTCAGCTCGGCCTTCAACACGATCCTCCCACACATCCTGGAGCACCAGCTATCCTTGCTGCAGGTGCCGGTCTCCACCTGCAGGTGGATCACGGACTTCCTGACTGACAGGTCTCAGCGGGTGAAGCTGGGGAAGAGCATTTCCAGCTCCAGGTCCACCAGCACGGGCTCCCCGCAGGGCTGCGTCCTGTCTCCAGCACTATTCTCCCTTTACACCAACAGCTGTGTCTCCCGCCACCCCTCGGTCAAGCTCCTGAAGTTTGCAGACGACACCACCCTGGTGGGCCTCATCTCCGGGGGGGACGAATCTGCCTACAGGGGTGAGATCGAGGGGCTGCAGAGCTGGTGCAGTTTACACAATCTGGAGCTAAATGCTCTGAAAACAGTGGAGATGGTGGTGGACTTCCGAAGGAAAGCAGCCCTGCCCCCTCCCATCACGCTGGGAGGTACCCCGGTGGCCTCCGTGGAGTCATGCCGCTTTCTAGGCATGACCATCTCCCGGGACCTAAAGTGGGAGCAGAACACCGAGGCCCTCACGAAGAAGGCCCAGAAGAGGATGTTCTTCCTCCGGCAGCTGAGGAAACTCAGGCTGCCGAGGTCCATGATGGTCCAGTTTTACACGGCCATCATAGAGTCCATCCTCACCCACTCCATCATCACCTGGTTCCCTGCTGCAACGACCAAGGACAAGGCCAAGTTGCAGCGGGTGCTACGTTCAGCAGAGAGGGTGATCGGCTGTCCCTTGCCCTCCCTCAACTCCCTGCATGACACCAGGGCTCTGAGGAGGGCAAGGAAGATCATGGCAGACCCCTTCCACCCCGGCCACGGCCTCCTCACCCTGCTTCCCTCTGGAAGAAGGTTGCGGCTGCCTAAGGCACTGAAGGCCCGCCACAGGCTCAGTTTCTACCCCTCAGCCGCCAGGCTGAAAAATAACTCTGGCTTCCCCCTCCCCCCCGACCCCAAGTCTGCCCAGGACTGAATATGCACTGGACTCACTGTAAAAACTCTGCACTGCACTTTATACCGCACTATCCAATGCACTGTTGTCTGTCCTGTATTGTTGTTGTTGTGTTGTCCTGTTTTTTGACACGTGAAAAAAGTATAAACGCACTTGCTGTGGTGACGAAGCAAATTCCTATATGTGTAATGCATAGTGGCAATAAACGTTATCTGAATCTGAATCTGAATCTGAATCCACTGCAGATCTGCCTAAATGACACCCTATGGCAGGAATATGAGCATGAGGACCTGGAACAGTACACGTCGTCGGTTCTGAACCACATAGTGAACTGCACCAACTCAGTCACCGTGGACAAACGGGTCCGGGTCTACCCCAACACGAAGCCATGGATGACTGGGAAGGTCCAAAAACTGATCAACGAGAGGGACAACGCCTTCTTCGCAGGGAAGAGCACACCGCTGTACAGCTCCACCAGGGCCAACCTAAAGCGCGGAATCAAAGCGGCCAAGGCAGAGCACAGAGAGAAGATTGAGGAATGCCTCCTGAGCAACGACTCCAGGCGGATGTGGCAGGGGGTTCAGCAGATGACAAACTTCAGAGCCAACAGGCTCACAGCCGCAGAGGACGACCCCCTGCTGGCGGGAAAGCTGAACACCTTCTACGCCCGGTTCGACGAGGGGCGAACGGAGGTAACCGCAACACAAACACCACTCTCTCCAGCTCTCAGCAGCCTCACCCTCACAGAGCATGAAGTGAGACACGTACTGAAGGCGGTGGACCCCAGGAAAGCCTCGGGGCCGGATGGCGTCCTGGGACGGCTGCTGAGAGACTGCGCCGACCAGCTGGCCGGGGTTTTCACCAACATCTTTAACCAGTCCCTGTCCCAGGCCACCGTCCCACCCTGCCTGAAAACCTCAACTATCATCCCAGTCCCGAAGAAAAGCACGGTGAGCTGCCTAAACGACTACCGCCCGGTGGCACTCACACCAATCATCATGAAGTGCTTCGAGAAACTAGTCCGGGCCCAAATACTCACACGCCTCCCGCCCAACCTGGATCCATACCAGTTCGCCTACAGAGCCCACAGGTCCACAGAGGACGCCATCGCGATGACTCTCCACGCCACTCTATCCCACCTGGAGAGTGGAAACAGCTACGCGAGACTGCTCTTCGTGGACTTCAGCTCCGCCTTCAACACCATCCTTCCAGACAGGCTAGTGACCAAACTACTAGACCTGGGTCTATCACACTCTATATGTGCGTGGATCAAGGACTTCCTGACCGACCGCCCCCAGAGGGTGCGGGTGGGCCCCCACACCTCCACAGCCCTCAGCCTCAGCACTGGGTCCCCCAAGGGCTGCGTGCTAAGCCCCATCCTCTACAACCTCTACACCTACGACTTCACCCCCGTCCACCCCAGCAACTACATCGTAAAGTTTGCAGACGACACCACCGTGGTGGGATGTATCTCGGGGGGGGACGAGACGGCGTACAGGGATGAGGTAGAGCAACTGAGCAAGCTGTGCAAGGTTAACAACCTGCTGCTGAACAAGTCAAAGACCCAGGAATTCATCGTAGACTTCAGGAGGAAAAAGTCCGAGATCCAGCCCCTGCTCATCGACGGAGAGAGCGTGGAGAGAGTCTCAACCCTCCGATTCCTGGGACATCACATGCGGGATGACCTGACCTGGAAGTACAACACAAAAGGCACCATCAAGAGGGCACAACAGCGGCTATACACCCTGAGATGCCTCAGGAAGGAACACAACAAGCAGGAGATACTGGTGGCCTTCTACCGCGGCGCAGTGGAGAGCATCCTCACCTACGGCATCTGCAACTGGTTCTCCAGCTGCACAACAGCGGAGAGAAATGCGCTACAGAGAGTAGTGAGAACAGCACAGAAGATCACCGGCGCCCCCCTCCCCTCTCTGGAAGAGCTGTACAACACACGCTGTCTCAGGAAGGCCTCAAAGATCTCCAGGGACCCGACCCACCCTGGGCACGTACACTTTACCAGGCTGCCCTCGAAAAGGAGGTTCAGGACCCTGGCCGCTAAGACAAACAGACTGAAGAACTGCTTCTACCACAGGGCCGTCCAGGCCCTGAACACAGCAAAGACCTAAGTTCTGGGCCCTGGACAGTCTGGACGGATTGTATGGCAGCTGCTGGACTGAAAAAATCAGGTGTAGTGCTGAGGCACAAACATGTACATTTCAAGCCTGCAAACTGTGACACTTTAAATAACGTGAAAAAATACTATTGTGCAATATGACAACCCTAGTTGACTATCTGTACAGTATAGTACAGTGGATTGTGTACATAGCCTTTATTTATGTAAACCAGCTCCTTACCTTCTTGTGATTATTTTTTTCTTTTTCTAAAAGTGTTTTTTCCCCCTTTCCTAACACCAGGGGAGCCACCCCTCCTAAATTTCGTTGTTTGGTACCTGTACTGTAGCAATGACAATAAAGTCCATTCATTCATTCATTCATTCATTCATTCACATTACTGATAATGCATACATTACTGATAAAGCGAAAGACAATGTTGTTTTCACCTAGCTTATTCACATAGAATAGTTTGTCTTTGTCATTGTCAGATGTGTATGCAAATATAGGGGCGTATCTTAGACGCACTCTACGCATTTTCATTGGTTGATACTGCGCGTGACGTGGTAAAGCACTCAGCCAAGATTACCTGAACATTTAATTACCATCTGGGTGGGCAAATTCTAGATGTGATTTTTTTATTCCTATACATCCCTAGAAAAGTCTGGGAAAATGCCTATTTTAAGTAGATAATGTATAATTTGTATATTTAAACTTAAAAATTCTGAAAACAATAAATGTACCCATCCATGGGTTTAGGGTTAGGGTTAGGGTTATACATTATATATAATTTGTATTGTAATCTGTAAAATATACAGACTTTTCCAGAATAGAAATCTAATCAGTAAAAACTAATCTAAAACTAATCTAAGCAAGCCTTTAGAATATGGATAATAACACATACAATACATACAAATCTTACTTACTCCTCTTACTGTAGGCTATTGTCTTTATATAATGTGTGCATATAATGCACTTTGAATTGCCCTTGTCGTATGAAATGTGCTATACAAATAAACGTGCCTTGCCTAAACCCTTTTGGAAGGTTTTGTTTATGTCCAGGTTTCACACATCTCTGTAGTTACATGTTCAGTGAGTCTAGTTGCTGGTGACCGCTAGGACCATAGGCAGATGCCTTGTTGGTAAGTAATTTGTTCAAAGCAAAAAAACAAATAAAGTGTGTGTTTACCCCCTCAAATAAATTAACTTAGCCCCAGTCAGATCCATATTTAGAGGTAAGTTACCTCAGGTAACTTTAGCTAGCAAGCTAGTTTAGAGTTAGTGGTAATGTTTATCTAGCTAGTTACTAAGCGTCCTTATTACATTTATTTTGAACTTATATTCTCAATTGACTTTCACATTGATCTAATTACAGTTTTTCCCAATTGCTAATACACAAAAGCCAATTCTCTAAACCAAATGACCAGTTCTCTTGTCACAGTTCCGCCTCCAGCTCCGCCCCCAGCTCCGCCCCCGGCTCATCAGCCATCTATCAGTGGCGCCAGGTGTGGCCGATTAAGACCGCGACTGGTTCCTACTTAAGCCCTGCTCCTGCTTCCGGTCAACGCCAGATCGTAACCACTTAATGGTTGGTTCATATGTTCGTTCCTTCTACTCTAGACGTTATCCGATACCCTAGCCTAACCCTATTCTCCCTGTTCCCCGTTAAAGGATTCCCTGCCTGCCGACCTCCTGCCTGTCTGACTACCCGCCTACCTGCCTGACCCCCTGCCTGTCTGAGTACCTGCCTACCTGCCTGACCCCCTGCCTGTCTGAGTACCTGCCTACCTGCCTGATCCCCTGCCTGTCTGACTACCTGCCTACCTGCCTGACCCCCTGCCTGTCTGAGTACCTGCCTACCTGCCTAACCCCCTGCCTGTCTGACTACCTAACTACCTACCCGACCCCCTGCCTGTCTGAGTACCTGCCTACCTGCCAGAACCCCTACCTGCACTACCTACCCCCAGCCGGATTCCCCTAACCCCAAACCCTATATTAAATCACTGTTATTATCATACTACCTGTTCTCCGTTGTCTGCTTCTGGGTTCCGCCCTCTGGTCGTGACAGTACGATCTGGCCATGTCGAACCCAGCAGACATCGAGAGTCGAGACAGTCCGGCAGATGGTTAACAATAACTACACCGTGTTGGAGAAACACGACTCCCTCCTACAGGAGATAGTGGGGAGGCTCCGTGACATGAGCACCACTCTGACCGGGTTCCAGGACACGGGAGCAGCCGCCGCTGCTAATGCTACACCGATCACCCCCCAGCTCCTACCCGCTCCGGTGATCCGAGAGCCCCGGGTTCCCATGCCGGATCGTTACGACGGCAAACAGGGTTGCTGCCGTTCCTTCCTCCTACAGTGTGAGCTTGTGATGGAACAACAGCCCACGTCCTTCTCCACCGACCGGGGTCGGGTTTGCCTGGTGATCGGTCTCCTCCGTGGGTCCGCTCTGGAGTGGGCATCGGCGCTGTGGGAGAGAGGGGACCCGCTCACTGCTTCCTACACAGCTTTCTCCGGCGAGATGAGGAGAATTTTCTATCACCCGGTCCGAGGACAGGACGCTTCCAAGCGCCTCCTCGCCCTCCGTCAAGACACCCGGAGTGTCGCTGATTATGCGATTAGTTTCCGCACCCTGGCAGCTGAGAGTGGGTGGAACGATGCAGCCCTCGTCGCGGCGTTCACCGGTGGACTCGCTGAGACCATCAAGGACGAGCTGGTTTCACATCCCGAGTCCTCCGACCTGGATGGATTAATCTCCCTGGCCATCAGAGTAGATAATCGGATCTCAGAACGGAGACGTGAACGCGTAAGTCGTCTTCCCGTTAGCGTCGCCAGCCGGCGTGCTCCATCTATTCCCAACCCTAGTAGTTACTCTCGTCCCTTTCAGCCCAACATCACTCCTAGAGGGGAGACGTCCTCGGATCCCGAACCGATGCAGCTTGGTCGGATGCGCCTCAGCCAGGAGGAGCGCCGCCGGCGTTTTGAAAACAACAGCTGCCTGTACTGTGGGGAGCCCGGTCATTACCTCTCCACCTGCCCCACTCGGTCGTTAAACCAGCAGGCTCGTCAGGAGAGGGGAGGACCCTAACGAGCCGTTCTGCTATCTCTGCCGCTCCCCGCACCCGGACCCAGCTCAACGCCACAATCTCCGTTAAAGGTCAGTCCACTGTGTTCCCTGCTCTCATTGACTCTGGTGCTGATGGCAATTTTATGGATGTGTCTCTGGTAGAGCAGTTAGGTCTCTCCACCAGCCCCCTAGATGCACCCCTAGAGGCCATCGCATTGGATGGCAGGCTCCTCGCCAAGGTTACGGATAGGACGGAGCCTGTGTCAATGTTACTGTCCGGCAACCACCAGGAGGAGGTGAGTTTTTTCATCACATGCTCTCCCCATGCTCCCATTGTTCTGGGTCACCCCTGGCTGGCTAGACATAACCCTAATATCAACTGGGCCCATGCCAGGGTAGATAGTTGGAGTCTCGAGTGTCATGCCACCTGCCTTCGGTCCGCTGTGTCAACTTCTGTTTCCTCCCAGGCACCCAGACCAGAGGTCCCTGACCTGTCTTCTATTCCGCCGGAGTATCGGGACCTCCAACAGGTGTTTTGCAAACAGTTAGCCCTTTCCCTACCCCCTCATCGGCCCTATGATTGCGCCATTGAATTACTGCCCGGAGCACCCCTTCCTAGCAGCCGCCTGTACAGCATCTCCAAACCCGAACGGGAGGCCATGGAGTGTTACATCAAGGACTCCCTGGCTGCTGGCCTCATCCGTCCCTCCTCCTCACTCGTGGGCGCTGGGTTCTTTTTTGTTGCTAAGAAGGACAAGACCCTGTGTCCCTGCATTGATTACCGCGGGTTGAATAATATTACCATCAAGAACTCGTACCCTTTACCCCTCATGAACTCTGCTTTCGACTCTCTCCAGAGACCCACGGTGTTCACGAAGCTCGACCTCCGCAACGCCTACCACCTGGTTCGGATACGAGAGGGGGATGAGTGGAAGACAGGGTTCAACACTCCCTTAGGCCATTTTGAGTACCTGGTGATGCCTTTTGGCCTCACTAATGCCCCTGCGGTGTTTCAGGCCTTAGTGAACGATGTCCTCAGGGACATGATAGGCCTGTTTGTCTTCGTATACCTTGATGACATTTTGATTTTTTCTAGGGACCCAGTCACCCATGTCCAGCATGTCCATCGGGTACTCCAGCGTCTCCTCGAGAACCGGCTGTTTGTCAAAAGGGAGAAGTGCGAGTTCCATGTCCCGTCGGTATCTTTCCTGGGTTACATCGTCGCTAATGGTCAGGTGAGGATGGACCCCGCTAAGGTGAGAGCAGTCCTGGAGTGGCCCGTCCCTGGTAACCGTAAGCAGCTCCAGCGATTCTTAGGGTTTGCACATTTTTATAGGCGGTTCATCCGCAACTATAGCAGTGTCGCGGTTCCACTCACTGCTCTCACTTCCACTTCCTGCCAGTTCCGATGGACCCCCGAGGCCGAGAAGGCTTTCCTCGACCTCAAGAACCGCTTTTCCTCAGCACCCATCCTCGTTCAGCCGGATCCCTCCAGGCAGTTTGTGGTGGAGGTGGATGCCTTGGACACCGGGGTGGGGGCTGTCCTCTCCCAACGCGCTACGGACGGTAAGGTCCATCCCTGCGCCTTCCTGTCCCACCGTCTCTCTCCGGCGGAGAGAAACTATGACGTGGGTAACCGTGAGCTGTTGGCCGTGAAGCTGGCGTTAGAGGAATGGAGGCATTGGCTGGAGGGCTCGGAACAACCCTTCCTCGTGTGGACTGACCACCGAAACCTGGAGTACATCCGTACGGCTAAACGGCTCAATTCCCGCCAGGCCAGATGGGCGCTGTTTTTGGGCCGTTTTAATTTTTCCCTCACTTTTAGGCCGGGATCCAGGAACGTGAAGCCCGATGCCCTGTCCCGCCTTTACGACAAGGAGAGTGAGACCAGCTCAGTGCCAGACACCATCATGCCGGTCACCTGCGTGGTCGCGGCCATCACCTGGGAAATTGAGGAGGCGGTCAGGACCGCTCAGCGGGCTCAGCCCGACCCGGGAAACGGTCCTCCTGGTCGCCTATTCGTCCCTGACACCGTGAGATCCCGGGTGCTACTATGGGCTCACGCCTCCACCCTCACCTGCCACCCTGGGGTGACTAGGACCCTGGCGTTCCTCCGCCGGCGCTTTTGGTGGCCAACCATGCCTGAGGACACCAAGGCCTTTGTGCTGGCCTGTTCTGTATGTGCCCGGAATAAATCTTCTAACCAGCCCAGTTCGGGCCTACTGCGTCCTCTGCCCATTCCCCGTCGCCCCTGGTCCCATGTGGCCCTGGATTTCGTTTCGGGTCTGCCCATGTCTGACGGCATGACTGTGATTTTGACTGTGGTCGACCGCTTTAGTAAATTTGCCCACTTTTTGCCCCTGCCCAAGCTTCCTTCCGCCAGGGAGACGGCGGATCTGTTGGTGAGAGAGGTGTTCCGGCCCCACGGCCTACCCACTGACGTGGTGTCTGATCGGGGACCACAGTTCACCTCGGCGGTCTGGAAGGCTTTCTGCTCCGGCCTCGGGGCATCCATCAGCCTGACCTCAGGGTTCCATCCCCAGACCAACGGTCAGGCGGAGAGGACCAACCAGAAGCTGGAGTCCACCCTGCGCTGCTTGGTGTCTGCCAACCCTACTACCTGGGCAACCCAATTACCGTGGGTGGAGTACGCCCACAACACCCTGGCTACCTCGGCCACAGGTATGTCACCCTTTCAGTGCCTTTACGTCTATCAGCCTCCCCTGTTCCCTTCCCAGGAGGAGGAGATCCTGGTCCCGTCCGTCCAGGCTCACCTCCGCCGCTGCCATAGGACCTGGCATCGGGCCCGTGCCACCCTTCTTCGGGCATCGGAGCGTTACCAACGACAGGCCAACCGCCGGCTTATCCCTGCTCCCAATTATGCCCCCGGGGACAAGGTATGGTTATCCACGAAATACCTACCACTAAGGACTGAATCCAGGAAATTGTCCCAG
This sequence comes from Nansenia antarctica, assembly GCF_963989245.1. Taxonomy (NCBI): domain Eukaryota; kingdom Metazoa; phylum Chordata; class Actinopteri; order Argentiniformes; family Microstomatidae; genus Nansenia; species Nansenia antarctica. The sequence continues at coordinate 27,734,828 of NC_137676.1, forward strand.
AGGTTCATTGGTCCCTTCACCATTGAGCGGGTGATCAACCCCATGGTCATGCGTCTCAAGCTTCCCCGTACCCTCCGTGTCCATCCCTCCTTCCATGTTTCCCTCCTCAAACCTGTGTCCTCCAGTCCCCTGTCTCCTCCAGTTCCCGACCCACCCCCCCCCAGGATGATTGATGACCTCCCTGCTTACACCGTCCACCGCCTCTTGGATTCTCGTAGCCGTGGTCGAGGTTTCCAGTACCTGGTGGACTGGGAGGGCTATGGTCCTGAGGAGAGGTGCTGGGTCCCTCGGCGACAGATCCTCGACCCTACGCTCGTTCAGGACTTCCACCGCCGACACCCCGGCAAGCCTGGTGGTCCGCCCAGAGGCGTCCATCGGAGGGGGGATACTGTCACAGTTCCGCCTCCAGCTCCGCCCCCAGCTCCGCCCCCGGCTCATCAGCCATCTATCAGTGGCGCCAGGTGTGGCCGATTAAGACCGCGACTGGTTCCTACTTAAGCCCTGCTCCTGCTTCCGGTCAACGCCAGACCGTAACCACTTAATGGTTGGTTCATATGTTCGTTCCTTCTACTCTAGACGTTATCCGATACCCTAGCCTAACCCTATTCTCCCTGTTCCCCGTTAAAGGATTCCCTGCCTGCCGACCTCCTGCCTGTCTGACTACCCGCCTACCTGCCTGACCCCCTGCCTGTCTGAGTACCTGCCTACCTGCCTGACCCCCTGCCTGTCTGAGTACCTGCCTACCTGCCTGATCCCCTGCCTGTCTGACTACCCGCCTACCTGCCTGACCCCCTGCCTGTCTGAGTACCTGTCTACCTGCCTGACCCCCTGCCTGTCTGACTACCTGCCTACCTACCCGACCCCCTGCCTGTCTGAGTACCTGCCTACCTGCCAGAACCCCTACCTGCACAACCTACCCCCAGCCGGATTCCCCTAACCCCAAACCCTATATTAAATCACTGTTATTATCATACTACCTGTTCTCCGTTGTCTGCTTCTGGGTTCCGCCCTCTGGTCGTGACATCTCTAAACACATTTAATAAAACTAGCTCCCATTTGCCAAAACCATAAACACATTTCACATGAAGACACAATTCACAAAACACAATCCTCCTTTTCTCATAAGTCTAAACACATTTTGTCTTGCTAAAACACAAGTTGCAAAAAACTCTGCTCAAATTCTCAAATTAAAGCTCATGTGATGCAAAATGCTTGCCACAGTCAGCAAAATTTGAACACAATGAACACACCTGGCTTCATTCATTAAACATAACGACTCAAAATTTAAGACACTTGTTGCAAATGATTGTGGTGTGTGTGTGTGTGTGTGTGTGTGTGTGGTGTAGTTCCATAAATTAAAAAAACATCACACCCTGAACATTGTTTTCAGTGAGTATTGTTGTGTGTAATGGATCCTCTGTAGTGTTTGCATTGAGTTGTGATACAGTACAGTAGTGTACATGTTACGGTACATGTGGGAATACAGTACATGTGGGAAAACTAGGGTTAGGGTTAGGTGCTAGGGGTAGGGGTAGGGTTAGGGTTAAGGTTAGGGTTAGACATGCCAGCATGTACCAAGTCACCCTAGCACCTAACCCTAACCCTAGTTTTCCCACATGTACCATATTCCCACATGTACCGTAACATACATACTGTATTTTCTGTAGATTTACATATTGTTCATATGAAACACACACATCTATGAATGCCCAATACTCTACAGTGATATAGTCTATTTCATTTCATTGTATATATTCTGCTAATATTCTGCTAATATTTTCTAGACATGTCAATATGATTACTGCAAATAGTGAAAATACCACCGCTCATCCATTATCAGACTTTGCTGAGGTGCTGGAACTGAAGAGTGTCAATAGAGTGCAAAATAACAGTCACTCAAACACTGTGCAAAAAAACAGTTTATTGTGAGCTTTCTGTCATATATGATAGGAATATGATTACTGCAAAAATGCACCAAATCATTTTGTTTTGAACGTGTTCTTCACCGTTTTGAACACAGTATGTATTAAAAAAATAATTAATTTAAAATTAGTATGTTAACACAGTTTTGAACACAGTATGTATTAAAAAAAATAATTAATTTAAAATTAGTATGTTAACAATGAAAACATGTAACCTTTGTCGCTTTTACCACGTCACGCGCGGTATCAACCAATGAAAATGCGTGGGGCATCAACCAATGAAAATGCGTGGGGCGAGGACAACATGCAAGACACGCCCCTATATTTGCATACATTACTGATAATCGGGGAAAGAATGAAAGCTTGAATGTGGAAAAGAAAGAATGAATGTGGAAAACAATGTGGAAAACAATGTGGAAAAGAAAGAATGAATGTGGAAAACAATGTGGAAAAGAAAGAATGAATGTGGAAAACAATGTGGAAAAGAAAGAATGAATGTGGAAAAGAAAGAATAAATGTGGAAAAGAATAAATACATATAGAAATGTATTGCGGTATACTGTGTGTATTTGTATGTGTATTTGTTCATACATTCATTTATGTGTCTATATATTTATTGTTAATTTTGTCAGACTTGGTCCTCCATAGAAAGTACCCGGATGTGTTGCTCTGATGAATGGCAGACGCATAGAGGCAATACACAACAGCCGCCAATGAGGTATCTACGAGTCTACATCTATGCTTCTTTTCCCAAAAAGGGGCGGGGGCATGACGCGTGGACAAAATACCCGGATGTGTTGTTCTGAATGGTCGTTGACTGCACACAGATCCATGTTTTCTCATTTTGCCTGAAAAATCCTCTTTTGAAGGTTCATTAATACTTCTGGATAGCCTATTTCCGAATGATGTTTTTAAGTCGCTTTAGCTTGCAGAAAACTAGTCTCAGTACCTAGCTAGCTAATATGATGATGTGGCATATTTCATTGGACAAATAGCAGCTCTCTAGCTAGCTAATCGGCTAGGTGACAATATTTTTCATGTATCTAGCTAGCTAGTACACATCTGGTGGAAAAAGAAGACTATAGCTTTTTGTAATCTACGATGACGACAAGATTGTAGTGGGAAAATATGAAGAAATCAAGAAGTGTTGGTGCGTCCTCACCTTTGAATGGGGTCGGGAAACAAGGTAAGAAGATAGCTAACTACCCTGTTATTTTATGTTGGTTAAATGACCACTCCACATGTCAGTATTAGCGTCAAACAGGATAGCTAGCTACTGTAGCCTTGCATCATAACCCTTCCAGTATCTAGCTAGCTACTAGAGTTCTGTACCTCACTTACTAAGTATTAGTATTAGTAAGTCCACTTCAATACATATTGGTCCCATCGCTAGCTAGCTAACTAGCTACCAATACCAGGCTAAATTGGCTTCGCGCCTAGCTAGGTTAATATTGGACACTACTGTTGGCTTGTAATCTCAGTTTCTTCATTAGTTCAGTTGCATGGATATCAATGATACCGGTTGTCACTCTGACACGCCCCCTTCTAAATCTCTAAGGGCCGGTTTCAGAGACAAGGCTTACGCCTAGTCCTGGACTAAATCACACTTTCAATGTAAAATCTCCATTGAAGATGTTTTTTAGTCTAGGATTAGGCTTAAGCCTTGTCTGTGAAACCGGCCCTAAGAGAGTTAACTTTCAAGTGTTATAGACAGGCAGTAGGCTAGGCCTACATTGTCTTAGAATTGGCCATTTAGCAGACGCTTTTAATCCAAAGCGATTTACAATTACGAATTACAGGTGGAGCAGTTACCGCTGGAGTAACTGAGGGCTAAGTAGGCTAAGTGAGGGCACACTAGTGGTGGTGGTGGTGGTGGTGGTGGTGTTTCAGGCGGGACAACCTTCCCATCACTAATCCAACTCACTATCCACTAGATCACCACTACGTATGTCGTACATACGCATGTCGTGTATTCTATCTTGAAGTGTAAGATAAATCCTTATGTCATGCCATATGGTTTCGTTAGCACCTATTTTGCCTCTTACACAAACCAGACAATCACTCAGGTATTGGTTCTGGCCCTCATGGTGCAGCAAGTTAAGGGCATCACTAAACCAAAACGCAGGAAAATTGCCTCATGATTCCAGGGAAAAGGTTGTGGATTACATTACATTCAGTTGCAACAGAATACTCAATTCAGCCCATTGGTAGCTATTTGGCATCATGTGTGAAGGATGTTTCGTTGTGTGCGGCTACTGTGAGTTGAGTTGTTGTGTGATTGTCGTGTGAACAGACTGGGACTCGAGGAGGAAGAGGAAGGTGGCGGACATCTCTCAGGCGCTGAAAATGACGCCCGTGGATGTGGCTGCTCTGAGGCGGATGGCGATCAGCGAGGGAGGACTGCTCAGTGATGAGATCCGCTGTAAAGTCTGGCCGCGGCTACTCAACGTGCCCACCGATACCCTGCCTGAGAACCCAGGTGAGCTGGTCCATTCAGACCGGGGAGAAGAGAACAGACCAGGGAGAGGAGAACAGATAAGAGAACAGACCAGGGAGAAGAGAACAGACCAGGGAGAAGAGAACAGATAAGAGAACAGACCAGGGAGCAGAGAACAGATAAGAGAACAGACCAGGGAGAAGAGAACAGATAAGAGAACAGACCAGGGAGCAGAGAACAGATAAGAGAACAGACCAGGGAGAAGAGAACAGATAAGAGAACAGACCAGGGAGAAGAGAACAGATAAGAGAACAGACCAGGGAGAAGAGAACAGACCAGGGAGAAGAGAACAGACCAGGGAGAAGAGAACAGACCAGGGAGAAGAGAACAGATAAGAGAACAGACCAGGGAGAAGAGAACAGACCAGGGAGAAGAGAACAGACCAGGGAGAAGAGAACAGAGAAGAGAACAGACCAGGGAGAAAGATGCTGCTTTCATGTACAGTGTTTCCTCTATGCATTGATTCGTGGCGGGATGCCACGAATGAATTTTCTCCGCCACTAATTGATTCAGGGCCAGTTTCAGAGACAAGGCTTAAGCCTAGTCCTGGACTAAATCACACTTTCAATGTAAAATCTCCATTGAAGATGTTTTTTAGTCTAGGATTAGGCTTAAGCCTTGTCTGTGAAACCGGCCCTCAGTCCACTAAGTCGACGATTTCTCCTCAGGCTGCGCAACGAGAAAGGCAGCGAGGTATTATGAAAAAAAAAACAGATAGAAGCTAGATTTAGGCCGCTTTCAGACCTACATTTCGTTCCGATTTATGGAGCAGTAAGTTACAATATTACAGACTTAATCGCCCCCACACGCGCGAAGCGCTTGCAAAACAGTTTTGTGATTGGTCCGAATTTAGCGGGAAATTTGGATTTCAGGATATCCCTCTCCTCTCCCTCTCTTTTCGCCGGTCCCTTGAAAAGAAACATCACCTCACTCACGCGGCCAGTCTGATAGCAGCCTCGCAGTCTTGCTGCAGCGGACCACTAACGTCCAATCACAACAATGATTTTGTACAGTTCAGTATAATATTTGTAGATATGTTTTCGTTTGAATAATATTCACTCTGTCTTTTAGTTTCACACTCAAAAATCCCTCAAACGGTTCACTCTGTCTCAGTCAGTCTCTCGCATGAGTCGCACCCTCTCAGGTCCAACCGCTCAGTAAAAACTTATTGCAAAAAAGTAAACAAGTTTGTAAATACGTAAATAGTTAGTTTGTAAACCTGGTCAGCCTTTTTCTATTCATTTAGCCTTTCAGAATGGCATATTATGCAAATGAGTTGATTACGTCATATAGCTACTTTTGGGAGAGCCAACAGCTACTTCCATTACAGATTGAGTTGGCAACACTGCATCCAACAGTCCCGAAATTATTTTGTTCCCCATTGTTCACTGTTCTGCTGTGGGGTTTTGCCTGTATTTATGGGTGTGTGGCTCTAGATGTCTTCTGGGTGATTTCTCCACCTAAAAAAAATCTGTCTCTGAACATTTTTCTGATTAAAATATATCTGATCTTAGATCAGCGCTATAATGGATGTTGACTAAAAGTGCACCTAAATCCAAGCCCATCTCTCTCTAACCGCTGATCCAAAATCAGATTAATGACATTAAACATTCAGTTGACGACTTGACACAAGGGCTACTCCCGATTGGTCTAAATGTAAACCATCTAAAAGATACAAAAAGCTGATCTAGCTAGCTAGGTGCACACATAAGATATCACGTTAAATAACGTGTTAAATAACACGTTAAAACAGCGACAGATGGATGGATTTTTCAAGAAGAAAAATGTCCCAGACACTTCAAACATTGCTGAAGCTAGCAGTGGCTATGAGAGATCCGAAACGGCATGGATGGATCAGCTAACAACGTTTATGGCGGGGTACCACCACCAGCAGCTACAACTACAGCGGGAGAACAAGCAGCAGCTACTTTGCGGGTGGCAGAAGGAGAGCCATCAGCATCGGCTAGCTGTGGTGGTGTATCAGCAGACATTAGCAAGTCAAAAAACGATTCTTATGTGCCATCACTAGGGGTGGGACGATTAGAAAATGTCATGTCACGATTATCGTGGGCAAAATAATCGCGATCCACGATATTATCGCGAGATAATATTAATGCCATTAAAACACACTGTAATCACTTTAACTTAGATTTTGTTGTATTTTTAGGACATTTTAAGTCAGTAATTCAAATTCAGATTCTAGTGGCACATATCTCTGGCCATAATCCGGGTCCTTAAGAAAGAGCAATTCCTTTTCGGCCAATCAGCACCTTTCATTAACGTACGCAAGGAAGTTTAAAGAACGCACTCCCAGTGTTGCCAACTTCCAGAGCCCCTTGGCGACTTAATTAGTCAAAAGCGACCAGCGACAAATCTAACTTCCTTTTCTGGTCATTTGGGGAATTACTGTAAAGCATCTAACATATCCTGTATTCCACGGTTCACGTTACAACCGAGCTCAGGAGAGACGAGTAGGGATACAGTCTATGGCGAGCGAGTGTTGCCGTCTCCTCTCTCCCTCAACACTCTCTCCCTCAACACTCACTCCCGCGGCCAGTCTGATAGCAGCCGCGGGGAGCGTACCGTTGTTCCCCGGGTCCTCGCAGGGGGTTCGGGCAAAGTTCGGGAAATAACGGACGGTTGTCATGTGTTTATACAGCATGGATGTTACGTGCCTAATGCCTTTGATGCGCACACTTGCTACTTGCCGCTTTAATAATTGTATTTAGCCTATAGCACAAGTCATGCATTGCATGTAACCTCAAGTGCTGAACAGTATTAAGTAAACCACAATATATTTGCTAAAGCTTAGGGGCGACCGTGCCTTTTGCAGCCATAGACTGTCACTGCCTGGTAATAACAAGGAAGGCCAATGACAGTATCCCGTCTAAAGTTTTTCACCAGCCATGGTGAGAAGGCTAGCATACGTTACCTAGTGACTGACTGACAAGGCTGTTGACAGTAACGTTACCCATGCAGGCTGAACAATAGCGCGAGACAAGTTCTGTGAGGATATTCGCGCGCGGCTCATGTGAGGAATTGCAATTATATTACAGTAACAGTCGCTAACTTGACTGCAAAAGTAATGTAGCCTAGGCTGAAAAATAGCGCCAGACATTTGTTAAACACAGTTTATTCACAACATACGATTATGACGATTATTCAAATAATAAAAATTCTCCACGATTAAGTTATCGCGGGTGTTTTTATCGCGATTAACGATAAAAACGATAATCGTCCCATCCCTAGCCATCACTTTAGCAACGATACAGTATTGGCAGGGGAAAAGAAGGGGAGTCGATTTTTTATTGACAACGGAATGACATGCTGGAAAAACATGCAGCTAAAATTCAGGGAACATTTGGACAATAAGAGACACAAGGGAGAGGTACGGGAAAACAGGGCTCATGTAGGTGTCATCAAAGGTAAGAGTTGGTTTTCTTTAACTCAGCTGATACTCAGCTGTTTACCGAATGTTCCATCTGACTGTCACACTGTGATTTTACTTGTGTAATGTGGTGGGTTGACATAATTCACCCACGGAACTATGGGTTGGGAGTATTGTTCCGCACGGACAGATAAGTGCGTGGTACCCGAGTTGTTTATTCAGTTCTATTTACTGCTTGAGTGTGTTGTTGACAATCGTTCATGTCCTACATTAAACGTTTAGCTTTCTTATTTGATACGCCGCCTACGACTCCAGTCTCTCGGCACTACAGTAAACGGTTAATGAGTAACGTTAGCCGGTTTTGTGCTCTCATGTAGGCCAATACTTCGTATTGATGAGCTGATGATCTCTCTGTGTGTGTGTGTGTGTGTGTGTGTGTGTATATGTATGTATGTGACTGTCAGTCACAAGTTTATATTCTACGGATGTTGTTCAGTGCTGTATGCGCGTTCTTGGTTCTGTGTGTACTCTTGTGTACTTCATATTCGATGAGCTGATTATCTTTCACTGTGTGTGTGTGTGTCTGTGTCAGTGTCTTGACTTGGGCGTATCTGTCAGTCACATGTATATTATACGGTAACCTATGTTCAGTGCTGTATGTAGCGCGTTCCCCATGTTCTGCTGCAGCTGTAGCCTCAGGATATCTTGGTATTTGATCACCTGCTATATAAAACATCTCCGCTCGGCTTTAATGCCTTAACCGCAATTATTATAATTTGTTTTGCCACGCTCCCTCTAGTTTTTGGTGAAATTACGTCGTTGTTTTGAGCGCGTGTGCACGCAAAAAAATAATAATTCGAGAGCGTGCTTTGCGCGCGAGGATTGGCCTCACCACCACTAATGTGAAAATTCATGTGAGGAAACACTGCATGTACACTGGACCACACTACATTTTCATGAGCACATTTGGCATTTAAAAGTGACTGTTCATTTATGTGAACACATTTCATGTTCTGTGTTGTCGTTGATGGCGTTTCTTTCTCAGAGGAGGTAGAGAGGGAAAATAACAAGGACTACAACCAGGTTCTGCTGGATGTCCGCCGTTCCCTCAGAAGATTCCCTCCTGGTGAGTGGCTGAAGCACTCTAACATCCAATACATGACCTAAACACCTTTAACATTACCTTAACACCTCAGACATGACCTAAACACCTTTAACATTACCCACTCAGACCTGACCTAAACACCTTTAACATTACCCAAACACCTCAGACATGACCTAAACACCTTTAATATTACCCAAACACCTCAGACATCACCTAAACACCTTTAACATTACCCAAACACCTCAGACATGACCTAAACACCTCAGACATGACCTAAACACCTTTAACATTACCCAAACACCTCAGACATGACCTAAACACCTTTAACATTACCTTAACTGTAAATAATAATAACTGTAAATCCTCCACTGCTCCAGTCACCTACGGTGTCCCCCAGGGTTCAGTGCTATGCCCCCTCCTCTTCATCCCGTACATCCTTCCCCTTGGCCAGGTCCTCCGCCACCACGGCCTCCGCTTCCTACAATGACCTAAACACCTTTAACATCACCTAAACACAATAATCTCAGACATTACCTAAACACCTTAAACATTACCTAAACACCTTTAACATCACCTAAACACAATCATCTCATACATTACCTAAACACCTTAAACATTACCTAAACACCTTTAACATCACCTAAACACAATCATCTCAGACATTACCTAAACACCTTAAACATTACCTAAACACCTTTAACATCACCTAAACATAATAATCTCAGACATTACCTAAACACCTTAAACATTACCTAAACACCTTTAACATTACCTAAACACCTTTAACATTACCTAAACACAATAATCTCAGACATTACCTAAACACCTTAAACATTACCTAAACACCTTTAACATCACCTAAACACCTTTAACATTACATAAACACCTCAGACATTACCCAAACACCTTAGACATGACCTAAAGACAATAACCTCAGACATTACCTAGACGCTTCAGACATTACCTCAACTCAACCTCCTCAGACATTCACGCGTTGTGCTAGATGGCTTTTCTTTTTAGAGATTGTTTTATTGGCGGTGGGCTAGAAACCCCAGGAAGCAGAGTAGTCATTGGACTTACCTACACTTTGGAATTTATTGGATTTCTGTGATTTAAGGACGACTGTGTCTCTTTTTTTTCTTCGTTTTCCTCGAAAAAGTCCAGCAGAAGTCTAAACGACCCAGTTAAGTCATTTAGCGCAGAGGATGACTTCATTCACCAAAAATGCATGAACTATGATGCTTCATTTTGTAGCCAAGCAAAGTATTGTTGGTAGGTAAACACATAAAAACGAAACAAGCAAAAAAACACTACACTTGGCACTCTAGGTGGTGATCATTGCCAGTTAGTGTAGAAGAGTTAGTAAAGGAGACCATCCGCACGATGAGACGATTGTGATAATCAGGTGGTTGTGGAGATGGGTTCTGGTATCAAGACATGATGGCGGTTTTAAAGAAGGCAGGGTTCGACATTAAAGGTTGCCTGATTGCCTGGGGCAAGTAAAACATTCGCCGGGTTTGTTTGCGCGACAGCGACGATGCTGCTGGATCCTGGATCTGTGTATCGGTGTGCAGGTAGAACAACGGACGGCGCAGGCGCCAGACCAGACTAGATGATCGTGGAGTGAAGATAAAGCGTACGCGCCTGTCCACCTGTCTGTCGATCAGCGCATACGCTTTAATAATATCTTCACTCCACGATCATCTAGTCTGGTCTGATATACCGATACACAGATTCAGGATCCAGCAGTGTCGCCGCTGTCGCGCAAACAAACCCTGCAAATTTTGTACTTGCCCCGGGCAATCAGGCAACCGTTAATGTCGAACCCTGGAAGGTACAATATCGTTGTCTTGGTGGGAGAAACTACTGACAGAAAAAATAAAGATTCAGGACTTCTCCTGACCCTGCTGTTGACCTCTGACCCTGCAGGCATGCCTGACGAGCAGCGTGAGGGTCTCCAGGAGGAGCTGATTGACATCATCCTGCGTGTGCTGAGGAGGAACACCCAGCTGCATTACTACCAGGGCTACCATGACATCGTGGTCACCTTCCTCCTGGTGCTGGGGGAGCGACTAGCCACCGCTCTGGTGGAGAAGCTGTCTACCCACCACCTCAGGTATAACACCTACCTACTAACTCCACCTCAGGTATAACACCTACCTATTAACTCCACCTCAGGTATAACACCTACCTACTAACTCCACCTCAGGTATAACACCTACCTATTAACTCCACCTCAGGTATAACACCTACCTACTAACTCCACCTCAGGTACAACACCTACCTACTAACTCCACCTCAGGCATAACACCTACCTACTAACTCCACCTCAGGTATAACACCTACCTACTAACTCCACCCACCACCTCAGGTATAACACCTACCTACTAACTCCACCCACCACCTCAGGTGTAACACCTACCTACTAACTCCACCTCAGGTATAACCCCTACCTACTAACTCCACCTCAGGTATAACAGCTACATACTAACTCCACCTCAGGTATAACACCTACCTACTAACTCCACCTCAGGTATAACACCTACCTACTAACTCCACCTCAGGTATAACACCTACCCACTAACTCCACCTCAGGTATAACACCTACCTACTAACTCCACCCACCACCTCAGGTATAACACCTACCTACTAACTCCACCCACCACCTTAGGTGTAACACCTACCTACTAACTCCACCTCAGGTATAACACCTACCTACTAACTCCACCCACCACCACAGGTGTAACATCTACCTACTAACTCCACCCACCACCTCAGGTATAACACCTAGCTACTAACTCCACCTCAGGTATAACATCTACCTATTAACTCCACCCACCACCTCAGGTGTAACATCTATCTACTAACTCCACCCACCACCTCAGGTGTAACATCTACCTACTAACTCCACCCACCACCTCAGATATAACATCTACCTACTAACTCCACCTCAGATATAACATCTACCTACTAGTTAACCATCACTGCAGGTATAACATCTACCTACTAGTTAACATCTACCTACTAGTTAACCATCACTGCACACTCTAAAAAAAAGAATAGTTGAGAATATTTAAAAATTCAAGGCAACCTTATGCACTAACAATTTTGAGTTTGTTGTTCCAACTAAGAATTTTGAGTTTGTTGTTGGAATGGAATGGAATGGAATGGACTTTATTGTCATTGCTACAGTACAGGTACCAAACAACGAAATTTAGGAGGGGTGGCTCCCCTGGTGTTAGGAAAGGGAAAAAAAAAAAAACTTTAAAAAAAAAAGCACAAGAAGGGAAGGAGCTGGTTTACATAAATAAAGGCTATGTACACTATCCACTGTACTATACTGTACAGATAGACGACTAGGGTTGTCATATTGCACAATAGTATTATTTCACATTTATTTAAAGTGTCACAGTTTGCAGGCTTGAAATGTACATGTTTGTGCCTCAGCACTACACCTGATTTTTTCAGTCCAGCAGCTGCCATCAATCCGTCCAGACTGTCCAGGGCCCAGAACTTAGGTCTTTGCTGTGTTCAGGGCCTGGACGGCCCTGTGGTAGAAGCTGTTCTTCAGTCTGTTTGTCCTTGCGGCCAGGGTCCTGAACCGCCTTTTCGAGGTCAGCCTGGTAAAGTGTTCGTACCCAGGGTGGGTCGGGTCCCTGGAGATCTTGGAGGCCTTCCTGAGACAGTGTGTGTTGTACAGCTCTTCCAGAGAGGGGAGGGGGGCGCCGGTGATCTTCTGTGCTGTTCTCACGACTCTCTGTAGCGCATTTCTCTCCGCTGTTGTGCAGCTGGAGAACCAGTTGCAGATGCCGTAGGTGAGGATGCTCTCCACTGCGCCGCGGTAGAAGGTCACCAGTATCTCCTGCTTGCTGTGTTCCTTCCTGAGGACTCTCAGGGTGTATAGCCGCTGTTGTGCCCTCTTGATGGTGGCTTTTGTGTTGTCCTTCCAGGTCAGGTCATCCTAGTGTTCCAACTAATATTAGAATGTTGGTCCAACTGATATTAGATCGTTGGTCCAACTCATATTAGATTGTTGGTCCAACTCATATTAGATCGTTGGTCCAACTCATATTAGATTGTTGGTCCAACTATTATTAGATCGTTGGTCCAACTCATATTAGATCGTTGGTCCAACTCATATTAGATCGTTGGTCCAACTCATATTAGATCGTTGGTCCAACTCATATTAGATCGTTAGTCCAACTCATATTAGATTGTTGGTCCAACTAATATTAGAATGTTGTTCCAACTAATATTAGTTTGTCCTGCCAATGGTCATCACGTTTAATTCTTCATTCTGCCAATGCAGATTTGTTTGTTCAATAAATGGTGTTGTTCACAGAACTACAAAAAGCTAATCGAGAATATAATCGTCTTTCTTTGCACCCCATTCACTTTTTTTCATTAGCCAAGATAATTATATAACCTAAATTATGAAATTAATCAATAATACTTTAGAGTGGAAATGAATTGGACTCTGCACACTAAGTGTAATCACGCGAGCTTTTATTGACCGTTGCACGGCATCGAACACAGTCACAATTCAAGGCACGGTTATTGCTTGGGTTATCCCTTTGAACTCGAACTACCCCATACTTCCCCCTGTACGACACAACTACGGTTTGACCCATAAAACTTACATAGAATGTGCCCATAATCCTTTGGGTCCACTAATATGCAAATCAGTTGTGGCCAAGCGGCCAATCAATGAACAACAACAACGCAGTGAACATAACAGTAGTGAACATAACAGTAGTGAACATAACAGTAGCCGTGACTAGTTAGCTAGCTGTAACGCGTAACCAGGCGATAACATTCGCCACAATATTGAATTTCATCAACGTTAATCAACTTTTAATCTGTGAGAACAAAGCTCCTGATTGATATTGTAGCGTGGATATTTATTGGACTCGCACACAATGTTATCTTGCGAGCTTTTATTGGACGTCAACCGCCAGTGGAGCACTGATACAGTCTAACTTTTGAAGGCATGGCTAAAGCTTGACTTATCCCCATGAACTTGGAACTACCCCATACTTTCTCCAGTACAACACAGTCACGGTGTGACCCACAAAACTCACATAAATTGGGCTCAGAATCCTTTGGGGCCGCTAACCGTATCCATGTCTTGTGCTTTCTCCAAGACTCAGTGTCAGAAAAGTACTTCTCAAATTGACTTTCGAGTGCCTCCAAGTGATCAACAATTACGCATTTCACGTCAGGCGAGGGCACCGCGGAATCCGCGGAAATGCATTGAAATGCGCAGCCAGCTCCGCGCGGTAGCAGAATCTCGTGGATAGCTGTGCGTAATTCAAAGACGCGCGCCAATACTGATCCACGGGAAAGCCATCTGACCTCGGAATGGTAAAGGAGCGCGTTATAGCGGCGCATAGAGAAGCAAAGAGGCAGGTTTGTTATTATCAAACTAGTAACTAAATTAGTAACGTTATGCTAGTTATTAATTACGTTAATTTCGCAATGAAGACCGAACTGCAGCGTTTTAGCCAACACCTAGCTTGCTAGACAGGTGTGTTTTTTTTTTTTTCAGCTGACGTTATGTGAGACTCTAGAATCATGGGCATCATTTTGTAAATAGTTTTTGTCAAAAGTTGCTTATTATTCCCTATTAATGCTCGTACTTTACTCAATATCATTTTTGTTATATTTTTTCATTCTCACTGATTATTTTGGTGAAAAATGTCAATTATTATGACAAAAATTGGCGGACCCCCTGCAGTACCTCTGCGAACCCCCGGTTGAAGACCACTGCTCTAAAACATACTTTTCATCTCAGCGGATTGTTTGGCGCGTCATACAATTACCAGCCCAGACCCTGCTTGCGTCTCTCAGCTACTTTTTACTTTTGGCTCTATCTATCAATCTATCTCGCTACAGGTGTCATATAACTCTAACCCATATCCTGTCATATAAAAGTAGGCTACCTTATTGAATCTCCAGGTAATGTATTTCTGACATCCATCACTTTTGCTGTCGTTAAGATACTTTCTGTTTTGGTAGTCTGTCCAATGTGACAATTGCCCTCCTCCACCGGCCCTAGTTTTGGATCTAGCTTGCTGTTCATTATTTTCATGATAAAACGTCATAACATCTTCATATACACCATACAGGATAAATACTGATTAACAGTAGGCTACTTTGGCAAATGCCCATTGAACAGATAAATGTATTGTCCTATCTTAAGAAAACTAATGTAACACTCTCATCTGGGGACTTACACGGCAAATCAACTGAAGAACTACAAATCCCTGATGACAGGGAGATGACGTATGACTGCTCTGATGAATCAACCCCTATTTCATTAATTTTCTCTATATAACGACGTCGATCATTGATCGGCAATGACACTATATAATAGTTTGCCTAACTGGCCATCGGATTTGTGCTCCTAATATCTAAAAAGCACTACGGTTTTCTTATTTTATCGGATTAAAGTAGCAAAGACCAGAAATTCCCATTGACCGCCAGTCAAACTTCTAAACTTCTATCACCCAAAAAGGGGCGTGGACATTACGGGAGGGGAAAGTACCCGGATGCGTTGCTCTGATGAATGGCAGACGCATAGAGGCAATATACAACAGCCGCCAATGAGGTATCTACGAGTCTACATCTATGCTTCTTTTCCCAAAAAAGGGGCGGGGGCATGACGCGTGGACAAAATACCTGGATGTGTTGTTCTGAATACCCAACTGTTTAATCATATGCATCGAGAAATTGTATAAAATTATTATATAACTTACATTTCTAATAAATTAGTCTACAATCTAATCATGACCTCAATCTTACATTCAGGAAAGTAGGCTTCCATACTGAAAACTATTGCATTAGTATTCCCAAAGGTGTGTTGTTCCCCATATTCTGCAAACAAACTCAAATACAATCATCATGTCTACTCACTGTTGCCTTCAGGTGCTGCCAAAAACTGTAGGCCACAGAAAGGACAAAACATGGCAGCCTTGAAGACAGGCATTGATATGGTTTATTATTTAATATTAACACAATTTTAGTATTAACATTAATACTAACACAATTATAGTATGGAACCCCAGCCAGGCTGATAACCCTCCGTCGCGGGAGGGGAGAGTGCCTCAGTCGGCTGTGAATTCCCAATAAAGAATCCCTCCACTGCACAAGCTTCTACGAACCCTTCGTAGGGTGTAGGGCATAGAATGAGCCCTTCGGTTTGAAATACAGCACATGTTATCTGCAGACATAAATAAGAAATATAATATGTACCTTTTATGTCGCCTCTTCACTCCACAACCTCTTCAGAACTGCTTTTCGGAACTTCTTCAAAAACACGTCTCCGGTCCGTTCCACTTATCGTTCCCCCCCAGAACACTTCCGTTGTGAGAACACTTCCGTTGTGTTGTGAACTGAATTGCAGCGTTTTCTACACTTCCGTTGTGTTGTGAGAACACTTCCGTTGTGTTGTGAACTGAATTGCAGCGTTTTCTTGTTGCATGTGTTGTCGGGGGTTGGAGCGTTTTCTTGTTGCATGTGTTGTCGGGGGTTGTAGCGTTTTCTTGTTGCATGTGTTGTCGGGGGTTGTAGCGTTTTCTTGTTGCATATTATTGCCTATTAATGCTTGTACTTTACTCAATATCATTTGTTATATTTTTTTATTCTCACTGATTATTTTGGTGAAAAATGTCCAAAAAAATGTTTAAAAAGTGTCAAAAATTGGCGGACCCCCTGCAGTACCTCTGCGGACCCCCGGTTGAAGACCACTGCCATAGAGGGTTAATATCAACTGTGAGAACTAAAATACATGACTACTTCCTACTGACCTGATCGCCCCTCCTCTCCTAGGCCTAGCTAGCATTGTGCTTTATTATACGGCAGGGAAATAGACTCCTGGGGGACAACAACAAACAAAATAATTGTTGTTCTTTACCACAAAGGTTCTCCTGAATGTATGTAAAAAATACTTCGCAAAGTGCAAACAAAAATGTTGCAGACATGAAAACCGTACAAAAAAAAGCATGTCACCGTGGACATATGCCAAATCAAGATAACAAAACAAAACAAAAAAATCAAGAAAGTAACCAAGTTATTGTCCAAACAAGCATTAAATCAAGAGTTTGTTCTGAAGAGATCGCACACGCTGTGTGCAATCAGAGCCAATGTCCATGAACACATTTTGGGTTATGGTTAGCACAAATCCACAATGTTGTCCCAACAACGAATTGCAATTTCAGTTTATTCACAATTGTATGTTTAGAACTTATTGGGGTCCATTCCATTCCTCTGATGTACATTTTTACGTTCACTCATAGTAATTTACATTTTCCTGTCTGAACAATTCAGAATACTACTGTACTCTACTGAATAAGGCGTAGTTGTTTTTTTTACAGTGCAGGTATAACACCTACCTACTAGTTAACCAGAACGAGAGAGACCGTTTCACTACTTGACTGGCCACCGAAGTTTAATTTGATGGCAAAGTAGTGAGGTTGGTGGTGTTAGCAGCACGCATGCCCTGTCTGTACTGCTTTGTTTATAAAATATCCTCTCTGAACGTACCGAGCAGAAAGAGAGATGTGTGCGGCACAGGTGACCTTGTACTGATATTTCATGATCATTTTTGTGTCGCTTCAATGTCTCTCTGTTACTTTTACTGAAGGAAACATCATGTTTTTTTCCGTATTGTTGACCTCGGAACAGTTTTATCAGCATTCATGAATCGCATATGGTGCCTTTAAACGCTGTGGTGCAGAAGCTCCCGCAAAAGCCTTGCTTTTAATTGGGGTCAAGGAACAGGGGACAAAGCCATTTTGAAAAGACATTAACATCCTCTCACTGGCACAGCACCAGAATATCTGAAAGACCTTTTGCTAGCATATCAGCCCAATAGAGCTCTCAGGTCTTCTGACGCTGGTTTTCTCTGTGTACCACATGTACAAATGAAGAGATTTGGTGAGGCTATATTCTCATTTTATGCACCCAAATTGTGGAATGCACTGCCAGTTTACATTAGGGATGCAACCTCATTATGTTCAAGTCAAGACTAAAAACCCATCTTTTTAATATTGCCTTTAAATGAAAAAAATATTAAATTATGATTATATAATGATTGGAGCACTTTCAGCTGCAACGTTTGCAGGAAAAGCGCTATACAAATAAAAAGTTATTATTATTATATTATTAGTATCCGTTTATAGTACCTAACGGCGCCCCCTGTGGGTTTGTAGTGATCGTAGTGCACCGTTTTAATTCACTGCAAATTATTGGTGAAATGAGGCATCTAGAAGTGTTCCTAGTGGAGACAGAAACACAGACAGCTGAGCACAGCGCTACTGAAGTCATTCCTGAGATTGTTGTTGACTCTCTTACCTGTTTGAAATTGTTGTTCTTTTTTCTTCTTTCCCAGGGATTTTATGGACCCCACCATGGACAACACCAAACACATCCTGAACTATCTGATGCCCATCATCGAGAGGGTGAACCCCGAGGTGCACGACTTCATGCAGCAGTAAGCATCCCTTTCTGTCATATTATTATTATTATTATGTTATTACTATCATTATTTTTTATTATTATCTTGTTGTATGTATTATTATTATTATTATTATTATTATTATTGTTATTATCATCATCATTATCATTATTACTATCATTATTTGTATTATTATTATTATTACTATCATCATTTTTTATTTGTATTATTATTATTATTCTTATTATTATTATTATTCTTATTATTATTATCATATTGAGACAGTAGCCTCTTTTTCAAATGAGCCCTGGCCAAGAAAAGCAGCACTTCAAGATAATAATGATTCATGGTACAGGACATCGTTTCACACAGTCGTGTTGCGTTAAAGGGGTGGTTAACTATTTGTACACCTATACATACTGTATATAGTATATGTTATTATATCTGTGCTATTGTTAATTTCTCCAGAACGTGCATATCTGGATTATTGAGCTTCCATCCCCTGGTTAGCCTGGTTGATGGAGTGGGATCACAACAGGGCAGCAGCTTAGTCAATGGTGAACCATACCTTTAAAAGCACGTCCCTCATTACATTGTGTGTGTTCAAGGTTTGAGGCAGGTGGTTGGTTGCGTTGACAACACGTCCCCTGTGACATCAGCAGCTTGTACATTATTGTGCTACATTGGAGCGAGCCGGTCCGCGCTCTGAGAAATGTAAAGCAGAGAGACTCAGCCTGGGATGCCTTCCTGTTTGCACTCGCAAGTCTAACAAACGCATCGCTTTAGACGGTGAGGGTTATGGTTTAGTTGACTAGTAGGAGTGTTACAAGGTACATGGTTAGGGTTTAGTTGACTAGTAGGAGTGTTACAAGGTACATGGTTAGGGTTTAGTTGACTAGTAGGAGTGTTACAAGGTAAATGGTTAGTGTTTACAGTGTTTCCTCCAGGATTTTTCACATTAGTGGCGGAGCGGTTGTCTTTCGCGCGCACGCGCATAAAACGCGCACTGGCGCTCAAAACAAAGACGTAGTTTCACCAAAAACTAGAGAGTGGCAACAATTATAATTTCTTAAATAGCGGTTAAGTCATTAAAGCCGAGCAGGTGATTTTATATAGAAGGTGATCAAATACCAATATATCCTACAGCTGCAGCGGAACTTTTATTTTTATGTTCGTCCCTTTCTAGCTCTCAATTTTTTGCGTGTTCCAAATATGATTAAACAGTACGCCACAATGAACTGGTGATACATCCAAATATATACATACCAATAACAGTAAACAGTAGAGAGGCCAGTAAACTCACGTCAGTGAGTTCCAAGCACATCCAAAAGTGGGAAAGCTTAACCACGATCAACATCCAACGACAGCACGGCAAAAAATAAGTTATTGGTCCCTCAAAAAGGAAAAATAGGATGTCCTCACGTTGAAACACATCTCACCACATGGATTCAGACAGTCCACTTTGATTCAGGCTGCGCAGAAAGGCAGCGAGTTATTATGACCGGAGAACAGAAAAAAAGCAGATTGAAGCTAGATTTAGGCCGCTTCCAGACCAACATTTCTCTTTTAGCCCGTCTATGAATAGTTCGAAGCTAGGTGCTTGCACGTTAGGTGCGAGAATGCTCGGTTAACCCATTAGCGGGAACATTATTTGTTTCACAAAATAGGCTGATTTAATTGACCATGAACATCAGAGACATGCATTACGAATGTTCATTTAAAATACTGGTATAAGAACATGAACCAGAGAACAGCAGTAAATGCAATAACCCACAGTCGTCGCTGATGATGTTGCATTTTCGATTAGGATACGGGATTAAAGGCACCGGCGTGTGTCCCGCTAAATTCGGACCAATCACAAAACTGTTTTGAAAGCGCGTCGCCTTGCGCCGCGCGCCTGTTGAGAGCGATTCAGTCGATTGAAGTGCGAACACAAACGACGAGGTTAATTGCAACATTGTAACATATTGTAAATAACTACACCCTAAATCGTAACGAAATGTTGGTCTGGAAGCGGCCTAAATCTAGCTTCAATCTGCTTTTTTTCTGTTCTCCGGTCATAATAACTCGCTGCCTTTCTGCGCAGCCTGAATCAAAGTGGACTGTCTGAATCAATTAGTGGCGGAGGAAATTCATTTGTGGCGGCCCGCCACGAATAAATGCATATAGAGGAAACACTGGTTTAGTTGACTAGTAGGTAGGGCTGTGTTCAAAAAATCGATTTCCCGATTCTAAATCGTTCTTCATTGAATGAGCGATTATCAATTCATAAATCCCGAGATCGATCTTTCATGCATTTTCCTGCTTGCAGCTTCAACCCGCAACGAGATCTCGTGGCCAGATCTCACGCTACAATAATTTATCATATCTCACGCAACGAGAGGTCTCAATACTGTAAAATCTAAAAACATGGTGATGGCAGGGACACTCAAGTCACCACCAGGCTTAAAGGCAGATGTCTGGGTGCATTTTGGATGTACAAATTATGACGATAGAGATGAGCAGGACAAAAGCAAAGCCATATGCAAGCTGTGCGCAGTGGAGGTTAAATTTAGTGGAAACACCACAAATCTACGGAACCACTTATTGAGGCATCACCCTGACGTGAAACATGGAAAAGCGGATCTGAAACAAGCCTCGCTGATAAAGACGTTTGGTTGCAAATTACAATCAAATTCTCTGCGTGCCCAACAAATAACCGAGGCTGTAGCAATTTTTATTTGCAAGGATATACGCCCGTACAGCGTTGTCGAAAATGCTGGCTTTCTCGTCAGTGTACTAGAACCACGGTACGTGTTACCGACACGCAAACAGTTGAGTGAAGTGACAGTCCCAGACATGTCCGCGCAGGTGAAACGTGACATCGCAACTTCACTTCAGCCAGCAGAGAGTTGCCATAACGTGTGACAGCTGGACATCCAGAGCAATGGACTCGTACCTGACAATCACTTGCCACTTTATCAGCGAGGCTTGTTTCGGATCCGCTTTTCCATGTTTCACGTCAGGGTGATGCCTCAATAAATGGTTCCGTAGATTTGTGGTGTTTACACGAACTTATTGTTACTGTATACTACAGTATTTTAATAATCATTGATTTTCCAATTATGTTTATTCCTGAATAAAATCCAAAAAGTGAGAAAGCAGTAATGAAGGGCTTTAGTTTCATGGACATTATGGTTTACAATGTGTTTTTTTGTTCCCCAAAATACCCTCATCTATTGCACTATTTTCGTTTGAGTTTTGCACATTTTTATTTTGTATACATATATATTATGCAAATAAGCTATTTGAGACAGTCCTGAGGGATATGTGATGTCTTGTTTACCGATAGGCTATGTTTGTAGCCCCTTTATTTACACTGGCTGCAGTAAAGCACGTTAAAAAGCACTTTTTGTAGTGTCTGATTTAGCAAAATGTTGGTCAATGATGTTCATTTATGTTCCAATAAGAAGTACATTCATGTAACTGCTTTGGAGTCAATTCTTAATGTAAACATGTATATGTTTAACAATGCTACATGTTATAGGGTTCCTTGAACCATTTATAGCATTAGTTCTGAGAATCTCTTCATATTCAAGGAAAATTTATATTGTAACTAAATCGAATCGGAATCGAATCGAATCGGGAGCTGTGAATCGGAATCGAATCGTTTTGGGAAATCAGTGGCAATACCCAGCCCTACTAGTAGGAGTGTTACAAGGTCCATGGTTAGGGTCAAGGTTAGGGTTTAGTTGACTAGTAGGAGTGATACAAGGTCCATGGTTAGGGTCAAGGTTAGGGTTTAGTTGACTAGTAGGAGTGTTACAAGGTCCATGGTTAGGGTCAAGGTTAGGGTTTAGTTGACTAGTAGGAGTGTTACAAGGTCCATGGTTAGGGTTAGGGTTTAGTTGACTAGTAGGAGTGTTACAAGGTCCATGGTTAGGGTCAAGGTTAGGGTTTAGTTGAGTAGGAGTGTTCCACTAAACACACCTGTGTCCCCAGGGCGGAGGTGGGGACCATCTTTGCTCTCAGCTGGCTCATCACCTGGTTCGGCCACGTCCTGTCAGACTTCCGCCATGTTGTGCGGTTGTACGACTTCTTCCTGGCGTGCCATCCCCTCATGCCCATCTACTTTGCTGCTGTGGTGAGTCTACCCCCAATCAACCGTGAGGGGTCATTTGACCCCTGTGAGTAAAATAAATGTTTATGTCTTTTACATTTACATTTTTGGCATTTAGCAGACGTCTTATTCCAAAGCGACTTACAATCAATACATTTGAATACTAAGCATGTGAATCAGCAATCCACCATTCGTTGCAGGAAGAGTAATCTAGCTCGGGCCCGGGGCCACTGATAGAAGGAAAAACCTTCTCCCTATCGCCTTCTACTAAAACTTTTTTTTTTTTTTTTTTTTTTTTACTGGAGAAACTGAGAAACAGTACAAGGGGGGCAATAGACGTTCTTAGGGACACAGTAGAGGGGAAAGCGGGTGTCTTTAGGAGACGTTGTGGTGAGGGTCAGAAGATTTCTCAGATTTCTCAGGATTTCTCAAGATGTAACCTGAAGAGATGGGTCTTCAGTCTACGACGGAAGATGGGTAGTGACTCTGCCGTTCTGACAGCCGTGGGGAGCTCATTCCACCAGCGGGGAGCCAGTGTTGTGAAGAGACGTGATCGGGCAGCCCGACTGCTGTGTAGAGGAGGTGGGGCCAGTCGGCCAGCCGAGGTGGAGGAGCGGAGTGAGCGGGCAGGGGTTTGGTGGGTTACCATTTCCTTCAGGTAGGCAGGGGCTGTCCCTTTAGCTGCCTGGTAAGCAAGCACCAGGGTCTTGAATCTGATGCGAGCTGCTATCGGGAGCCAGTGCAGGGTGCGAAGGAGAGGGGTGACATGCGAGTATTTGGGGAGGTTGAATACCAGCCGGGTAGCAGCATTCTGGATGAGCTGCAGAGGTCTAATGGCTGAAGCGGGGAGCCCAGCCAGGAGTACATTGCAGTAATCCAGGCGGGAGATGACCAGTGCCTGGGTCAAGAGTTGCGCTGCCTCTCTGGTAAGGAATGGTCGTATCCTTCTGATGTTGTAGAGCAGAGGTTGTAGAGGACGAATCTGCAGGAGCGAGCCGTTGCTGCAATGTTCTCCACACAGGATAGTCGGTTATCCAGGATCACTCCAAGGTTCTTGGCTGTCAGGGAGGGGGTTACAGTAGAGTTCTCCACTGTGATGGAGAAGTCTTGGAGAGGGCAGGCTTTCCCGGGGATGAAGAGGAGCTCGGTCTTAAGATTGAGCTTGAGATGGTGGTCAGCCATCCAAGTTGAAATGTCAGCGAGACATGCTGAGATACGGGTTGCCACGTGTACATTAGACGGGGGGAAGGACAGGAAGAGTTGAGTGTCATCTGCGTAGCTGTGGTAGGAGAGCCCATGTGAAGAGATTACCGAGCCAAGAGACTTGGTGTAGAGGGAGAAAAGTAGGGGCCCTAGGACAGAACCCTGGGGTACTCCAGTGGAGAGGGTTCGCGGAGAAGATAGCGATTCTCTCCAGGTCACCTGGTAGGAGCGGCCCGCCAGGTAGGAAGAAAACCAGGAGTGTGCTGTGCCAGAGATGCCCAGGTCTGAGAGGATGGAGAGAAGGATCTGGTGATTGACTGTGTCGAAGGCAGCAGACAGGTCAAGGAGGATGAGAACAGAGGAGAGGGAGGAAGCTTGGGCAGAGTGGAGGGCTTCCGTGACAGCAAGGAGAGCAGTCTCAGTGGAATGCCCAGCCTTGAAGCCGGATTGGTGGGGGTCTAAGTGATCCATCTTCCGGAGATAGTCAGTCAGTTGTTTAGATGCCGCGCGTTCAAGGGTTTTGGAAGGGAAGGAGAGAAGGGATACAGGTCTGTAATTGTGGGCAGATGATGGGTCAAGGGTAGGTTTCTTGAGGAGAGTCTTGACTCTGGCTATTTTGAAGGCCGCTGGGACAGATCCTGGTGATAGGGAGGAGTTGATTAGGGTGGTAAGGTAAGGAAGGATGTCGGGGGAAATGGATTGGAGAAGGGGGGAGGGGATGGGATCAAGAGGGCATGTGGTTGCCCGCTTTGATGTGATAAGTGTGAGAATCTCATCGGGGGAGAGGGGGGGAAAAGATGACAATCCAGAGACCGAGTGTCGAGGAGAGAGTTTGGAAGGGGTGTTAGCATTGTTAGTGGGAGGAGGGAGAGGTGGGGGGGGAAAAGGTGCTGCTGATGTCGTCCACCTTTTTTTCAAAGTAGGTGACAAAGTCATCGGCGGACAGGGAGGAAGGGGGAGGGGGAGGAGGTGGATTAAGGAGTGAAGAGAAAGTGGAGAACAGTTTTCTAGGATTAGAGGCAGAAGAATGTATTTTGGAATGATAGTAGGATGCTTTAGCAGCTGATGCCGAGGAGGCGTAGTTGGCAAGGAGAGAGTGATAGAGGTTAAGGTCATCAGAAAGGCCAGTTTTTCTCCATTTCCTCTCAGCTGCTCTGAGCTCTAGTCTGCAAGCATGTAGCGTTTCAGAGAGCCAGGGAGCTCGAGGAGAGGATCGAGCTGGCTTCAAGGTTAGTGGACAGAGGGTGTCGAAGGATGAGGTGAGAGCGGACAGGAGGGTTGAGGATGCCGCATCAGTGGATAGAAGGGAGAAGGATTCGACAGAGGGTAGGGAGGATAGGACAGAAGAAGAGAGGGTGCTGGGGGACAGGGTACGTAGGTTACGACGAGAGGGTCTTAAGTGGTTAGAGGTAGGGGTGTAACGGATCACGGAAATTCCGTGATCCGTTCGGATCGCCCTCCACGGTTCGGAACGCATGTGTACCGCGGATCAATTGCAAAATGTTAACAAATAATAATATTGCTTAATATCTCTTGTAAATCACAATGTAGAGTTGCCATGAAAAGATAGACGCGACAGTTGCGGCCTTTGTTTTACTCTAAAGCGCAATGATAGGTTGATAATGCGAAAGAAAAAGAATCTGTTGTTTGCTCACTACACGTGAAGCTGGGAATCCACAACAACAAGGCTGCGTTCGTAAATCCGCTCTGGAATCTGATCAGCTTTCAAGGAACGCCTCTTTTCAATCAAATTACTTGGTCGCTTTATGACGTCGGACCCAGTGTGCGCTCCGGTGCTCTCAAAGCGAATTTACGAACGCGGAGAACAACTCGAAATGCCTCCCTCGTCATTTAAATCCCATGTATGGGAGCACTTTGGCTTCTCTGTCAACTATGACGGGAGGCACGAAAAAGGTAGCTCGACAACTTCTGATAATGTAGGCATGTTTTTCATACCATGTTCAAAATAAGGGTTCACTTTATTATTTAGTTAAAAGTGGCATAAAACATGTTTATTCATCTGCTTTAAAGAGCCCAGTGACTCACTGCTGCAACCAGGCGCCTCCTCCCTCTCTCCTATCATTTAAATTGAGTGTACAGTATAATTATGTAATGTTTGAGTGTAGAATATGTTATATATATTATATATATATGTATATATATATGTATGTATATATATATATATATATATTACCAGTTTTGACATCTTGTTGTTGGTTTTTGTCACATAGTAAAAGTGGTGTTTTTACAGAATTCAAGGAAAAAGCAGTTTTTATAAAAACAAAAATGTTTTGTGTTGATCCGAAAAATGATCCGATCCGTGACTCAAAAACCGTGATCCGATCCGTGAGTTAGGTGATCCGTTACACCCCTAGTTTGAGGCTGAGAGGGAAGAGGAAGTTTTGAGGGGAAGGGAGAAGGATATAAAGTGGTGATCAGAAACTGGAAGAGGGGTAACGGTAAGGTTGGAAGTGTGGGAAGATCTGGTGAAGACAAGGTCGAGCTGATTGCCTGCCTTATGAGTCGGAGGAGAGGGGGACAGGGTAAGGCCGAAGGAGAGGAGAAGGTCAAGTACTCCAGATGAGAGAAGCTTCTCAGATTGGAAAAAAAAGTCAATGTCTTTGCACTCGATCAAATTTCAGGACCCTCCTTTCATGACTTTTCCTAGATATGTGCGTTCTACCACCCAGTATCCTTACATTTTCAAAATCACATCAGGATAAGCTAGTATAAAGCTATTTAGTTTTTCTGTGTAGGAAGCAGGCTAATTTACAAGCGGCCAACTAGTGGTCGTTGTGTGTAAATAGCAGCGTGAGCATTGAAAAAGATTGAAACGGCACGGCTGTTCTAGTGTTAACCCTGGACTAGCAATCGTGGCGCCTCGGCATTAGAACGATCGAAGTAGGCGGAAGTCAGGTAAACTATAATAGCTGTCTAATCAATGCAAGTCAATTAAGAACATTACCGTATTTTCCGCACTATAAGGCGCACCGGATTATAAGGCGCACCTTCAATGAATGGCCTATTTTAGAAATGTTTTCATATATAGGGCGCACCGGATTATAAGGCGCACTGTCGTTTTTGTTTTTTTTGACTGGGGTTGCGTTATGCATCCACTAGATGGAGCTGTGCTAAAGGGAATGTCAACAACACAGTCAGATAAAGTCAAACTTTATTAAGCGTTCTGACAACTCCGTTCACTCCCATGGTAACGTTGTTCAAACGTTAATGTGCATATTAACAATATTAACAATATTAACAATAACATATTAACAATATTAACAATATCTCCCAGCCTTGTTCACTCTTCTCCCAAACGTGGAGGGGAACTTTTCCCTGATTCAGTAAACACGTAGTAAAAGAAACAGTCTGATAGTATTGTCGTTAGGTATACTGTGTCGTCGGAAACGTATCTACTGCCATCGATAATGTTCTCTCTTCTCTTGGGGTTCATAACAACGTAATGATCAGAGTGATCTTAAGTTCAAAATCTAAAGCCTATGATACACGGGCAACTGTGAAGAAAAGGACAGGATGTTATCCTCCGTCTCGTCAGGTTCTCCTCCTTCATTTAAGATGTCTTTGTCTTTGTAGACCTCAAGCTTCACATTCCAAAGGCATGGGTGTTCTACAATGACATGGAGACAGAGGGATGAGATGTTCATTAATTCAATTCAGTCAAACATTCAAACTTTATTTCAGTAAACACGTAGTAAAAGAAACAGTCTGATACCACTAAATCAAACGTTAGTGCATAACTCAACATTGTTCAGTTATGTATAACACGTAAAGCTCACTTTTTCAGTTCATTCCTCGTCCACGAATCCCTTGAATTATTCTTCTTCAGTGTCCGAATTGAACAGTTGGGTGAGTACGGCATCCATTCAGAGCACATGATAGCATAACAATAGCATAGCATTCGCGGAGATTCCAAGATGGCGGCCGTCGTTTACTGATTACCGTAATGCTGCAAGCGGTGCGGCTTTGTAGTTTACCAGTCGTACTGAAACATTTTATTATTATTAAAATATATATATATTGGTCATGTAATTTTTACATTTTGATCCATATATAAGGCGCTCCGGATTATAAGGCGCACTGTCGTTATTTTAAAAAAAAATTGGCTTTTAAGTGCGCCTTATAGTGCGGAAAATACGGTAGTTTTCCCATTACTTTTGGTGCCCTGAAATAGGAGGACCATGGAAAAAATAACGTGTTGTCATTTCTGAATGGTGAAACCCTACATTATACAAAAATAACTTGAAATAAAAGCTGACAATCGCTACTTCAATAAGAGATTGGGATTGTTTGATTTCAACCAAACCGTATAGAGCGAAAAGAAGACATACACCTCGTTCCAAATTATTATGCAAATTATATTTTTCTCAGATTTTCCTAAATAGTCGATGCAAATGACAATCAGTATAATTTTCAAGTCATCAACCGTTAGAGTATAATTCACATTTTATTGAACAAACCTCCCAATGATAACAGTATTTTATTTATTTATAAAAAACTCTAAATGCACTGTTCCAAATTATTATGCACAACAGAGTTTCAAAACATTTTATAGGTTATAAAGAACTAAAAATGGTAATTTGATGAATTTAGGGTTAGGAAGTCATATTATTTATATACTATTTCAAACAAAAACATCTTAACAGGTCAAGTTACATGTTAACATAGGACCCCTTCTTTGATATCACCTTCACAATTCTTGCATCCATTGAACTTGTGAGTTTTTGGACAGTTTCTGCTTGAATTTCTTTGCAGGATGCCAGAATAGCCTCCCAGAGCTGCTGTTTTGATGTGAACTGCCTCCCACCCTCATATATATTTTGCTTGAGGATGCTCCAAAGGTTCTCAATAGGGTTGAGGTCAGGGGAAAATGGGGGCCACACCATGAGTTTCTCTCCTTTTATGCCTATAGCAGCCAATGACACAGAGGTATTCTTTGCAGCATGACATGGTGCATTGTCATGCATGAAGATGATTTTGCTACGGAAGGCACGGTTCTTCTTTTTGTACCACGGAAGAAAGTGGTCAGTCAGAAACTCTACATACTTTGCCGAGGTCATTTTCACACCTTCAGGGACCTTAAAAGGGCCTACCAGCTCTCTCCCCATGATTCCGGCCCAAAACATGACTCTGCCACCTCCTTGCTGACGTCGCAGCCTTGTTGGGACATGGTGGCCATCCACCAACCATCCACTACTCCATCCATCTGGACCATCCAGGGTTGCACGGCACTCATCAGTAAACAAGACTGTTTGGAAATTAGTCTTCATGTATTTCTGAGCCCACTGTCATGCTGCAAAGAATACCTCTGTGTCATTGGCTGCTATAGGCATAAAAGGAGAGAAACTCATGGCGTGGCCCCCATTTTCCCCTGACCTCAACCCTATTGAGAACCTTTGGAGCATCCTCAAGCAAAATATATATGAGGGTGGGAGGCAGTTCACATCAAAACAGCAGCTCTGGGAGGCTATTCTGGCATCCTGCAAAGAAATTCAAGCAGAAACTGTCCAAAAACTCACAAGTTCAATGGATGCAAGAATTGTGAAGGTGATATCAAAGAAGGGGTCCTATGTTAACATGTAACTTGACCTGTTAAGATGTTTTGTTTGAAATAGCTTTTGATTTCAGTAAATATTACCTCCTAATATGACCTCCTAACCCTAAATTCATCAAATTACCATTTTTTGTTCTTTACAACCTATAAAATGTTTTGAAACTCTGTTGTGCATAATAATTTGGAACAGTGCATTTTGAGTTTTTTATTTAAAAAAAAAAATACTGTTATCATTGGGAGGTTTGTTCAATAAAATTTGAATTATACTCTAACGGTTGATGACTTGAAAATTATACTGATTGTCATTTGCATCGACTATTTAGGAAAATCAGAGAAAAATATAATTTGCATAATAATTTGGAACGAAGTGTATATGCGCCACTGTCCTTACCCAGGCCACTGTACATCCTGTTGATGATGTGTTTGATCTGAACATCCTGTTGATGATGTGTTTGATCTGAACATCCTGTTGATGATGTGTTTGGCAACTGTTTTCAGGGTTCCCATGGGTCCTTGAAATCCTTGAAAGTTTGTGAATTTGAGCAAAACTTTTTTTGAAAATAGACATGGGTCATTGAAAGTGCTTGAATTCCCCTCTCTCTCTCAAAAAAAAATCTATATATTAAAAATGTTTTTACTTAGCTCGTCAACTAGTAAATACGTTTCTGTACTGCTTGCTTAACTTTACACATATTTCACAATATATTGTTTTGCTGTGATGTGGTAGAGAAGGCAAGAGACCGTCTAGTGTTCAACCATTCAAGCCTCTCTTTTTAATTGTTGTCTGTGAGCGGATAGTTCCTATTATATAAATTCTCATCTAGATCTGTCTCAAACTATGCCGTGTTGGGTCCTTGAATTTGAGGGAATTGAGTCTTGAAAGTCCTTGAAAGGTGCTTGAATTGGATGTTTCAGAAGGTCTGGGAACCCTGTGTTTTGTACGGCTTTGGAAGCTGTGCCAGCGTACCAATGCATGTGCATTAGAAATGTGGTTATTATGATTGGACAAGTAAGCCGAATGAGCGTTTACATGCCTATCAAACGGTTTATGGGGCGGCAGGTAGCCTAGAGGTTAGAGAGGCAGGTAGCCTAGAGGTTAGAGAGGCAGGTAGTCTAGAGGTTAGAGAGGCAGGTAGCCTAGAGGTTAGAGAGGCCGGTAGCCTAGAGGTTAGAGAGGCAGGTAGCCTAGAGGTTAGAGAGGCCGGCTAGCAATTGGATGGTCTCTGGTTCGATCCCTGCCTCAGGAGGGAACTGCTTGTGACTGGAGGGTTGCTGGCATCATATCTAAGCTGCCTACCACTGCCGTTGTGCCCTGGAGCAAGGCACTTAACCCCTAATTGCTCCAGGGGTGCTAACCAGTGGCGGCTGGCCGATAGAGGGCGCTGGGGCGCCGCCCCCACCTTCACTTCCTAGTTGCGATTTGTAAAAGTTTTAAAAAATAAATAAACATTGTTTATTCACAAAATGCGGCTGATATTCTGTCGGCGCCTATCAGCATTCATTAAAAATCCTCCAATACAATAAACATTTTATCTGTGTGTGTGTAAAATTCACTGTTAAAATACATAGGGGGAGGAGTCGGGTCGCCGATCGAATGCAAGTCTATCGCAGGCCAAATACTTTTCGCTTACACGTGAGCTGTAGCAGCGCTCCAATTGGCTGTCTCTATTTCTCGGCCGGGGCGCAAAAAGTTGCGTCCTGAATATCCGGTTGTAATAGCAGACAATGCATTATGCTGAGGACTTCCGACTTCCGGGCTTCCGGACTGCTCTCCTAACAAATTAAGTTGTTTACAATGTAAGGAGGATTTATTTCTGTAAACAAATTGAACAAATGGATTAGAAGGAGGCATCTTTTGTTCCCAACTTGAGGATATTGCAACTGGACCTATTACCGAAGTCAAACTTCGTTTGTGGTCGCAATCTCCGCACCGGCTGTTAGGCTGCTACTGTTGGTGTTTTGCGAAGCCAGAATACACAAACTCGACCTGAAGGTAAGAGAGTCAGCTAAGATAAAAGCTACTTCAAACATTTAGTAAAATCGTCAGCATGGTACGTTTTCTAATGTCGTCTTTTCGCTTGTTTGTTTATGTATTCACCCAGCACACGCACACACACACACACACACACACGCACACACACACACTCACACTCACACACTCACTAGAGGGGATGAAGAGGTCTGTACAGGGGGGTAGAGGGGATGAAGAGGTCTGTACAGGGGGGTAGAGGGGATGAAGAGGTCTGTACAGGGGGTAGAGGGGATGAAGAGGTCTGTACAGGGGGTAGAGGGAATGAAGAGGTCTGTAGAGGTGGGTAGAGGGGATGGAGAGGTCTGTACAGGGGGGTAGAGGGGATGAAGAGGTCTGTACAGGGGGTAGAGGGGATGGAGAGGTCTGTAGAGGTGGGTAGAGGGGATGAAGAGGTCTGTACAGGGGGGTAGAGGGGATGAAGAGATCTGTACAGGGGGTAGAGGGGATGAAGAGGTCTGTACAGGGGGGTAGATGGGATGGAGAGGTCTGTAGAGGTGGGTAGAGGGGATGAAGAGGTCTGTAGAGGTGGGTAGAGGGGATGAAGAGGTCTGTACAGGGGGGTAGAGGGGATGAAGAGGTCTGTACAGGGGGGTAGAGGGGATGGCGAGGTCTGTACAGGGGGGTAGAGCTATTCTCATGCTAAAATCGACTGTAAATCCAGATTTTAAAGTTGATATTCTTCCCCGTGGAGCATGCCCCCATAACCTGTGCCCCACCCAAAATGTTTAGCACCAGCCGCCACTGGTGCTAACTATGGCTGACCCTGTGCCTAGAGCAAAAAAATACATTTTGTTGTACTCTGCAATGACAAAACGTTTGAATCTAATCTAATCAAAGGTATAACCCAGCCCTTCCTAGAATGGTCACTCAACTATTTTTAGTGTTTACATGAGGGTGTTTTATTCAGTTTATTTAGTACTACAACAGTGATCATAGGGTTGTCATCATTAACTCCCCAACTGCCAAAGAATTCCAGAAGACTCGCCACCTAAGATGCCAAGTGTTTCATGTCGAGGTCACCCAGGGCGCACTCTAGAATGTTGACCTTTTTGGGTTAGACTTAAAAAAGTCACCCTTGGCACTGAATGAGTTCAACTGGAAACCGGGGGGGGTATGTTTTGAAGCTGAGGTGGGGGTGTGTTTCAGATCGTGCTGGACTTTGGGGGGTGT
Organism: Nansenia antarctica; assembly: GCF_963989245.1. Taxonomy (NCBI): domain Eukaryota; kingdom Metazoa; phylum Chordata; class Actinopteri; order Argentiniformes; family Microstomatidae; genus Nansenia; species Nansenia antarctica. Next base: position 27,767,272 of record NC_137676.1, read on the forward strand.
TTTGAAGCTGAGGTGAGGGGGTGTTTCAGATCGTGCTGGACTGAGGGCGGTGTTTTGAAGCTGAGGTGGGGGTGTGTTTCAGATCGTGCTGGACTGAGGGGGGTGTTTTGAAGCTGAGGTGGGGGTGTGTTGGGTGTGTTTCAGATCGTGCTGGACTTTGGGGGGTGTTTGGAAGTTGACGTCGGGGTCTGTTTCAGATTGTGCTGGACTAGGGGGGGGGTGTTTTGAAGCTGATGTCGGGGTGTGTTTCAGATTGTGCTGGACTAGGGGGGGGATGTTTTGAAGCTGACGTCGGGGTGTGTTTCAGATCGTGCTGTACCGGGAGGACGAGGTGCTGGACTGTGAGTGTGACATGGCGTCTCTGCACCACCTGCTGTCCCAGATCCCCCAGGACCTGCCTTACGAGACGCTCATCAGCCGCGCCGGAGACCTCTTCGTCCAGTTCCCCCCATCTGAGATGGCCAGGGAGGCCGCCCAGCAGCACAGCCAACAGTAGGACCAACACATACACACACACACACACACACAATCAAACAAATGTCTTTCTTTTCTTTCTTTTTTTTATTTTTTATTTTTTATCTACCCCCAAGGGTAGACCCTCCTCTTGGAGAGCTACCTTCCTGCAGGTTTTCCCCAACTCTCTCTCTCTCTCTCTCTCTCTCTCTCTCTCTCTGTCTGTCTGTGTCTCTCTGTCTCTCTCTGTCTGTCTCTGTCTCTCTCTCTGTGTCTCTCTCTCTCTCACTCGCTCTCGTTCTTTCACCGATACCGAGGGCACTCTTATTCACGCACGCCGCTGTCCGGATCAACGAACGAGGCTCTTTTTCCCCCTCTCGACTTTGACCCCTCTCTCATTTCCCAAGATCGATCTAAACATTAGAACAACTTCTCGCACAAAATGACCAACGTTCCAACAGTCGATTCAACGGATCATAAACGGCTAATAATAAAACAGCCTTTTGTTTAGTTTGATTTTTTCCGTGAAATCTATTCTGAACTTAAGAGTCTTTAACACTGATTTCTCCCCCCTGTCTCCTCTCCCCCCAGGACCGCTGCCTCCACCTTTAAAGACTTTGAGCTGGCCTCGGCTCAGCAGAGGCCCGACGCTGTGCTGCGGAGGCGTCGTCGAGACAAGGCGGGGATGGAGGGTTCAGGGGGGGGCGCGGGGGTCATGGCGGTGGCCCGGCCCACCGCCGCCAGGCGGTTCGTGCGGCTGGCCGTCATGGGCCTAACCGTAGCCCTGGGAGCGGCCGCCCTGGCCGTGGTCAACACTGCCCTGGGGGGGTGGGCGCCCAAACTGGACCTCCACCTCTTCCCCTGAGAGAGAGAGAGAGAGAGAGACACAGAGAGAGACAGAGAGAGACAGAGAGAGAGAGAGGGAGAGACACTCGTAAAGGCTAGCTAGCACCGAGCCCCTACCTCCTAGCCTCTACCCTCCACTCCCTTGCCCCTACCTCCTAGTCCCTACCTCCTAGCCCCTACCTCCTAGCCCCTACCTCCTAGTCCCTACCCCCTAGTCCCTACCTCCTAGTCCCTACCTCCTAGCCCCTACCTCCTAGCCCCTACCCTCCACTCCCTAGCCTTTACCCTCTTAACCCCTAGATTCATCCCCTCAATAACTTCTCTCAAGCCTGTATCCCCTACCTACCAAGTTCCTGGGGGGTAGGAGGTAGGATTTAGGGGTTGATGGACACAAGGGTGGCCATTACAACAAGACGTCCATTGAAGGGTGAGAACACGATCAACCCCACCATGAAGAAATGTGAGACTTTACTGTTGATGTTGTCTTTAATTTATATACTTGTAAATAAAATAATATGAGGGTGATAAATGTCACGAAGATGACTCTGATGGCTTCTAGCGAAGATCTTCAGATACTACATCAAGACTGGTCACTGGGGTCTCCAGCATGGAGGCTCACTCAGATGTTGTCGGCGAATAGTTCCCACCCACCACAGATCAGGGTCAAGTTCAGTAAGCACATGAAAGAAAATGGAATTTTGAAATAAGAATGCTTTTAATTTTTCTGTACTCCAGTGAAACATGACCTGTTTTTGGAAGCCGCAGCTGTCGAATCACTTTCTATGCTGATACTGAGACCAAATACACAAGCTAAACCCTCTCTCTCTCTGTGTTTAGCACATAACTTTATCATCATTTTGTATAAAATTAATATATATAATTAATAATTATGTATAATTAAGGAATCCATTTTGGATGAGGTTTTCATTTGGCATGCCTCTAAGGTTAGCTGAGAACAGGCTAGTTTTCGGTTCTCAACTGTGGCACCAACAACACTCCCACTCAAACACCCCAGGAGCTCTGAGATGAGCCCAGGCCCTATACTGTTGTTGACCCTGTGCTAGAGTTGACCTCATGCCACAGTTGACCCCATGCCAATACAATTCCAATCTTCCAACATTCTCCCTCACAATGTGTTCATTTCAACAGTTCTCATCACACTCACCGAATGGCCTGGTCTTACATACCGCAAATGTGTATTTTTATTTTTATTTTCTACACATAATCTTTGCAATGTTGCTTGAGCTATTAACTACAGTTGCCATAGTTTGAATATTGGGAGGCGTTGGACATGTTTGTTCAAGGCAGAAGACACATACATCACACTGACAGGAATACTCAGTGGTGCCTACTTTGGATGTCAATCAAGAGATGAACTCCATTTGTATTATTTTCAATAGTTTTCCGTGCACTAAATAGCCTCGTTTGGTGTCATTTGACACTTAATGATTTTATCTGCATTTTATGTTCATTTCTGTCATGAGAATCATGTGAAAAATGTTCAAGATCTACTTAAATAAATTGTATAGGATGAGTGAACAGTTGTTTGCTGTGTTTCTGCCTAATGCTGTGAAACTCCTTGGTTTGGTTCTTGCAAGAGCAACACAGTTACTGTTGCTCAATCTTTCTTTAGATATTTATCTGATAGCATATTTATAATAATTTTTATTATTATAACTACTGTACTTAATCACTGATAAACGTAACAAGGCAACACTATAAGACAGAGAAGTGAAAGTAGTTTTTTTCCCTTTATTCACTGAAGTGTTGAAACTTAATAGATAAAACAACCTTACTGTAGATGAAAATATTAATAGGTTCAGTTAATGTACACAGTTGGTCAAAATGATGCGTAGTTAGCTTGTATACTTTTTCATCACTGCATTAAAGTCAACTGTCAATTCAGGAAGTAAATTGAATTCCAAACGAGAATGGAAAAATAAATTCAACTCTTCTAATTATTTAATTTGAATTACAGTCAAGCTAAATTGACTGAAATGCAATGTTATTGATCCCATATCTGATTAGTGTCAGTTCTATTTATCTATAGTAGTAATGCTTCTAAGACACGTCACATCTCTTCACTGGGCTGCTGAGGAGTTACATATTTTATATTTTCATGATATTTTCTCCTGAATATCTACATGGAAGATCATATCCATTCAGTGTGAGAAAGAATAAGTAGTTACCATGGCATATGCATAAGTATATGAATAAATAAACTAATAAAGCTACCTTTAATTTGCATGCTCCCAGCCATATTTACATGTACCCAGCCATATATCATAAAAAAGGGTTTGCGATGAGCAGGAAAGGTGGGCGTGGCTGTTTTTCCACCAAGGAGTGGTTTTAGTGCAAAATAAATGCTTGAAATCGATTCAGAATCATGAAAAGCCCCTAGTTTGACTTCTCGCAAGGTGAGACATGGCAGGCCAAATCATAGTTTTTTCATGCACTGGTCAATTTTGAGATTTTGGGCTATTTTGCTTCCACATGTCTTCTTTCACACTGGTGGAAAGAAGACGTCCAAAAAATACACATTTGGTGTTTATTTTACTATATTTTGTCTATGTGCGTCTGTATATTCTCCTAAATTCACCAATTATAAAGGCGTTTTCTCAAAATGAGGTTTTTCTCTTACTCAGAAATCTCCACTTCAGTAGCACTTACATATACCAAACTTTCCAGTTTTATTCTATATTCTATATCTTATATCTATATTCTTTTTTTTGTGCAATTTTCTTTTTATTCAACAATAAGAACAATAATACAACAATTCAACATCAACAAAAACAACAAAAGAAAAACATAAAAAGGAAGTGTTATCCCATGTATCATTTCCCAAAACCCTATTATTTTGTGGCAATTCCAGAATATATGGGCATGGTTAGCCTCAGATACCCCACAATTCCTCCAACATGACTTCCTTGTATCCGAATAGTTAGATATAGCCCTGACCTGCGTCCCTTTATATGCATCAATCATAACTTGTACCACCTCATTTACTTTTAGGGAGAGTTCCTGTCCAATCCGTTTCCCAAAGTAATCCCGCATCTGAAGATATTTGTAGAATTCCCTCCAATACAGGCCGTATGTAATTTTAAATTTTGCCATTTAGCAGACGCTTTTATCCAAAGCGACTTACAATTACGAATTACAGGGACATTCCCCCTGGAGTAACTGAGGGCTAAGTGCCTTACCCAAGGGCACACTAGTAGTGGTGTGGCTTCAGGCGGGATTTGAACTCACAACCTTCCGATCACAAGTCCAACTCACTATCCACTAGACCACCACTACCCTCAAGTCCTGGAAACTCACTACCTTTCCCTTATCTACCAGTGTGCACCAAGCCGTAATGTCTTTATCCGCCCACTGTCTGAAACCCCCATCGTGCCCAGCTGGTTTAAAATTGCTATCAAAAGCCACCCGTTTCAATAAATTTGCATCCTTCTCCGCCTTGTTGTGTTTGAGTATTCTGAACCATATTTCCAGGGTAAATTTTGTGATTGAATCCATTTGATTCCTAACCTTCTTAAATGTTTCCCTATCTCCTATGACACTCTGTATCGGGCACATACCAAATTATTTTTCCATTTCTTTCCATTTTGCTCTATAATCCGGTTTACACCAACAATTTATATATTTCAACTGGGCTGCGTGGAAGTATTCTTTCACGTTCGGTAGACTCAAGCCCCCCTTCTCCCTCTTTAGTTGGAGAGTTCTGAATCTCACTCTAGGCCTATTCCCCCCCCATATGAATCTAGAGATCATCCTGTCGCATGATGTGAATTGTATTTGTGGTATCTCTATTAGATAGATAGATAGATAGACTTTATTTGTCATTGCTACAGTACAGGTACCAAACAACGAAATTTAGGATTGGTAATGCCTGGAATAAATATAAGATTCTGGGTAATACATTCATTCTTACTAAATCAATCTTAGAGCTAAAATCCAATGTTAGGGTGGACCAACGATGTATGTCTTTTAATAATTCTCGGTTAATCATAATTTGCCCTATATAGTCACTTCTATCCCTAAATAATTTATTTTCTTTAGATTCCAATTTAAATTGAATTTTTCCCTGATCTCCTTTGGTGGAGTGTAATTAATGGTGAGTATTTGGGTTTTAGTCATGTTTATCTTGTATCCTGATAGCTGTCCATATGAGTTCAAGAGATCCAGTAGTTCAGGCAGCGATTCACTCGAGAAGGGTCCAGCTGCAGGCTTGCAGCCAGGGGCCGAAAGGAATGTGGGGCCGAAAGGAATGTGAGGACGGAATGGAATGTGCCTGTGTGTTGATTGCTATCTGCGCATGCGCTTAGCACGAGCGAGCCTGTGTGTTGATTGCTGTCAGGGAAGTTGTCTTGGTGAACGTTTGAAGACATCAGTCAGTTATTATCTACCGAGAGATTCAGATTTAGAGTACTGCCATGGCTCACTACAGAGTAAGTAGAAACTAACCCTAACGTGCTACGTATATGTTTAACAGTCGTGTGTTACAGTTTATTAGGACAGAAAGCACATACGGAGGTAGCAAGATGGCCTCGCGGGTATAAACAAAGAAAGATAGAACAGCCTCTGAAAGGTATAAATGACTTTAATATCGTTTATAATGTCCATAATATCGTTTATAATGTCCATAATATCGTGTATAATGTCCATAATATTGTGTTTAATGTCCACATTGTCGAGTGTAATGGCTATTTTATCGTGTATGAGGCCATGACTAAAGGCCGATTTAGACTTCTGCGTAAAATCAACGCCGTAGCCTTGCGTAGTCCCGCGTGGGCCCGCCTTGCCTACGGCGTAGGTTGACGTGCACAAGTAGACTACTTACTCCTCAGTTATAGTCTACTTACCCCTCAGTTATAGTCTACCTACCCCTCAGTTATAGTCTACTTACCCCTCAGTTATAGTCTACTTACCTCTCAGTTATAGTCTACTTACCCCTCAGTTATAGTCTACTTACCCCTCAGTTATAGTCTACTTACCCCTCAGTTATAGTCTACTTACCCCTCAGTTATAGTCTACTTACCCCTCAGTTATAGTCTACTTACCCCTCAGTTATAGTCTACTTACTCCTCAGTTATAGTCTACTTACCCCTCAGTTATAGTCTACTTACCCCTCAGTTATAGTCTACTTACTCCTCAGTTATAGTCTACTTACTCCTCAGTTATAGTCTACTTACTCCTCAGTTATAGTCTACTTACCCCTCAGTTATAGTCTACTTACCCCTCAGTTATAGTCTACTTACTCCTCAGTTATAGTCTACTTACTCCTCAGTTATAGTCTACTTACCCCTCAGTTATAGTCTACTTACTCCTCAGTTATAGTCTACTTACCCCTCAGTTATAGTCTACTTACCCCTCAGTTATAGTCTACTTACTCCTCAGTTATAGTCTACTTACTCCTCAGTTATAGTCTACTTACTCCTCAGTTATAGTCTACTTACTCCTCAGTTATAGTCTACTTACCCCTCAGTTATAGTCTACTTACCCCTCAGTTATAGTCTACTTACTCCTCAGTTATAGTCTACTTACTCCTCAGTTATAGTCTACTTACCCCTCAGTTATAGTCTACTTACTCCTCAGTTATAGTCTACTTACCCCTCAGTTATAGTCTACTTACCCCTCAGTTATAGTCTACTTACCCCTCAGTTATAGTCTACTTACCCCTAAGTTATAGTCTACTTACCCCTCAGTTATAGTCTACTTACCCCTCAGTTATAGTCTACTTACCCTCAGTTATAGTCTACTTACCCCTCAGTTATAGTCTACTTACCCTCAGTTATAGTCTACTTACCCCTCAGTTATAGTCTACTTACCCCTCAGTTATAGTCTACTTACTCCTCAGTTATAGTCTACTTACTTCTCAGTTATAGTCTACTTACCCCTCAGTTATAGTCTACCTACACCTCAGTTATAGTCTACTTACCCTCAGTTATAGTCTACTTACCCCTCAGTTATAGTCTACTTACTCCTCAGTTATAGTCTACTTACCCCTCAGTTATAGTCTACTTACCCCTCAGTTATAGTCTACTTACCCCTCAGTTATAGTCTACTTACCCTCAGTTATAGTCTACTTACCCCTCAGTTATAGTCTACTTACCCTCAGTTATAGTCTACTTACCCCTCAGTTATAGTCTACTTACCCCTCAGTTATAGTCTACTTACTCCTCAGTTATAGTCTACTTACTTCTCAGTTATAGTCTACTTACCCCTCAGTTATAGTCTACTTACCCCTCAGTTATAGTCTACTTACCCCTCAGTTATAGTCTACTTACCCCTCAGTTATAGTCTACTTACCCTCAGTTATAGTCTACTTACCCCTCAGTTATAGTCTACTTACCCCTCAGTTATAGTCTACTTACCCCTCAGTTATAGTCTACTTACCCCTCAGTTATAGTCTACTTACCCTCAGTTATAGTCTACTTACTCCTCAGTTATAGTCTACTTACTCCTCAGTTATAGTCTACTTACCCCTCAGTTATAGTCTACTTACCCCTCAGTTATAGTCTACTTACCCTCAGTTATAGTCTACTTACCCCTCAGTTATAGTCTACTTACCCCTCAGTTATAGTCTACTTACCCCTCAGTTATAGTCTACTTACCCTCAGTTATAGTCTACTTACCCCTCAGTTATAGTCTACTTACTCCTCAGTTATAGTCTACTTACTCCTCAGTTATAGTCTACTTACCCCTCAGTTATAGTCTACTTACCCCTCAGTTATAGTCTACTTACTCCTCAGTTATAGTCTACTTACTCCTCAGTTATAGTCTACTTACCCCTCAGTTATAGTCTACTTACTCCTCAGTTATAGTCTACTTACTCCTCAGTTATAGTCTACTTACTCCTCAGTTATAGTCTACTTACCCCTCAGTTATAGTCTACTTACCCCTCAGTTATGGTGCTTTTCCATCAGCAGCCCGGGTTAGTGCAGTTCGTATCGGTTCGAGGTCAGGTCGGGTCACTTTGATCTGTTCTGGTTTTCCATTATACACAAACCGACTCGGACTAGTAGGAGGAGTAGACGATAGTAGGCGGAGTTACGCGTCACACGCAGCCTGGCAAAAAGCTTCCGGGTGTACACAGCAACAACAGCCGTGATTTTTTTGGAGAGAAAGAGAAAGAGAGAGAGGAAGCTATGTACACATAATAAAGTCATGTTTTTTGAACCCTTAAAACCACTGCCTTCACTTGTCTGCTTTATGAACTGTAGTATCATCATCGGGAAACGCCGACAAGACGCGAATCTACCGGCATTTGACTCATGAGTGAACGGCGAAAATGTCTGGACAGCACAGCAGCAGCGGCCGGGTGAACTCCCGGTTCATCGAGTTTACGGTTAAAAGCATAACTTCTCGGGCAGGGTTTCCGTTAACCGGTAATTCCCGGACTTTGTCCGGTAAAATTTGTCGAAGTCCGACAAATTGAAAACTCGTCGGACAAAATGTCCGGTGAAAATAATTCCATCTAAGCACAATTTGAATACAATTCGCTAAAGTTCACATTTTGTATTCAAATTGGCTTTGGGCCACCATTCTCAGCTGAGCACCAAACACACACACACAATACTGCCCGAGAGAGAAGGACCCGCCCCCTCCAGCCAGCCTATAGGCTAACCAAAGGGGGCGGGTCCTTCTCTCTCGGGCAGTGCCGCGCGTGCACGAGTGTGTATGTGTCCGGTGCCCAGCTGAAAATGGTGGCCCGAAGCGGAAAGCCTTAACTTTATCGCACAATAACAAGGATAACAAACGAAACGGACAACATTTACACTAAGATGGAGACAAACTTCAGCGATATGATCTAACAACCGGTTTTCAGGACGACATACAGACCCGTATGAGCTTACAGGGCTATCCCCTAAGTATGATTTGACAGGCAGCTAAACGAAATGCCTTCCCAACCAGCGAGACCTGGGGGGTGTTCTATCAACGTCGCCAAAGGAAAACCTAGGCCTACTTCGCCAAGTCCCGCGAGACTCTTAAAAAGATCCAGGCATATCTTGATAGATCTCGCGAGACTTGTCAAAACAAGCCCAGACTTTCCTCCAGCGACATCGATGGAACACCCCCCTGGTTATAGAAATGACGTTGTTTTATTGATAAAAATAAAAAAAAGGGTAAAACTGGAAAGAGAAAATAGAAAACTCACATTAATCCCAAACAATTTAACAAACTTCAGTTAACGTAATGTGGAGTCCGTTCATTGATCGATGCTGTCTGTTCAGTTCCCAGTGAGGCGCCCGTTCAGCGCTGGACCCGTTCAGCGCTGGATTTGACGCATGGCATAGCGCGCATGCGTCAAATCATGTTATATTATTATATAGCTCGCATCTAATCGTATCGGATGAGAAATAGACATTAAATGGCATATATAGGCCGCTACACAACAGTAATCACCGCGACAAACAGCTATATTAGATTTGAAGAAAAAAAATATGATTTTGGAAAAAAAAAAAAATATTATATTTTATATGATGACCGGAATATATCACGTTTGTCCGGTAAATCGAATTCTTCCCGGACACGATGTCCGACGGCAAATTTTTCTAACGGAAACCCTGTTCTCGGGGTGTCAGCGCGGTGGTTAAGGGCTCAAAATGACCATAGACAGATGGTGAAGTTAGCAAAGGAGTATTGTGTTTGTACCACCTCCACAGCCGGTGTTATTAACAGACAAACACGGTGCCGTTTGCGGGTTAATAACTTCGGTTTACCGGGGGTTAGGATAACAATTCAAACGTGTCCGGAAAGAGGAGAAGCCAGGGAATTCAAAAGTTTTTGAATGGAGTCGATCCTCCACTCCTATCACCGTGGACACAGCGCGGAGCGAATTCCCTGTTAAAACCGGCATTTGACTCATGAGTGAACGGCGAAAATGTCTGGACAGCACAGCAGCAGCGGCCGGGTGAACTCCCGGTTCATCGAGTTTACGGTTAAAAGTAGGGTTCGAGTTATGTGGGAGCCAATGGGAGCTGAGCTCCCATAGAGATGGTCTGAGGCTCTCTGAGCTCCCATGAAGGCAGTAAAATCAAAAAGCTGTGGGGGTCGCTAATAATACATTACCACAACTATTATTTGATCAAAATGTCAATGTAATGAATATTATTTAATTTATATTATAAATATTGTAAAATAAACACGTTTTCCAAAAGAACTACGCGCACCATTAATCTCATGTGAATGACAGTATGCCTTTGACTGCCTGCACTTCACCACCAAGACACCATGGGGCGCAGTAGAATATTGTGCAACAGCAAAAGGTTGATTAATCAGCTGTGCGGTAAACCGTTGGAACACACAGTGCACAGCTGATTAATCAATTAAACCAATAGAGTGAGACACCAGTTGCCTTTCAGGAAGTAGTGAGATTGTGCACCTAGCCTATTATTGAGAAGCAAACATTCATTCATTAGCTATACAGGAGTATATACATACAGTAGCTACCATGCCGCCCAAAAAAAGGCCACTGCTGCCGACCGGGTCGTCAAGCCTAGAAAATGTCGGGTTTTTATCAAAGAAACCTGCTATGACACCTAACGTTAGCCCTGCTGCTACTACTGTTACTGCTA